>NW_025091290.1:31216-574939 GCF_018340605.1 Aspergillus pseudoviridinutans | reverse complement strand
GATTTCTAGAATTTCAACTCGAAATCGCAGCGGTTCGGTTCCAACTGGGGTTGGACTCGCCCGAACTCGGACCAAATGCAACTCTAGTCATGGTTCCAATGATCGCTTCTTTCCACGAGGAGGTTTGTAGCAGTGGACATCTTCAAGGTGACATACTAATTTAGTTAATAACCTGTATCCCTGTATATATGCAGGGTGCTGGCATTGAAATTTGCCTGATAAGTTCTGGTGGCTGAGGTAGATTAGATATAACTAACGTACTGTAATCCACGGCCGAGCCGCGAATACGACCGAACCGCGAATTTTTTACTGCCCCCGCTGCCCCCCAAATCAACATCCTTCAACGCGTCAATTTTTTACTATCTCCATACAAAATGCCTTTATCTAAGGAAGCCTGTATGCAAATGGCAATAACTGCTTAGAAAGAGAAGAAAGTTAAATCAAAATTGAAAGCTGCTGAGATATTTGGTGTACCTAAAAGCACCCTTCACAAACAGCTTACTGGCATCAAACTACAATCAGAAATACATGCCAACAGCCATAAATTAACTGCTATTAAAGAAGAATCCCTTATTAAGATACTACTAGATACAGATAAAAGAGGCTTTTTAATTTACCTAGAGTTTCTACATAGAATAGCCTAGATTCTACTTTACAAGTGCATACAGGACCCTACTGCAGTTCTTAGTATTAACTAGCTTTATTCCTTCACTAAACACCACCCTGAACTATATATAAGATATAGTTAGAGGATTTCATACCAGCATGCAAAGCAGGAGGATCTAAAGGTTATAAAATAGTGGTTTAAGACTATCTGTAAAGTCATACAGGAGCATGGCATATATAAAGATAATATCTAGAACTTTGATAAGACTGGCTTTGTAATAGGGCTTAGTACTACTTTAAAGGTTATTATATTAGTAGAATGCAGTGAGAGACCTTGCAGAGTTATCTAGGGAAACTATAAATAGGTTATAATTATTAAATATATAGGCTTAAAAGGGATCTCTATCCTATTAGCAGTTATCCTTAAAGGGAAAGAACACCAAGCTACTTAGTATTAAGAACTTAATCTTTCTCTAGACTAGAGGCTTACTAATAGTGCTAATAGCTGGATAATAGATAAGATAGGCCTTAAGTAGCTAAAGTATATATTTAACCTCTTTTTAAAATGATATTTAACTGGTGCAAAACAGCTACTTATTCTAGATAGCTATTTAAGCTATCTAACTACTAAATTTAATAATTTTTATAAGGAGAATATAATTATCTATCTCTATATACCTGTATATACATGATACATCTCAGCTTCTCTAACCCCTAGATATTAGGGTTTTTAGGCCTCTTAAGCATGCATATAGGAAACTAGAGTTGCATTTGGTGCGAGTTCGGGCGAGTTCAACCTTAGTTGGACCTGAACTGATGCGGTTTCAGGTCCAAATTTTAGAACTCGAAACCAAATCGAACCCAATGCGATTCGGTTGTGGTTTAACCACAAAAACCCGCTGCTAGGCCTACCTAGGTATAGCTAGGCCTATACTAACTAACCATGGTTAGATTCGGTTCGGTTTTGGGTTGGTTAAACTGCTAATTTTAACTATTTTAACCCTTACCATTCCCCCCAGGGGCCCCATCTAAGGCCCCTTACCAAGCATGCTTATATAAATTCATAATTTTTATATGAAATATATAGTAATTATGATCATTCTAATCCATATTAGAAATATTGATTCAATATCTATAGGGTTGAATGGGTGGTGGTTAAAAATTATTTAAAGTATATAGTAGTTGTCGGACCTTGGTGGCCTTATATATATCTCTCTGTACTACTTTCATACCAACCTATGACAGAAATGATTATTCCCTTATATCTCAGCAACCACTAGGTATTTTTAAATGATATTTGCCCTTAATTTAGGCTATCTAGTGATATTAATATTATTTAAGAATATTTAGAATTCAATGATTTCTAGGTAAAACGGTGTGGGTTGGTTAAACCAACTCGAAAAACCGCAGAAACTGTAACCGACGGTTTTCACCTAACCCGGATCGGGTCTGAGGTAGCCTAACCGAACCCGAAGCGGTTCCCTAGGCTTACCCCCGAACCCGCACTGCTGCGAGTTCGGTGAGGGTTGGATTCGATTTTTGCGGGTCGGTTATGCAACTCTATAGGAAACTACTTAAGGAGATGATAATAGCTAGAAATAACTATATTAATAGAGAGGATTTGTTATATCTATATCCTCCTATACATGCAGCAGTCTTTACTTAACAGAATATATATAATAGCTTTGTAGGAGCTGGTCTTAATCCACTTAATATAGACTAGGTCCTTACTAAGATACCCTTTTAACTCCATACACCAACACCACCTCTTGTTAATATTGAAGAGTTAATATCCTCTGCTTTTCAAACACCCCAGAATGCTCACCAGCTTAATAAAAAGGTCTGCAGTCTACAGAAAAGTCTTTAAAAGAGAAGGACACTTTCTAGCAGCCTAATATTATATATTCAGCATCTTAAAAAGGCTGCACAAATAGCAATGAATGCAAACCTTCTTCTATAATAAGAAATCAAGGTTCTACAGGCTGAGAATGAGCAGAAATTAAAGAAGAAGGCAAGGAAGCATGTTAATCTAGGGAATAACCTCTTTATATCTGTGCGGGAAGGTCATGACTGTATTCAGCAGGTTGATGAGCAGGTTGATGAGCCTACACCTATATCTTGTCAGCGCGCTCCGCCAACCTGTAGTGGATGTTAGACTATTGGACATACTAGAAGAAGTTGCCCTAATAAATAGCTATATATTCAACTAGTAGATAGTCTAATTTAATGGCAGTGGTGGTTGAAAAGCTTCAAGATATGATGATTCCCAGTGAAAATTCGCGGTTCGGTCGTATTCACGGCTCCGCCGTGGATTACGTTAACGTAATCAACCACCGAACCGCGGATACCACCGAACCGCGAATTTTCGCTGCTTCCCTAAAATATTTGAACATACAAGTATCCACGCGTGCTATCCCTATTAATTTTATATAAATGTCTTAATCCAAAGAGGCCTGCATGCAAATGGCCATTTCTATATATAAAAATCAAAAAATTAAATCAAAATCAAAAGCTGCTGAGATATCTGGGGTGCCTGAATCTACCCTTTATAAGCAGCTTATTGGGGTTAAACCATGTACAGAAACACATGCAAATAGCCACAGAATGATAGTTATTAAAGAGAAATCTCTTATTAAGCATCTCCTAGATGCAGATAAGTAGGGGTTCTTAATTTAGCCTAAGTTTTTACATAGAATGGTATAGATTCTGCTGTAAGCATATACTCATGATCCTACTACTATCCTTAGTATTAACTAGGTATATAAGTTTATTAAATGTCATCTAGAGCTGTATATAAGATATAATTAATATATATCTTATTAGCATGCAAGGCAGGAGGATCCAAACATCATTAAATAGTGGTTTAAAACTATATATAAAGCTATCTAAGAGCATGGTATCTGCAGGCATGATACCTATGAGTCTAAGCAGCTGTATTTTGGATAAACGCCTTGAGAACTCCGTTGTAATACAGTTCAGTATTACAAAGGGGCTTTCTTATGTACTAAAGCACTAGATGAAGTACTAAGAATAGTCTTAGACGTCGCGTGGTCGCAGCATCTGGCAGCAATTCTGCCCAAGAGGTTTGCTTGATTCACATCTTCCATCTTGCTAACGGCTCAGGTTTCACGATTCATCCCCCACATTTACAGACATCTCAATATCATCCTGACGCTGAACATGAGCAGGTGTGCTGGTTTTTTTGGGTGAGGTTGGCGAAGTGTCGCTCTGGCCCTGTGGGCTTCTGTCAGAATCACGGATCCACTTAGGAGCGTGGTACCGGATGAATCGACGTAGGAAGGGAAGACAGGGACAGATAATTATAAAATTGGCCTCAATGATGCTGCGGATTATATGGAGTATCAATAGCCTTGCCTATCGGCATAGTAGTGATGATGCAATTTTGAGTAACTCACATGAATATACCTGCAAGTGCAACCTCGTACGTCGGATCGTTCGAGGTTACCAACGGCCATAGAGTTGCCAAGCGGACAATGCTTGTAATTATAGTCCTATTGAGAAAGTAAGAGGGGAACTGCCCAAGTAAGCCTAGAATGGAAGGGGACGGCCTACAGACACCCAATAGTGAACATGCCAATGACTGCCAATCTTTGACCAAGCGGCATCCTCAAGTGCCATACAGCCGGGATCGGTATGATGATCAAAGCAATATCACTGGCTGTGTTCGTGCACGCAGTTGCTAGATAGGCGCCCTGACGATTGATACAAGAACCCGTAGTAATGGTAATATCCCATGCCTTCTGTATAGGAGAACAAGCGAATATCAAGGCTAGAGCGAGCGCAATGCTGTAACCAACGATGATGAAAAACACTGTGTAGATAGTGTATCTCCAAACCGGCAATATATGCAATAGATGATAGTAAAGCACCAGCAAAGCCAGTTTGGCAAACGCAAGAGCGAAAATATAAATAGTAGAAGTAGCAAGGACGCACTGTAGTCAACACATAAGCAGTAGTACAAATTTTCGACATAATAAGTCAACGTCATACCTTTCCATATGTTTGCAATGTTGACACCGATAACTCATCTATATGAACACCCAGACCAGCATGGGCATAAGCATCTAAAAAAGGCCTTCTTAGCTGCAGTGTCCATCAAAAGGGCTTATTTCAGCTGGGTTACGCACTTAGAATGATCGCCTGTGTCCCCAACGAAAATATCTATTTAGCCCAGATAAACATGTAAGTTTCTCATATCCATTAGTCTTTACCATCAATCAAGTGACGCACCCAGGCCATTATCAGGAGTACTAGCAGTTGCGCGTTAACTTTGGTTCACCTCAATCCCAATAGAATGTTGACATAGGTGACGCCAAAACATACTGTCATCACACCCAAACTTCTTCATGATACGGGTCCTGGTATAAATCCGCATAATAAGGAAGCTGGTACAGAGTGCCAGCCCGACTGCAACAAGCACTTGATTCGCGGTCCGCAGCCACGGTGTTGGCTTCTCGCTGGCCATGCGAATTTCATTAAAACCCAACGAGGTTGGAGCGCCTCCGGGCGATTTTGCCATCCTGTATACAGATGCGGATCCCTCGCGAATTCATGGGCGTGTGATGTCCCGCCATCACCGCTCCCCGAAGAGTGACTGGAGCGGAAATCAATTTAAAACAGCATGCCGAATATTATCTTCGGCGGGCCAGTGTCTTTTATCACCATCACGGTCTCACGGGACGAGACCGGTCAGCGCCTGCCCTTGGTTGATGCTTGGGTCTGATTCATCGTCGGTGTGCTATGACTTGTATGGAGCCGTGGTTCGCCCGGCGGAGGAGAGCTCCAGGCCACCCGAGAACCGTTATTAAAGTTTTTGACGGGCTGTTCCAAGATCTGCGATCGGGCAAGAAAGTCATACGGCTTTCTGATGGGTGGGGTGAGCTGCTATTCATAACCACCACCCACTGAGAGTCTCATATCGGACAGTCATTAACACAGATATATGGTATACTAATGTCGAAGGACAAATATTTCTTTTTCATTATCTCCTGTGGATTTATCAGTTACTTACTCCAGAATTGAATTTTGTTGGATTGGACTGATATTATTTGCTTTAGCCTTTTTCTTTGGCAAGTGGCAAAATCTTTTGACAGAACTGTATTTTATAAGATTGATCTGTCACAGGCGCCAACCGCCATTTATGATCGACTGATTGGGGCTGCTACCAAGTGGTACCTTGGTTCGGAATGATTTACTGCTTGCTCTATGTTCTCTCGACTATCATTTGCTTTGGTCCTGGCTGCCCAATAGCCTTGTGTTACGCTTTAAAACAATGTGCAGTGCCTGCTAACGTCCTATAATGAATATCTAGAAACTACCCTAAGGATATTCAGTCAGTGAGTGCTCGTCCGTCTGACAATCTGCTCTGAAAGTGCGCTATTATCGTCGATGCTCAATCGCTCTGCAGCCTATGGACTATATAACCTTGATTCTAGGCCAGACCATTTACGTACACTCGCCGCCCGGCCACTACAGAATTACGGAAACATCCCAGTAGCAGGCAGATAAGGGAAACTGTTTAATAGGAGAGATATCGGAAGGAGTCCCATTGAAGAGATTTCTTGTCTTTGAGTGGGTGGTGTAGGTGGGGGAAAATGCCTTGCTTTAGAAATAAATTGATTGACACTCCTGATTCTCTCTTAGAATTTGTCCAATGTGACAAACTTAAGTATAGACTTCCTGCTCAGCAATTTACTAGGAGATATTATCTCCTAATTAGTGTTTAAAGGCAGAAGGAGCTCGCAAGCCAAACATTATTTGATAGTTTCTTGTTGGTGGTCTGATTGCAGTCATGCATCCCCATATCTCTTAACATACTCGCAGTTTGCAAGAAGCACAGTCGTGATGATTCCCGTTTTACAAATAACTAACGCATAGAACTCGGGGCATCTGGAGTGGAGCAGTTCTGTATGGAGCAGACTTGATTATCGATCCTGAATCCAAATGACATATTTGAAACAGTGTAGGAGGGTGGCTATTTCACAAGCAGACCATTGGTCAGAATATAGAGACAGCATTCTATTCTATATGGAGACTCCGGAGTTGTTTTCATGTTGTTTCTGCATCCTGGAAGCCGAATTACTTATTTGGGAGGAACTCCGGCAACTCCGGCCCACAGGGCAAAGGCAGTCAAATGGCAAACAAACATGTAATCTATATCCACTGCATATCATACACTAAATACTCGTTATGAGTAAGAATGCTGGTTATAAATGAAGTATCTTGTTTGTGCGTTGGAAGACGCTCCTGGTCTCCAAGGTTCCTATCTCCTGTGATATATCCTCTTCTAGGCGCGCATTTATATCAATTGCGTTGACTCAATCGCCCGGAACAACTGAAAAAAGACTACATTATGTCTGAACCCTTGGTTACTCCGAGCTCAGGAAGCCTCAATGGCCAGCTCGAAAAGATCATAGCTTCCCAAGACACAGATCTTGAGAACAACACTTTCCCGTCGGCTGCCTCCGTTCAGAATGAAAATGGACCATCTGCCACAGAAGACACCTCTCCTAAGCGCTCAGTCACTGGCTTCCGTTGGTTTCTTGTCTGCGTGGCCATCTTTTCGGCCAATATCCTCTATGGACTAGACACCACCATTGCAGCCGACATCCAGGCCGCAGTATCAGAGACGTTCGACAACGTAAGCCAGCTGGGTTGGTTAGGTGTGGGATTTACCCTGGGTTCAACAGTGGCTATCTTGCCTCTTGGCAAGGCGTTTGGAACCTTTGACGCTAAATGGGTGTTTCTGAGCTGCCTGACTCTGTTTGCTGCAGCGAGTGCGTTATGCGGTGCGGCACCATCGATGAATGCGATTATTGTGGGACGGGTTTGGGCTGGTGCTGGGGGAGCGGGGATGTACTTGGGGTAAGGGATCCCTCTCAATTGAAATATTGAGCGATGTTGACGATAGCAATTAGAACCCTCAATTTGGTGACTACTATCAGTAGTCCCCAGGACCAGCCGTTTTATATCGGGATGACCGGATTTGTATACGGCAGTGGGTGTATTCTAGGTCCGATTGTGGGAGGGTCGTTGGCGGATAGTTCAGCGTCGTGGAGATGGGTATGTCCTCATCAGCAGTAGTCCTTTGAAGATACGCCCAGTTAACAAGGAGAAGGCCTTCTATCTCAATCTCGTCATCTTCGGCGCCATGTCCCCCATCTATCTGTTCATTCTCCCATCGCTCCCCCGCCGCCCTGGCATCCCCTTCTTCGACAAGCTGCGCGCCCTCGACTGGCTAGGCATTATTCTTACCGCCGGTCTCTACGTCTCGTTCACGCTGGCCTTCACATTCGGCGGCTCCATCTGGTCCTGGAACGACGGGCGCGTCATCGCCCTCCTTGTCGTGTTCAGTGTTATCACCCTCGTCTTCTGTGTGACACAGCGGTACTCGATCCTCACCGACCCAATCAACCGGATCTTCCCCTGCGAATTCCTCCGCAACCCCCAGCTCATCCTGCTCTATGTCTGCATGGCCTGTGGTGGTGCCGCGCTGTTTGTCTCCGTCTACTACATCCCGCTCTACTTTCTCTTCGTGCACGGCGACAGCGGCACGCAGGCCGCCGTCCGACTCCTCCCATTTATTTGCGTCTACGTCGCCACCATTTTAACCTGCGGTGCGGTAATGGGCAAGACAGGCCACCATAACCTCTGGTACCTCTTCAGTGGGATCTGCATGACCTGCGGCGGTGCCGCGATGTACACAGTGCGGTACGATACCCCCGTGGCAAACATCTACGGCTATTCCATTTTGCTGGGCCTGGGGATGACCACCACCCAGGCGGGGTATGCCGTTGGCCCATTCCTCGTCAAGCCTGACCGTGTCGCGGAGCTCATTCAGTACTTGAATATCTCGCAGGGCTCGAGTCAGCTGATTGGGTTGGCGATCGCTAGTTGTATTTTCCAGAGTCTAGGATTTCAGAGGCTCAAGGGAGTGCTTGCTGGGACGGAGTACTCGGACGCTCAGATTCAGGGGGCTATAGCAGGGGCGAGGAGCGAGTTGTTATGCAACGTACCGCCGGAGTTGAGGGCGAAGTGTGTGTACGCGATTGTGAAGACGATTGGGGATGTTTGGGTGATGGTGATTGCTGCAGGGTCCTTGTGGACATTATCCTCACTGTTTTTGACCCGGAAGAGGTTTCTTGTTTAGATGTCGCGAACATGCAGGAAGTACTGAGGGATAGATTATAGCGGAGCATAGAATGTCAACTTGGTAATCCATCTTCTCGCATGATACATGCGATCTTACAGCTACACGTCAATCAGTACTGGACCCATCGACAGCAGATTTGTACTAACCAACTCGGCATCACATTCTCTTCATGGCTACTAATCTTGTCCATTCAAATCAAGCACGTAGCTCCGCTAGGGTGCCAAGAAGCAGCCCTAACTTTCTTCTTCTGTCACCAACTCCGGCAACTCCTTTGAGACTCCAGTCAATCGCAAAGCAAAACATACTTAGTTGACCGTTGGAGATAACCGCATTAACAGCTACCTCAAGTATAACAGGTTATGGCATGATAACTCCGGAGCAGAAGCACCTACCCCACTTACTGATAGCGCTGAGACGTACCTATATAAACAAAGAGCGTCTGTCATTTCTACCTTCTGTCTGACATCTCATCCATTTCTACCTCCAGAGAGATATCCTATAAGCAACAACAAAATGACCATCGCACAAACCTACAAACAAGCCGTCTTCAAATCCGCCGGCGCCCCGATGGTCATTGAGGAAACACCTCTGACCCCGCCCGGTCCCCATCAGATTCTCGTGAAGGTGGAAGCATGCGGTGTGTGCTTCTCGGATGTGTTTGCGCAGAATAACGTTATGGGTGGGGGTTTGTATGTCAGTCTTCTTCCTCCTTGTGAATACTGCTAATGATGGATATGTTGACAGTCCCATCGTCCCTGGTCACGAGATTATCGGCCGTGTAGCCGCCGTTGGAGACAACGTCCCGGGTTGGAAAGTCGGGGATCGTATTGGAGGCGGCTGGCACGGAGGACATGATGGTACGTCCTACTCCTTGTCCTGCTTTCTGACTTGAGTAACTCACTGTGAGAAGGAACGTGCAAAGCTTGCCGCAAAGGCTGGTACCAAATGTGCAGCTCGCAGGTCGTCAACGGCGAGACCAAGAATGGCGGCTGTACGTCCTCCTCTTCCTCTTCTCTTCTCCTCTCCCTAGGTAACGACATTGATTGGTGATTTCAGTCGCAGAATACTGCCTCCTCAATCCTGAAGCAGCCGTCCGCATTCCCTCCCACGTCCCAGCAGCAAAGTATGCCCCCATCCTCTGCGCCGGCGTCTCCGTCTTCAACTCTATCCGGCACATGAACGTCCCTGTCGGCGAGACCGTTGCCATCCAAGGTGTCGGCGGCCTGGGCCACCTCGCCATCCAGTACGCCAATAAAATGGGGTACCGGGTGGTTGCGATCTCGCGAGACGCAACAAAGGAGAAGTTTGTGAGGGAGTTGGGCGCGCACGAGTATATCGATTCGAGTAAGGAGGATGCGGAGGTCGCGCTGCAGAAGCTGGGCGGGGTGTCGCTGGTCGTTTCGACAGCGCCGACGGCTGAGGTGATCAGTCCGTTGTTGAAGGGGCTGGGGATCTTGGGGAAGTTGTTGATTTTGTCTGGTCAGTTTATCGGCCTTGCCTTCTGTTGGTGCAGGGTGCTGATGGGTGTGTATAGTGCCGGGTGAGCTCCCCATTGATACGGCCACCATGGTAAGTGATCCTCAACGATTCCCAGGGCAAGTACTCACCCGAGCCCAGCTTAAATACGGCCTCTCGGTGCAGGTCTGGCCCTCTGGCCATGCCACCGACTCAGAAGACGCGATTGCATTCACTGAGCTGCACAATATCAACTGTATGGTCGAGGAGTTTCCTTTAGAAAAGGCGAACGAGGCATATGGTGAGCTTTCCTGTCCTAACCATCCCAATACTGGTATTAATCCCGAATCGTCTACAGAGGCAATGTTGAAGGGAACAGTCCGGTTCCGTGCTGTCATCACCATGGAGTAATTCGGGGGGGAGAGACTGGGCTAGGGGGAACGAAAAGATAGACTGAAAGTATTTAGTTGATCTATTGAATAAATGCATGAATAAATCTGCGATTCTATAGCTGCATCAACAGGAGCGTCGCTTCATTATAAATTGGAGATCAACATGGATCAATCGTAGCTGAGATTCCACGCATCTGCCAGATTGCTTGAACCTGCATACAAGGGCTCGAAGCTGTAGAACGAATCAACGTTGTACGTCAGTCCCATGGCTTCCGCCAGCGTGCTCTGAAACATAACCGAGGGCTCATCTGCCAGCATCAAACTGCCAGTCACATCGTTTCCCATAGGCCCTAAGAAACCTTCCATTTGGCCCGAGTACGGGGGAGTCAGTGTGGTTGCAGTCCCGACACCCTCGCCAAATCGGCCGCTGAGAAAGTCCGCCTTGGCAGCGAGTCCCCGAGTCACATTGGCAGCGCTCCCCGCGACCGCAAAGTTGTTGCCAAATACCTCGAAGACGGTGATGGCATCGTCGATGGCCGCGCGGGCTGTTGGAGTGGACGGATGGGAGGGGTAGGCAAGAATGAAACCAACCATGGAGAGAGTCGAGTTCCACTGCCATTGAAAGGCCTCGTACCAACCTTTGAGGAAGTCGGCGGCGGTTAGAATCTGGCGCAGGATGTGTGTGATGGTGATGGCATGGTTGACACAGGAGATTGCATGTCCTTCAGTGAGGGGTGTGCTGTTGAAGTTGGTCGGTGACGTAGAAGGGAAGCAGATGAAGGGCCGGTGGATGTTCATAGACAGGTTGTGGTAGAGAAGCTCGAGGAGTAGCCGTTGGCGCTGCAGCCACGAGGGCGCATACCGTTCCAGGTCGAGTTCCGATCGGTCGGTTGAGAACGGCTCACCACCATCCTTGCGTTTGCTCTTCATGGCGTCAGGAACACTCCGTAACCATTCCCGAATATTGTCTGTCTGCGATGTCAGGAATTCAGCCAAGGCTTCCAGAGACGATGAATCTGTGTACAGACTCTTCGCCTCATTGGCAGCAAGAATCTCAGCACGTCTATCGTAAAATCCAAGATGAACTGTCTGAGTCGCTAGCACTAATGTTGTGAGGAGGCGGCTGTAGGTCAACCACGTCACCTCGTTGCCATACGCTGCGATGTTCGACACCGACAGTCGAGCCAGCTCATGATCGTCGGCGGGCAGTTGGCACGTCGCAGTCATGTCAGGCATGGAGCACGGTCGACCGAGTTTCATGCATGTCTTGCTTTCAATCGTATACAGCGTCCACCAGATGCGCTTGCGCAACTCTCGCTGGGGACGTGGCAGGTTCTCACGCGGCTCGAGATGTAGTCCGAGAATATGCGCGGTGCGTACCGCGAGCGCCAGGGTAGTGTGCGCCATGTTCTGAAAGGAAGCGTTGCACAGGTAGACGACCGAACATATGTGACATTGCAGGGTGGTGATGGACGGACTCTCCAGTTCCGAAACGAGGAGAGTCTGCGACCGACGGTAGTACCATCGACCCGCGATACTTGCGTCGTTGAAGTCTACATGACCGTCGTGTCGGCCGGAGGTGACGGTGGGGTGAACGCTGCTGTCCGGAGTCAAGGCGACGCCATACTGCATACACAGAGCGAGGACTATATCGACTAGAGCTGAAGGTTTTCGTGTTGTGGCCGAATCGACCCAAAGGGATTTATAGTGCTCCCGAAACTCCGCCTCATCCAGGATCTGGTAGGTCGGATGGTATGAATGCCAAAACAAATTCAGGAAAAAGTCCTCCTCGATGCTATTGAGAAATGTCTCCGAACTGATGGGGCCGTGGGCGATCGCAGAAGGCGTCGGTAGCTCTTCCGGAGTGGATCTAGTCGAGGTCGGACTGGTAAAGATGCGACTGGCGGAGTTGGGCTGCAGGTTATGATCGTCCTCAGGTTGATTGAAAACGGCGCAGAGGTATGCGCTCATGCGACCGATAAAGTAGAAGGCCGACGACGGCCCATACCACTGGGTTTGCGAGGAGTGTGCGGTGCGTGTATGGATTCCGTCCCATCCTTTCCTTGTCCCCGACGGTCGGTTTTCTTTTCGAATCGTCCGGTCGTCAATGTTGGAGGCGGTATTAGTATTGGTAGCATTTTCTAGTTGTTCTTCAAGTTCCTGAACGCGTTGTCGTAGTCGCTCAATCTCTCTATTTTGGGTTGTCAGTTGGTTCCAAGAAGCCAACGCGTTCGGAGAGTCGGTACAACCTTACAGCCTGTGGCAGAGTGCGGATTTCAGCCGCACTCTTTTTGGTGCAACTACCGCCTCGCTTGCGACAATTCTGACAGGGCAAGCTGCTGTCACATTTGATGCGATGCACACGGCACCAGTCGCAAGCCCGAGCGACCTGGTTGCGTTTAGAACGTGGAGGAACTGAGGTGGAGGAAGAAGAGGACCCGTTGGTGTGACTTGTTTTGTTGTTATTGTCGCCGTGGCGATTGGGGGAACTGGCGACAAAAGTGGAGAACATGATTGTCGGTGCTCAAAGAATTAGGTAGGCATGGATCCCGAAAGATTTCCTGCTGGGCTTCGAATAATGGATCCCATGGGTAAGACAAATATCTACCTTAATGCTCCATCAGCGAAAATGGATCATGGTGATGAGGCTAGACATGGATTCGGTGGTTCTTTGTTATTCCCCTGCTTTCTCCGTGTCAGCAAATCTGTGCACTGGGGCATCTGGCCGTCTTGGCCCCAGAGGCATCAATTAGCGGTAGACTACAGAGTAGTTATGGTACATTCATGAGGATATATATTTCTGGCTACAGTATGGCTACTAACCGCTGATGGGACACCTCTAAGGTGATATATGTTGAGTCTGGTCTCTTGCGTCCAATTTTTCTAACGTTGCCTCGTGCACGGTACCCTCTGTGGTTCAATATATATTTTCCCTACCGACAATCCACCATTGTTTGGATTTATTATCCGCTACCTAATAACAGTCCAAGAAGAGATACTTGCAAAGCTGATGCTACTGTTCCTCCCCAGAATACTCTTCAAGACATGTATCGTGCCAGAAACCGAAATCATGCTGTATTGCAGCTGAAATTGGCGTGTTTACAGTGAGTGGTTGACTGGACACGTGACTGACCAGGGATGTTGGTAGTCAACAATCTCCTCTCCCGGGCTTCGCGACCTACCACGTGAGGAAACAGCGTGCCATATTCTATTGTGTCAAGGATCTCAGTACAGTCCGTACTGGACAGTTGAGGCATGAGATTCTCGATCCGGCGGACTGACATCAAGTCGACAAGCTTACTAAGCCTTCAAATAGTGTTGACCAGATACTGTAAACTCATTCAGATATCTATAATTTCCTGAGGTCCAATGAGTAGGAGAATCTATGGAATCGGGCCCGTTCAACACTTACGACAGGGCAGCTGATTTCGTCAACCGTCGAAGGAATCCAAAGCTAAAATCTGCCCAATAGCCCGGAAATGGGAGCAGTTTGTCAAGGCCAAGCAATATTATAGGGTGTCCTTTATTTCATGCTGACCAGGTCCCGGCGGCTGCGCTTCGATAACTTTGACAGCCAAAAGGCTAATTCGGCGTTGGCGGTGAGCTCGCAGTGTCCCAAGTTGCAATAAATATCTTCTGAACTAAAATCACCATCCCGGTGAATGCAAAGCTGGTGCTCTAAATCTCCTGGAACGCATTCCTCTTGGTAATCAGAGATAATTACTCCCGACGTTCCCTATCTCTTGTGATCTTACAGCCAAGAAATCGGGAAGGTTCGCCTAACTCTTTGATAAGAAGTTTCCTAATTGCAATCTGATCGGTTTGCTGCCATCCAATGTAGCAGATGTCAGAAGCATATCATCAACGTAGATAAGAAGATATTCATCATCTGCGCGCTAGTAAACGCAGGGGTCTTCTACTAGTCGCTCGAATCCAATTGAGGTGATTCCATCATCGAATTTCTCTACCGAAGGTATCAAAGGCTAGGTTGATTCGTCATTCCAAGATCATCTAGATGGTAAATCTCCTGTGGCCTACGTCTCCTTCGCCAGAGCGCCGGTTAGTTGGTATACGAAAAAGCAATCAGTGCTTGCTCCATCAAGCACAGTGGCAGAATACTGTGCCTACGATGCAGTGATCAAGGAGGCTCTTTGGTTGAGAAACTGTTGAGAGCGCTACGTTTGGATGCGTCTGATCTGCCGACCCCGATCTACACTGACAGTGATAACGGTTTTGATATTATACACAAGAAGGGATTCCGACCATCAATTCAATGGCTAGCGAACCGATATCTCTTTGCTAAAGATGAGGTTCAGCAAGGTCTTGTCGATTCGATACTGATTGGAGGAAAAGAGAACGTCGCCGGCGGCCTAACCAAGCCGTTGCGCGTGCCCGATTTCGCAAGATTCCAGGAGATGCTACATCTAACGAAAGTTGATGCCATTGGAGACGACGTTGAAGAGATGATTTGATTGGATGGGGCAACTGAGCGGCCTACGCAAAGAAGAGATTCCGAGCGGCAACGCGGCAGCGAACGATATATTACCGTATTAGGAAATAAGCAGGGCATCATGTATGCTAGATACTTTGGGCTAGCGAGGCCCGTCTTTTTTGCTTTGGGGTGTTGGGGGAGGGGGGGGGGGGRGAAGGCCGGGGGGGCTGCTTCTCAGAGGTTCTGCCTGCGGGCAGACGGCCCTACGATAATCTGAGGGCTATCTGCCTCGGTTAGATAGCTTCGAGCATCTCTCTCCTTTTCTTTATCTAGAAGAGACACAATTACAAGAGCTTCATTCTTTATCTCTTACACAGGTTATGAGCCCGGATCCCTAAATTTGGCTTACTATCATGATATAAGGTCACTGACGACCAGCTATCACCTGGAAACAGTTCTTCCTTTGCAGCCTCGACTCAATGCCTTCCATATAAGCATCTAAGACTGTAGCTGTCAGGAGGAAGCAGGGGCATTTCTGATTCACTTATTAAAACTTCAACAGTAGTACCTGACTGTACATGCTTGTTCTAGCATTCATCCTCAATAAACGCCAAAATGAAGTTACATGGCCCTGAATGAGCACACGCGTCCTGCTGGAATACATTTTTAAGTCAATTAACATGGGTAGGGTCAAAAAGTGCTGGCACACAGTGGAGGATGAAATTCCAGATGATGAGAAATATCTTTGCGTGGCCGCGAAAGTCTTCCACTATCCTCGCCACGCTTCTCTTCAAATTCCCAGAGTCATGACAGCAGTCCGAAACTGACGGCAGTCCTGCGACAGCCGTCTTAACTGGCCGACGCAGCTTGAAAAAGACGACAGGCACCGTCTGCAATTGCACAGAAAATATTATCAAGTACCGCCTAGATGCGGCATAGGAACCTTCTCATTACTTGATCATAAACAACAGAGAGTATACCGATTAACGGGATGACATGTAGGGCCTGGCAACACCTAATCAACGGCCGGGGAGTAGCTAAATGACTAATAATGACTAGGATATAATTTTTATAATGAATTGTTGAGCGAACTAGCGGATGGTAGCTGTTTAGCGAGCTCGCGCTTACGTTCTATCCTCGGCCAAAAATATACCGCACGAACCTCCAAAAAATCGCAAGACCGCCAATGTATAAAGGCTAAAAGTGGTTGAAAGTCCGGAAAAAAAGTTAGATGTAGTCGATCACGGAGACATCTGCAGGAGCAGCTGTGCGAGTGCGCGCTGGGACGCCAGTCGAGAGGGATGATCATCAGCAAGGGTTCTCCCCTCTACCATGACCACATGCTCAAGTAGCTTCACAGCCTGTTTGATCTGCCCATTTGCTTGATATGCACTAGCAAGTGCATGCTGAGATGCTAGTTGAGAGGGGTGCTCTTTGGCAAGTGTCCTCTCCTGCACCATAACCACATACTCAAATAGCTCTACTGCCTGTTGAATCTGCCCATTGGCTTGATATGCACTAGCAAGTGCATGCTGAGATGCTAGTCGAGATGGGTGCTCTTTAGCAAGGCTCCCCTCTACCATAACCACATGCTCAAGTAGCTCCACTGCCTGTGTGGTCTGCCCATTGGCTTGATATGCACTAGCAAGCTCATGCTGAGATACTAGTCGAGAGGGGTGCTCTTCAGCAAGGGTTCTCCCCTCTACCATAACCACATGCTCAAGTAGCTCCACTGCCTGCGTGGTCTGCCCATTTGCTTGATATGCACGCGCGAGTGCATGCTGAAATGCCAGTTGGGATGGGTGTTCTTCAGCAAGGGTTCTAACCCCCAGTGCGACAACATGCTCAAGGAACTCCACTGCCTGCGTGATCTGCCCATTTGCTTGATATGCACCAGCAAGTGCACACTGAGATGCTAGTCGAGATGGGTGCTCTTTGGCAAAGACTCTCCCCTCTACCATAACCACATGCTCAAGTAGCTCCACTGCCTGTGTAATCTGCCCATTGGCCTGATATGCACTAGCAAGCTCATGCTGAGAGGTCAGTCGATCAGGGTGCTCTTCAGTAAGAGTCCTCTCCCGCACTATAACTATATGCTTAAGTAGGTCCACTGCCTGCATAATCTGCCCATTGGCTTTATATGCATGCGCGAGGGCATGCTGAGATGCTAGTTGAGATGGGTGCTCTTCAGCAAGGGTTCTTTCTTTCATTTTAACCACATGCTCAAGTAGGTCCACTGCCTGCATGATCTGCCCATTTGCTTCATATGCACGCGCGAGCTCATGCTGAGATGCCAGTCGATCAGGATCCTCTTCAGCAAGCGTTTTCCCCTCTACCATGACCACATGCTCAAGTAGGTCCACTGCCTGCGCGATCTGCCCATTTGCTAGATATGCACCGGCGAGCTCATGCTGAGCCGCCAATCAAGAGGGGTGCGAATCATCAAATTGCCTCTTATGCCAATTATAATGTTCTTCAAGGTAATTGACGGCCTCCGTCACCCGGCCATCCGCTGAAAGGCACATTGAAAGTTTGAAGATCAGGTGATACCTCGTACTTTCAATTTCGATTTCCGCGTTTTTGACTTCTTCCCTTTCCAGAAGGCTTATTACATGCGGTAGATATCCCTTCCATATGTCTCTGTTCGTATGCTCATCACTGGGAAAAATCGCTTCCAGTCTAGTCAGTGCCGTGATTGTCCATTTCGACAGAGTTGCATTCTTTCTCAACCAGTTACGCGTCGCAAGGTGAACAAGTCGGTGGAGGTCGAAAGACTGTGCAGCAGACCGTCCGCTCACAAAGGCATACCCTTTCAACGTCCCGATCGCTTCTGTCCATGCTTTACGTGTTGGTGCTGGCGGTAGAATAGACTGCGGGATATCTGCTGGCTCTATAGAAGCCATGAAGCACAGTATATCAGCAGCAAAGGGTTGAGTGCGTTGGATTTGCTCGAAGGAAATAAGCCATGTTGTGGCCACTGGGTTTGTATTTTGATGAGTTCGCCAATCGTCCTCAAAACCTTCGCTCAAAAGATCAATTACCCCGTCCTCCTGTCCTGACAACAGCGATCGATAGTCCGAAATGGAACTCACACAGTTCTCATTCATATAAGAAGCAGCCTGCACAATCGCCAAAGGTAAGTAGACAAGCTCCTTAAGAAGCAGCACAACTTCCTCTTTTTGGTGTAGAAGAGACTTATCGCCCAAGCGTTCGGAGAGAAGCTCTGTCGCTTGTGCCTCGTCCATTGCTGGAATTTCGATCATGTTTTGCTTTGCGAGCTTTGCTGCAATTTTCCTGAAATGTGTAGTGAAAAGCACACTACCTGTTTTACTCCATGGAATATATTCGCTCAGCCCGCATGGCTCAGTGTTGGCTTCTGTCTGGCCGAACCACATGTTCATGTCATCCGCGTTATCAAATATGAGTAACCATTGGCCAGCGTTACCGTCGCATAGGTAGTCTTTCAGGAGTTTTCTGGCGTCAGCTCGCTCCTCATCAAGTCCTGGCAATGCTAGCTGTTCGGCAATCTTTAAATATGTTCGTTTGAGAGCTTCCAAGTTCGTGGCTGGGATCCAAAAAATTGAACATTCTGGTCGCGTCTCCTGGATTCGATAAGCAATTTCGAGTGCAACCTGTGTTTTGCCAACACCGCCAAGGCCGGTGATCGCAACCTTGTGTTGGCGGCTGGGTGGGAAAAGCAGCTCTTCAAGCTTATCAAGCTGTTCATCCTGGCCAGCGAAGCCTTGGTTCCTCGGGAACGGAATATTTCTAAAAACACCATGGCTATCTGCCCAATTATCAGCGGGGTCCTTGTTATAGGAAAGCTTCTTACATGTTTTTAGCAATATCAAGTATTCATATTCCTGAATTGGGTGAGCTCAGGCGTACACAGGCTATAGTTTCTTTTCCTTACACGAACAACGTTGTCGAACCGGAGCCCGGTGGCATCTTATCAACCATTAGCTCAAAGCCAATCATCGCTAATATCTAAGCGAAGCTTCCAATGCACACACATTGCTTCTGCCTCAAATTTTGTACGCAGTC
Organism: Aspergillus pseudoviridinutans; assembly: GCF_018340605.1. NCBI lineage: Eukaryota > Fungi > Ascomycota > Eurotiomycetes > Eurotiales > Aspergillaceae > Aspergillus > Aspergillus pseudoviridinutans. Next base: position 555,837 of record NW_025091290.1, on the reverse strand, counting down.
TCGCACCCGGAATCTTTGATTCTGGTGTGCTATGTACTCGTGTGTTGCTGCCTTGATCAGGCCTTGCTCCTTATATTCAGTGAGGCCAACATTTTGCAGTCCTTGCTCCATATTGAAGCGGAAGAAATGCTGTTGGTTGAAATGCCCAGCCCATCTGGCAATGAATTTCCGCTCGGTTTCTTCTGTCTCTGTGGAAATTGCCTTGAGCGTTTTAGAGAAAAACTTAAAAAGATTGTCTTTAATCGCTCGTTTGCCGGGATTGCCTGTTCCAATCGAGATGAAGCACTTGATGAGGGGTTTCAAATCTCCTGTGTCTGGACACCAGATATTTGAAGCCTCCCCCTCCACTTCGTCCACTGGATTTTTCGCACCCAACGCACCATCTACAAAACAGCGTGGTCCGATTAGCACGGGAGTAAAAAAGCCCGTCGCGGCCGACGTTGCAAGGGCAGCCTCGCAGATGGTCGCCGGTATGTCAGGTTCCTCAGCTAAACTATAACTTCGTAGTCGAGTCACCCCAGATGTTTCTTTGGCTGTAGCACATACGAACCTTCGCCTAATATCAGCTACTAAACCAGCCGTCATTCACGCATTGTCCACTTACACTTTGGTTCCACGCTCGCGCCCATTATTGAAGGGTTCTGTCCCACTAAAACCGTGACGAGCGGTAACAGCCATGATCGCGTCCTTGAGCTTCCCTGAGTCGAATCGGGACCTAATTTTTAGTGTACTGGTAACAGGCGGAAATTTCAGTTTGTCCTCAAATATAACCTTTATGAGTTCGATGTATGCCGAAATGCATTCATCCACGTCCATTTCAAGACGGCCCAGCATAATGGCGATAAGCCTGCTAGTATTAGCCATGGCGGACAAAAGAACTGCTGCACGAACCCGCCTGTGCTCGTTCCACCGATAAGATTGAAGACTTCGCACGGCTTCACAGAAGGAAGCTTAGCATCACAGCGTTCATGATTTAATCTGTCCATGATTGTCTTCAAGATGAAGAGCGTCGACAAGCCCCGTACACCACCCCCGTCCAGCGATAACAGGCAAAGCCCTGTGGTGTCGACTGGGTTTGGCTCACCACCAGTCTTTGTCGGTTGAGCATGCATTTTTCCCGGATATGATTGTATGATAAGAAGAGGATAACTAAGAATGATGTGGAATAAACAAAGACGTCTTTAGAAACTGATATCTTAAGTGGTATTCCCACTGAGCCGAGATCAAACTAAGCTGAGGCCTGGCGTAAGCAGGAGATATTCCGATTGCGAAGCGCCGGGCAGCCTAACAGAGGATGATAAATAAGGACTGCGACTCTGAGTGACCAATCAAAATACTTAACGCTGTGATTCCATCTCCTGCATAATAGGTCACAATCGCCCCAGTTCAATGTACCACCACCACCTTTCCGCCCCTCCACATGCGAACAATCACGCTCCCACTTTATGCGGCTGTGGAAAGCCTCTCCTATCCTTAACTAAAAAGCTACCCTGCAAAGCATGTTGAGGGAAGCTCCCTTCGCTTTTATGACCGGCGAGGATTTCATGAGATTTGGGTCAGCAAATATTCTTATTTTGCTTGGTCGACATGGCTAACCCTCCAACCCCGCTATCCCCAAGCCACTGCATTATAACCGCATTAGCCTACAGGAGCGGATCCATTAGAGCCCATTCCCACCCTCCGAGACCCCTGTGCGCGGTTCAAACTCGGTCTATCCCTGCTCCATCAGCAATGATTTCAGCTCAGCTTCCGTAAGGGAACGTGGTACGTCCGAAATTGTGGATAGCAGGCACAGAGTGAAAAGCAACTCAATGACTGAAGTCGCGCTGGAGCCTTGCCCACAAATCGGGATTGAAACAGATGTCGATTGGACACAAGTCCCGCTCGGATTGGATCTCAGGGCCTCAAGTGTAACCAGGGACTCAGACGTGGACACGAACATCGACCCAAACACAGGCTAAATCCTCTTCGCAATATGAGTACAATCACGCAGAAGAACATCAGCATGGAAATGGCAACATGTGGATGAACAACGGAGGTGATCAACGATATTGAAGACCGACATGGACATCCAGAGGCTGATGGCGACGCCAACACAACCAAGGCAAACGTTTATTAAGCAGTCCATGGACCAACGGACCTAGTCCCTTAGTCCGTGAACGGCCGCACTGCGACCGACTTTCTCCGCCCCTGATTAGTTAGTGGGGGTTTAGTTAAATGCTGGTTCGGTTTCCTTCACCGCCTACCCTCGTTCTGCCTTCCATGGTCCCTCGGCCTCTACTAGCTTAGTCTATGCCTGGATCATGTCAGATTCGTTAGATCAAAAGAGATGACTTTCTTTCTTGGTGTGTGTTATCCTCTTGTGGTGTTCATCGTCATAGTCAGGGGCCCTGTAGCTAAAGTGGACTTATGCTAAGCCTACCCAAGTGCTGACTAATCTAGTGGCGATTGGGGGAACTGGCGACAAAAGTAAAAGAACATGATTGTCGTAGCTCAAAGAATTAGGTAGGCATGGATCCTGAAGGATTTCCTGCTGGGCTTCGGATAATGGATCCCATGGGTAAGACAAATATCTACCTAGATACTCCATCAGCGAAGATGGTGATGAGGCTAGACATGGATTCGGTGGCTTTTTATTATTCCCCTGTTTTCTCGGCGTCAGCGAATCAGTGCCTCGACTATGGAGTGGGCATCTAGCAGTCTTGGCCCCTGGGTAATCAATCAGAGGTGGACTACAGAGTAAATATACCCCTGGCTACAGTATGGCTAGTAACCGCTGATGGGACGCCTCTAAGGTGATATATGTCAAGTCTGATCTCTAACGTGCTCCAATCTTTCCCACATGGCCAGTGCCTGGTACTCTCCGTGGTTCAATATATATCTTCCCCTACCAAGAATCCTCCATTATTTGGATTTATATCCGCGGCCTGATAACAGTCCAAGAAAAGATATTGCAGAACCTTACTGATGCTACTATTTCTTCCCCAGAATACTCTTCAAGACATTTATCATGCCAGAAACCGAATTCATGCTGTATTGCAGCTGAAACTGGCGTGTTTGCAGAGAACGGTCGACAGGACACGTGACTGATCAGGGGTGTTGGTAGTTAACAATCGCGATAGGAACAAGATCTCTAGGCCACTTCTGACCCACGTGCGGCTATTCTGTCTAGCCAGAAATCCATCCGGACGGAAGCCTACAAGGTGCCAAGTGTCGCTGCGGCAAAACTATGCTCGATCCAGTATAAACAACAAGCATTTCGTGCTTTGACCCTATGAAGACTGACAGACGGAGGATTGTCGATCCAGGGCTCATCGAGCATTTAAAGTCCGGTGCGCCCTGACTTCCATTTAATCACTTGCTCATCCAACATGACTTCTATCACTGTTCTTCCAAGTGAGCTCCTCGCTCGCATCATCTCCTTCCTTGACCGGCCGTCCCTGAAGGCAATCCGGGAAACGAGTCGCCTTCTGTCACAGTTTGCTACTCCACGGCTATTCGACACTCTGCGTCTGTTTCCGGACGAAGAGAGTTATGAGGCGGTCGATCACATTACGAACCATGCAAGACTGAAGAAAATGGTCAAGAAGGTCTATGTCAATACGTGCGAAGATGACTATGTCAGTCCATATCGCTCGCAGATCGATGAGTGCAGCATGCTAACATGCCTCAGGACGATGATGACGAGGAGGAGGAAGTCGAATTGACAAAGGATTTCAAGGACAGAATCGCGAAATTCAAAGACTGTCCAAATGTGCAAAGCGCCGTCTTGCGGTTTGACAAGCATTGTAGTACCGGCCGCGAGGATTGGATGCCAGAGCATCCAGAGACCATCGCCTTTCGCACAAAAACTCTTCGTGTCTTCTTTAAATGGCTGGCCTCGTTCGAAGTACCTCTGCGTGAACTCGGCATTCGTAACATGCAAGATGTCAATGTCGGTGATGATCAAATATCCGCCAATATCGAGAAAGTGCTGCAGAATTTACGCACTCTCCGATTAAGCATCGTGACGGAGCACAACGAAGCCGCCCCGGAGGATGACCTTGACTTCCCCGAGCCACATGACTTCTTTGCGCAGCTTCCATCCGTGTGGTTGAAGCCATCCGCGTCATCTTTGGAGCATCTGACGCTCTCCTGCGACAACTACTTCGGCTTCTATCCGAAGCTGGAACTAAGCGAGGTGCATTTTCCGCACCTCAAATCCCTCGCCTTTGGTAATTATTGCTTTGTGCGGGACTCTCAGCTGGAATGGATCCTTTCGCATGCAGCCACTCTGAACGAACTATCCTTCGACGATTGCGCGATTTTATACGATGTGTGCCTCGCCGAAGAGCATGTGGCCGACAGGGGTCCCTTCAAGAAGAGCGCAATGGAAACCCGTCGAGAGCTTGAAGGGGTGCGGCAAAACTACTACCTCTCCTACGATAAGCGGTGGCATGATTACTTTGACTCCTTCCGAACAAAGCTACCTCATTTGAGGCGGTTCCTTATCGGAAGCAGCGACTGGGGTCATGGCGTCCCGTTCGAAAAGGAGGAAGAAGTCAAGATCTGCTTGCAGGAAAATAGGTACATGGTCTGCTATGATGGATACGGACCCAGTCCGTATCTTGAACCAGGCTATGGTCCTCACGAGTGGGAAAGGGACGCACCCCAGTGCGATGAGGAAGATAGAAACTCCTTACGCCTGCTCTTTGAGAAGACGGGGCAGAGAGTCGTCAAGATCCCGTTCTTGAGACGCTACCAAAATTGGAGCAGCGAGGACTAAGAATTTCAAGTCGGATGTGGGTTGAATTCTGGGGTGCCGGAGATTGAAAACCGATATTCTCTACTCGCACTGATTGATTTGATACGTGATACAAAATTACGCGAATGTTCAATGGACCTTGCCGAGGACTGCTGCTTCTCCCATCTAGTTGTTCCATACTCAAGCCTCAAACGCCGGTCATTACTAGAACACTATTGCTCGCTCTGTAGAACCGCTGTACGTACACAAGGACGAGCAGCACGCCATAGGAAGAGGGAACAACGTGTCAGTCAGCAATAGTCAATCAACCAGTCCTCGAGATCGTCCGTGGTGGGACAATCGAGGAACAGAGAGCCCCGAAACCCAAATGGAATTCAGCTTTGAATTCTCCGCCAACACAATGGCAGAAGAGTATCAACCCTAATCGAAGAGAAAGCTGTCTCATCCGAGAGCTCGGTCAGCTCAATTGCCGTTTCCGCCGATCAGGGCCATCGCCCGGTGGCCAATCGGACTTTCGTACCTGCAGCGACGGACCCGAGGGTTAGCGGAGTGAGGGTGGCAGCAGGACTACCGTTAGAACTATTCATGACTGTTTGAGACGAACTATGACCGTCGGGTGATGAATATACATTGCAAGGATAATGTACGCAGTTGAGGTTGTTGACGACAAATAATGTATTATGCAAATTGAAGCAGATTGTTGTGCCGCAGTTGTGGCGCTGATGATAAATGATCTGCTGGTTTCTATGGCTTGTACAAGTTAATATAACGAGTGTGGCTGTGGATTTGACAGTGAGACTCGGGATTCGCCGAAAAGGGTAATTTTGAGGCATCTCCGCTTCTCCGCGGAGTGCATAGTCTCCCAGCCAATCAGCGCCTGTCTTTCTGTGACAGTTCCTGGTCTAGACTCGGAAAGACAAAAAAAGATCAAAAAAGGAGGGGCAAAAGAAAGAAAAAAACTTCGACCTTCTTAAATCTCCTTCTAAAAACAAAAAAAAAAAAAAAATAGAGGACCACGCTCTACAGTCACATTTCTTACCAGCCGCCATGGGTAACGTAAGGGCTCTCCCTATATATTTATTCTTTTCTCTGGCTTACCACAGGTTAACAGGGAGCCAAAGCCGCATCTAAGCGTGAGCGCAAAGCCAAAGACGCCAAAGGTACCGCAACGTCGCAGCTGAAAGTGGTATGTATCTACTGAATATCTCTAATGGTTTTCATTCCAATATCACAACGCTCACGAAAACAGAACGAAGCTGCCAAGGATATCATCTGCGCCACTTGCAGGCAGACTTTCCTCAAGACCACTCGCGCTCCGGCACTGACTGAGCATGCCTCGAATAAGCACAACAAGACGCTCCAGGACTGTTTCCCTGGCTTTGTAGAAGCCCCTAAGAAATGAGCAGGAGTCGTTGCACTTTGGTTGATGACTCTAGCACACTTGGGAAGATGCGCATCCCACGAGTCGGAAAATTTGCTTTTTTTCTTTTGTGTTTGCAAGCGGAAGTGATAGCGATGATGTAGCATGAATGGACGATATTTGCATTAAATCAGACATGTGATTTGTAACGTGAGTGGGCGGGCGGGGCCATGAAGTACTTAAACACGAGGCCCTGACGAGACCTCGAGGACATGTGAAGAACATCTGACTTATCCTGACTAACAACAGAAAGCAGCCTGGCAGCCGAAAAGTAGACACTGATACTGACCAGTTCGAAAGAAATAGCGAAGTACTGGTCAAACAGCAAGAGAACTTGCGGGAAATGGGTGATCTTATGCGCGGCATTTAGGCGGACCAACCACAGCAAGTCCATGCGTCAAATCAGGGCTGCCTGGCATGTCATCCCTGCCCAAGTTTCTAGATCCGAGAGATTAGAATACCACCAGAATTCCATCAACTGTCAAATGGTGGAGCTGACGGAACCATATATGGGCTGAAGCTTGACGGGCGGCCACTCAGAGTTAGCGACGAAACCACGCGAAGCATATTCGGACCCTTGGGAAACACTGGTGCCTTTTCCATCAGGTTGGCTGTTGTAGGCAACCATAAATCTAGACCCCATCTAAGCTTTAGTAATAAATAGTTACTACTCATCCTCAATGTTCAATGTCCAATGTTCAAAAGTCAGTCTATATAATTGTAGACCTGTTGAAATTTTATCTCAGCCCGTTGGGCTGTGTCTTTATCAATGTCCTTACAGCTGGCGACGGTGGTTTTGTTAACCGTCCTCTCAGCTGTGAATAGCAGCCAGGCGCTTGAAGATAGCGTCTCAGCTCTAGAAAGTAGAACGACCTCTGGGACCTGCGGTCCCTCTGCTGGCAATGCAGTCTGTGCCTCGGGTCTTTGCTGTGGGCCAAATGTATGTCTTCGACGGACTGGATACCTTTCCTTTGAAAAGGATAATAGTACTTACCATGATTGAATGACAAGGGAGTTTGTGGTACAGGAGCCTACTACTGCGATGCGCCATCCTGTCTCTTTCAGTACGGACCGGCTTGTGATACCAACCAGACGCCCTCAGGCTTGAATACCTCCTCGGTCCCGCGGCCAAAGATCGGCGACGTTCCATACGGAGTGAGCATTCGAGCCTGCAATGTACCCGGCAAGGTTGCTCTCACATTTGACGACGGGCCGTACATCTACACTTCGGATTTACTAGACTTACTAAAGGCTCGAGGCGTCAAGGCGACCTTCTTCCTTGTCGGCAACAACGGCGGCAAGGGCCACATCAATGATCCCAAGACCGGTTATCCCTCGCTCATCCGACGAATGCACGACGAGGGTCATCAGATTGGCAGCCATACATGGAGCCATCAAGACCTATCGACTCTTACCCAACATCAACGATACGATCAAATCATCAAGAATGAGATAGCCCTCAGTGATATCCTGGGGTTCTTCCCGACGTACCTGCGACCGCCATACATGTCTTGTAACTCAGATTGCCTGACAGACCTACGTGACCTTGGGTATCACGTAACCAATTATAATATCGACACGCTGGACTGGCAGGAGAACTACCCCAACAGCCAGAATATCTTCAAATCCGCACTACAGTCCGGAAACCCAAAGACGAATAGCTTCGTCTCCTTAGCGCATGACATTCACAGCCATACCGTCCACGATTTCGTGCCTTTCATGATTGATTATCTGAATAAGCAAGGTTATACGACGGCACTCTACGGAGAATGTCTGAATGATCCTCCTTCGAATTGGTATCGTTACCCAACGGGATCACCAACAGCTAAGAAAGTTGCCACATCCATCAGTGGGTCGTCTGCCAGCACTCACAACACCAGTCAAACGGCTACGCCCACAGCTGCAGAAGGGGGAGAAAGCGCGTTTGGAAGCCGTACAGGAAATGAAACAACGACCACTGCTGTCGCTATGGCTTCTAATTCGGCCAAGTCCGAAGGGTTCAAACGATATGGCATGACAGCACTAGGACTATGGGCATTTCTAGAGTTTCATTTCATGTGGATTATGGGCTCTTACCCATAGATGTATTCGTGTACAATTTTTTTTCGTCACCGTACTTATAGAGGATGGCGCTGGATTACAGGACAGCTGCATATATTATTTACTACTCATTCAGTGTCAATAACGCAGTGGATGGATCTGCGTGCAAAAGGGATACACCTGCAACTATCACAGGTATCCTTCTCAACCACCACCGGGGGCTACGAAAATGAAAGACCAAAAGATAGGAATCTTGGATGCGCAATTTCAAGTTAATCAAAAAAAAAAAAAATTTGCACACATCCAGCGAAGAGCGTCCAGCATGAACTGATCTACTTGGTCCATACCCATATCCACTCCAGGAATCTCTTGCCGTTCTCCACGGTTAAGCCAGGCTGAGGGAACTCCAGCCTGCCCTTTCTCCTGTCACTCGAGACTTGGACACAATTCCGAAGATCCTTGGATCTCTCTGGTCCCCATTGGGAGAAATTGAATCCATGTCTCCGGATCTTGTAAAAGACAATAAGCAGGATAAAAACCGGGATCTGTCAAAAATTCAATTAGCAGTGTGCACTGTTGATAGCCGCGAAATATTTGCCAGAGTCTAAGCAAAGACGTACACTGATGTAGGAGGCAATGAAGGTCCGGATATCAAATGGGTCTGTCAGGAATGCATTGATCCCATTGAATATTAGCAAAATGATACATGCCACCATGCCGAAGCCCGCCTTGAGCCACTGCGCATGGGATTTGTACGGGTATCGAGGGTGGTTTCGATCATAAATCCCGGCCTGGGTCTGGGGATTGTTGCCGTACTTCTGGGCTTCGTTCAGTCTGGAATAAAGACGTTAGTGCTGCGGCCATGTTCGCTGAGAACTGGGTAGATAAATACGTCTGGTAGAAGCATAGATAGGTCGCACAGATAGTGGCATAAACAATCAAAAACGAGACCGTGCAATTGGACGACAGCTCGCTCAATCTCTGATTCAGTATGTTAGCTGCAATCCAAATCTGCTCTAATTGACGTGAGCCACTCACCGCACCAGGCGCTCCAGTAGGCCCCAGGTATGCCACCAGCATTACCGCAGCCGACACAAGGACGGCTCGCATCGGGACCCCTGCACGGCATTGCCGGAGCCTCCGCGTGATGAACTCCGGTCCTGTTTGGTCTCGAAGTGCGAGCGTGTGGAGCACTCTGGAGGCCACATACAGGTTGTCCGATGCACAGGTGGCTGCAGAGAAGAGGAACATTGCGTTGAAAAACTGGCCGAGAGCGGGCAGTCCGGCCTCAACGACCGCAATAATGAAGATCGAGTGGGAGCCAGTAGACTGCCCAGCGCCGTTGATGAATGGGTGGTCGGTGGGCACAAGGAACGACGCTGTCAGGATTGACAGCGCGTACAGGGTAATTACGCGCAGCGAGATCTTCCGCGACGCCATCTTCATGGCCTCCGAGTCGGCAAGGGCTTTGCTCTCGGCCGCAGTGACGGTGACCATGTCCATGCCTGTATATGAGAAGAAGGCCTTTACGCACGCCGTCCTATGTGAAGACATAGTGAGTCGATCGTTCTTCCGGGTGTAGATACTGATTATCGACTATAGTGCTTACCAGACGCCAACAAATCGTCCGGTCCCGCCACTGATGGTTTTGTCGAGGTTTCCATACTCATCCTTCACATGGTAGTCCGAGTTGAAGAAGGAGTACGGGGTATTCCAGTCTAGAATCAAGCCTATTAGCCTCTTTTTCCCTCCGCTTGAGGGGTGTTCTTACACTTTGTCCCAAGTGGTTGACTGTAGTATGCGTTCGATCGGGCTGTATTATGCGTCTGTTAGCAACGAGGCAGCAATCATAGCTCATAGGCAGCACTCACGGTTCATGACGTTCAAAATGAGCATCATGAGGGTCATCATCGTGATGAACGTAATCTTGATGCATCCGACAATGTATTCGAGCTCGCCAAAGTACTAACCAACGGCGTTAGGACAGAACCACAGCGTATAGCATTACAACCCACCCTAACAGGAATCATATTTGTAATGACAACGACCACCAGAAAGACGGAAATCCAGAGTGCCGGACTGGTGTCCATACCGGTGGCCCAGCTGATGAATGTGCGTCCATCGTCGTACTGAAACCGAATTGAGGCTGCTACGGTGACGATTTGATCTGCTCCCATCACGACATAGGAGAACCTTGGGACAGTTAGAAAGGAGCCCGTGCACAATCTATGAGGGACGTTACCAGTATATCCAGCCGACAGCAAGACCGACACCCCGATCCAGAAACCGCCGCGGAAACTCCATCATCGGGGCATTCACCGGCATCAGAGCCGTCATCTCGCCTAGGGAGGAGATCACCGACGAAATCACAGTGCCCATAATTACGTAGGCAACTACTGCGCCTCCGGGGCCAGCAGCAGCAAGACATTTTCCGCTGGTCAGGAAGAGTCCTAGAGGGATATGGTTATCCGGCTGACTCAAGGTGTAGGGAGCGCGCGAGAAATACCATTGCCGATGGTTCTACAGGAGTAAGAGAAATTTGTCAACAATGGACATCCTAGCAAATTGTCGAGTACAGGCAACATACCCAGTGAATGCAATCATCTATCCCACAGAAACATGCAAGGTTAGCCTGTGTTCAGCGACTGTGCATTTGATGTCGCAGTTGACGTACATTGATCTGCCTCTCATTCAACACCCGCCTACACACCACCATAAGTCGAGGTCTTTCTCAGGCTGGCTGTGGAATGGAGTCTTACCAAAGATTGTGACCTTTCTGGTCGCGAACATCTTCCTCTTGTGATCCGTCACCCGCGGTGTCAGTGTAATCAAGATCAAACCCAGGACTCTGTATGGTAGAGCCCTCGTCCTTCATGTCGTGCTCGGTGTGCTGCCAATCGGCCGCCATTTTCGAGAACAAAAGAGCGATCGGGTTGGAGAACTGATGTATGCTTCTGTGCCCGTATCTGCAGCAGAAGAAAAGGGCGGGACGAGGCAGGAAGGAAATACTTGAGCGCTGCTTGGGCTGTCTCAATGCGCATCCGATCTGCTCAGCCTTCTCAGGATAAAGATAGACTGCGATACCACCCCAATCAGCAGGAATACGAGCTCGACAACTCAGCTAGTGATAAACACCAATAATCGTGGGGAAGCTAGATTAACACTGCATGAGATGTCCAATCATGTTAGACGCGGGATCTTCTAACGCAGGATTGGCATGTTAGCGAGGCCGGGGATGGCCAACCACCGCGTCTGTATGGATGATAAGGATCCTGGACGGGCTCCTGCCTGTCCCACCAACCATGTCGGTATCACGTTCCAGTTCACTGCCCAGACTGCGTTTAAGCCTCCTGCGGGGTTCACGAGGCGTCGACCATCGAGGATGAAGGAAAATGGAGTGTCTGGCCTGGCCCAAGCGATCCGTGCCATAAGTTGAATAGTTCCCCACAAGAATCCACACTGAGGCTTAATTGTGATCTTCTCCAAGGCCGCAAAAGTACTCCCTCGTGTTTATTGCTCTTCAAAAGGAAATGGCGACGGCTTCGCCATCGCCGGTATTTTCGAGTCTAACCGGAATCTGGAGTCTGTTGGCTCTCCGCAGCGACATCGACGATATCATCCTCGAGCTGCTAGGCCGCTTCAGCCTGGAGAAGATCTACGCTGACGCAGACAAAGAGGCGTATGCGGACTCGATTTTAACCTTATTAGTTCATCTCAGAGTGATATTCTTCATCCAGCGCCTCACGCTTCCTCCGGTCGGCAGCACCCCCGTGGATTGGTCACTCGGCTTTCTGGTGAGCTGGGAGGTGACGGTGAGGACGGTAGAATTCATCCTCCAGATCGTCTTGGATGCGCGCGAAGTCCTCTGGGACGCCCCATTGCGCGACGAATATGTCTCGCGGCTGGTGCTATCGACCGTCCAGATTCTTTTGCTGCACCCGAAGCCCCCGCCCAACTCTCGGCTCAGAGATCGTCGAGACCGATTTGCGCGAGTCCACCGGGCTCTTGAAAGAGTGTGCGACAATTATCCGGAGACGAATTCACCTTTTCTAGCCGTCTGTCGAGGAATCGCAGACGCTCTTCGCGCCGAACCGGATGCTCTGTCGCTTCCCCCGCGGTTGAAGCAGGAATTGCCATCCTTGACGGGAGATCTAGTAAGTCATGATCTGCCTTGGGCGCTAAAGGCACATCGGCTTTGTAACAGACATGCTGATATAATTGCTGGTGAACAACTAGTACCCTCTACCCAATTGCCTCTCGTCGTCCTCCATTGCGACCATCGTCCCTCAGCACGGTTCGTCGCAGAGCTGGTTGTCACAACTATTGGGTCTATACGACGTGTCGCAATTCGTTGTCGGCGCGAATATCCAGTTTGCAGTCAATACCAGGAAATTTTGTGATTCGGAACTGGAACGAGCATCAAAGAGCAGTCGCGATGCCGTGCTGCATGCTCTCAACCGCATCCGCTTACCTCCCTACGTCTCTGCGGGCCATCTCATCCCGATGATTAGTGAGGATTTTCGAATCGTCCTCCCTGATACCCCTAGCCTCGTGCAGCACCGACACGGTGGAAACGTGGTTGATGCGCTGGAGGCGTTGCGAGAGCGACTGGGTCATCGACTGATGATTCACCGCGTCAGTGATGGGGCCATGATGCACAGTGTGTCCCAGATAACCAAGTATATTGAGCTCCTGGACGACCCTAGCGACCAGCTGAGGTCGGCCAGCCCGGCGTTGTACGTCATTAATTGCCAAGAGTGCCATTTACTAGGCTCTTCACAGGTCCGAGACATGGCAAACCTGACCCTTCCTGTATGTAGCCTTTGTTCTTGTAAGGCTTGACCTAGGCTGAACCGATTCTAAATAGGATGATGCCGGCGGCGCGTCAGGAGTTGCCCTGCGCCCGGAGTCCAAGTGTGCGTTTTGTGGCTCGGCAGTCACCATGGTACGTGAAGTATCGCTAGCGAGGTATACTTGGGAGCATCTCAAGCCGCTCAGCCCAAACGTAGAGGCCATCAATGCGGAAAGGCATCTCCCCACGCAGTTCCTGTTGGCGCCATCGCGGCTTGACCAGCCGCGCCGCGACTCCGGAACGGCATCAGGACCGTCATCCCCGCCTCCCTTTGGCTTGTCTGGGTTTCCTCAGGGACGAGCAAACGCGCCGCGTGCGGAACCTTGGGTCGATAGTCCACCCCCACTGGGTAACCGCAGGATGAGTGAAACTCCTCCCCCGAGAACTGCCAGGCCGGCGGCGGGGGACCCTCCATTCTCTGCAGACTCCGTGGGAGGATTTGAACCCCTCAGCAAAACAACCACATTCACTCACACCAGCTCTTCATCGAGTGGGGGTATTCGAGCCCTCTCGCCGCCCGCTGCGCCAGATAAGTCACGGTCCAAGTGGAAGTCGAGATTCACCACTGCGAAAAAGGAAACAAGGGACCATGCAGACTCCAGCTCCCTGTCTTCAGCAACTCTAGAGACTCAGAAGCTGGAAGAAATTGACTTGAAAAGCCTCTGTCGCCGAGGAAAACATTCAGCAGGTGGAAAATTTGCCCAGCTTATTAAAGTAAGTCTATCACAAGACTCGACGCACTCGCTGTTCTGGTCGCAGTCCTCGATCCAGATCTGGGATGTCAGTACTTGTCCCCCTACCTTCAAGGATACCATCTCTACGGATGGATTCTGCATTCTCGCAGCTGTGACAGGAACACATGTGGCCTATATGACAGGAGACAGAGACCGGAAGCAGACGGTGAGTTTCCMTGCACCCCGTTGCGACGATCGCAATTTGATTCATCTGTATGCGGCAGCTGTGGATTCAAAGTGTGGACGGGCTGTCCGCACCCCGAGTGGAGTATCGCGTTGGGCCCACGCCCTGGTGCACGAGCATGACCGTCTCCCCCAGCGGAAGCTTCGTAGCGGTCGGATTCGACAGATCGACAGTCGGTCTATTCAACCCTTCCGAATGGCAGCAACCGCGGCTCCATCGTGTGCATGCTCGCTATCACCAGGACTGCAAGGACTGCCCTCCAATTGCCACCGTCTCCTTCTCCCATGATGGGCTCGTCCTGGTGTGCAGCACCCGAAGCGAACGGAACGGGATGATCCAAGTATACTTGTCCCATTTCCCATTCTCCGACTTCCAGGAGGTTTTACCCTGCCGGTACCGCGTCCCTCTGCATGAGTCAGAAGATAACGGTGTATCATCTGTGCTCTTTCAACCGGGAATGGGCGGTAAAGAGGACATCATCTGCATCACCACATGGACGCAATCCGGTGTTCCCATTCTCGTCCATCCCAACGGGGGCCACCGCACGGAGATTCGAGTGCAGAGCTCCGCCTCGTCCAACCACAAGGGCAAACTGGGCAATCGTATCCAAGCAGCTGCCTTTTCACCATCGGGGAGTGAGCTCGTCCTCGTAAACGACCAAGGCCATGTATACAGGGTGTCCAACTTGGGCTCTATCCCGATTGAGGTCCGAAGGGTTGCTACGTCCAAGGAGTTTACCACCAAGAGTGAATCCTTTGCATTGGCATATGTGCACCAGACGGACGAAGACTTGATTCTGCTGTCCTGGTCCGATTCATCGAAAGGAATTGGCTATGTGAAGAAAATCCCAATTATAACCACAGTATGTGCTCCGTGAGAAGCCTCGCCGCTTGATCTGTACTAATCTCATTTTTGTTGCCTAGGGGGAGATCCAACACCCTCAAAAGTCGAACATTGTCAATATCACTGTTCATCCGAGCCAACCAGAACTTCCCGAATTTGAACCCCCGGTGGACAAGGCTCCTGAGAAACGCCAGGTTCTAGTAAAACCTCCTGTAGAGCTCGAGGCTTCGGAGATTAGCCCTCCGCCGGTCCAACGACCTTCGAGATTGGGCCTTTTTGGATCTTTGCATGGGAAGAAATAGAGTGCCATCTAAGATCGCTATCGTAGCTACCGACTACGGAGATAAGGCTCTCCAGGGACGGGAAGACGACACAGGTCATGGAGGACACTGATACAGGGAGTACTTAAGTTCTCTTGATATTGAGTCGTGGAATCGACTCCCATTGCTCGCCGAGCGAAAATCCATCAAATCCTGCTGGACGTGGCGCAATTTGATGTACTTATACCCTTTAGTTATAATTAGGCAATCCTCGGTGCATCCTATCATCTCTACCGCAGGAACAACTGTAGTGCTCTTCGCGTAAGCATGATCTGACCGTATCTCGCAGAAGAGTACTACGTTGGATGATGAATATTACAGTCTGGCAACTTAATGATCCTCGATCAATTGACTAAGGGAGAGGGGCGAGGAAGAGGAACGCAGCGGATCGACGCATATGTTATGAACTATATTCTACCGAACTGGGGTCTATCTGGATAATTTTGGCATCTAGCCAAATTGATTTTATTCTATCGTCTTATTATCTCGTTGACTTTGGAAAAAGAAATATATACATAAAGGTTTGACGGTATCGTCCTATGAGTTGTTACCCGTGACCGCTCCCCAAATGTAAGCCGCCCAGCCCCCAACTGTCAGTAACAGAAGCGCCGTGAAGCAGTAGATAGAGATAGTTTTGTTGCGAGCATAGCATGTCACTGTGTGTCGCTCACGGATCATGCTGATGTGCTCTGGGCCTAAGGTCAGCCGTTGTTTCCTTGTCCATTGGAGCGGCGCCAGGCTGTCAGTCATCAGAGCCCCGACTAATATCGCCAAGCCGACAACAACAGAAGCTGCAGCGAGGAAAAGGTAGACGCGGACTACGCGGCGATACGAGTCGTTGTCAGCGTCTTGCAGTGCTCCGGTAATGATTCGGATGATGATGTTCATCCTAGGGCCAGGTTAGTCTCTCTTTTTCGATCTGTATGCGAACTCGGATGCACGTACGCGTTGTTCATCGTAATTTTGAGGGCATAAGCAGAGCCAAAGACGGACTGATGCCATAGTGTTGTGCGAATGCTATCAATGATGGACGTTGGGCCAAACGACACGGCAATGGCATATATTCCAAACGAAGCGGCCGTTCCAGACGTGGTCTCGGCGAAGTTGACCAGAACCATACTGAGGAACATTCCGATTCCACAGACGCATACTGGTAGATGTCAGAGAGGTTAGACCCATGGTTGGCTAGGGAAAACCTACAAACACTCGCGCGATTCCCTAGGACATCGATAAAGACACCCAGACATGGGACCAGAAAGAAACCTGTTAGAGTCAATGAAGGAACAAACTGAACGAGAGAAGCTGACCATCCGCACCTGCATATAGTGACAGAGAACTATACCATCCTGCTGTAATGGAATCCACGTTGAAGCGCTTCTCCGCCAGCTCGGTGGCATTCTGGCTAAAGACCAAGGCAGTGGTTGTCTGGAACAAGGAGAATGCCATGACAGCCCAGAACATCCAAGGGAGCTGGAAAATTTTCTGAAGTTCGAATTTCTTGTTCTTCTCAGTCAGAACCTCCTTACTAGCCGCGTCCTGCCTTCCTCTGTAATGGATATTGCAGTAGCGGTTGAAGAACCAGAATATGACTGTTGCAGCGTTGGTGAAAAGGTTCATAAAGACAGAGGTCCAAAAGACCCAAGCAAAGTTTCCAGTTTTCTATCCAGGTCAGTGATGCCGCTTCAAGTCGGGACAGGACAGCTTACTTTGGCGATAACGTTAGCTGTGGATTTGCCAACGAATCCGCCAATCTAGAAGTTTGGGTTAGCGCAGTATCTCAACAAGGTCCATTAGGGGCAGCACCTTTCCCATCGCTAGCTCAAAGCCAAGAGTAGATGCAAACCCATTGCTTGGGGGAAACCATGAAGAGAACATCTTGTACTGGGCGACCTGGGTCGCAATATCTCCAAGGGCTAGGATCACGCGACCTCCGATCATGAAGTTGAATGAGCGCACTGTAGTAGCTGCAGCAACGAGGATCGACCCGATGGTATAAACGATATTGCCATAAATAATCATCTCTAGAAAGATGTCAGTCGCCGAAAAGGAGGCATGGGATCAGCAAACGTGTTGACAGACCTGCACCTCCGATTCGATCCGTGATGACCCCACTAATTAACATGAGCACGGTCGCCATGAAATCCTCGCTGGCCTCCAAGAGAGAAAATTGAGTGTTGGAGACGTGCATTTGCTTTGGCGCAGTCAGTTGTTGTCTGTAGAGATGCGAATGTGACAATCAAGATCTACCTTTTTGATGGTGCTTTTCATGGCCCCTGTTACTCCAGAGCTCCAATGAGAGCCAAAACTAATGCATGAGATGAGAAATACAGCAAATATTTTGGCCAGTAATGGAGGTGGGCGTTTGCCATCGACAGCAGGATCGTGCTCTTCCTGGGAAGGAAACGATACGGCTGGCTGTTTTGTCTCCATAGTTGACTTGACCGGCTCCATGACAACGTAGAAGCACCGGAGTAGAACTCCTTTTGAATATGGAGGGATATAGAAACTAGAAGAGGATGGAAGTCATGGACAAAGGGGAACAGGGCCAAGGTGTCAACTGCAATGACATAGGCTGACGAGCAAGTTAAGTATTTCCAGGAAGCAGACGATGAAAATTCGATCAGATAAGATCCTGACGGACACGCAATGGATTGTGGGACACTCCCAGACTCCCAGCATTCTCATCGCTGCTAAGAGCCCTGGTGGGACTGTCCTTGGCTGGTCACTTGTATTGGTTCGGACGGTCGAAGCCAAGACGAACTACGGACAGATTTGGCTCAACAACCGTGGGGGACGCGCTGCCCATTGGCCAGATTTCCAAATGGAGCATTGATTGATAAGATTCGGCGACCTTCCGAAGCTCCCAGTGGATCATGTTACCTAAACCGGTCTCGCAGGATCAGATAAATGAGGATTCACATTGCTCCGATATCGACCGATTTCCGATTGTCGGATGGACATTGGCCTCGTGGTACGTAGGCAAATTCGCTCATCAGATAAAAAGGCTTAGACTCTTCCTTTAATTCCCCACAAAGTTGTCTGTCGGACAACTGCTGAACTCGCAAACAGCTATCTTTCTGGTTAATCAAGCACAGTAAACATGAGTAATATGCTCCGTTCGAACATGGACTTGGCCATTTCATTAGCGATTGACTCAGAAGTGCTTTCGCTTTTGGATGCCGCAATAATAACAGTAGAGATCCAAGGCACTAGCAGTATTACTGGAAATCCTTCCCCTCACACCCGCAAGCATGACTTAATTATAAAGCCAAGGCCATATAAATCCTCCTTAGTCAAGCAAAATTAATTGAATCAAGGCGGACAGCATGAGGGGCGTAATGAGCGATATCCTCCACAAAAGTTTTAATTTACATCATTCTGAATAACAGTGTACGCGGTCTCAGTCAAATCTAGGCGCTGGAGGAGACACATAGAATCATTACCACTTGGTCAATTGCACGACACTACGGACTGATGAGCTTATACAATGATCATACACTGGATATATACTTTTTGCCTTCTTTGCTTATGCCGAGGTATTGACCGTCGTTGTCAGACATAAACTGACAGCGATCGATCTTCTCCATCTAATAGGTCTTTCACTATGCTTTTAGCCATGGGAGCAGTCGTGACTCGAAATAAATGCTAATATATCGTGATGCTTATGTTAATTAGTGAACTTTAAAAGAAGATTGTCGGGCGTGGAGTATATATGAGCGAAGTAACATGGCAGAAAATTCCAGCAATACCAACAGTGACATATTCATTATACCACAGCTGGTGATGGTTTGAAAAATCCAAAAACAAGAAACAAGAAACTTTATTTCCGTCATCACATAGGATATCTTGACAGAAATATCTTGCTCTAAAGGATATGGGGCAGAAAGAAGACACTTGTCGGGAATCTCCCCTCTAAACACTTGGCGGTAGGGACGTCTAGGATGCACTGCAAGTCTGGTATAACAACGAGCTGGCTCATATGACTGAAAGCCCTAAAAATCATGACGCCACTTAGGCTTCAGTATAGGCTGGGAACTTCGAAGTATAGGGCTGATGCCATGGACAAAAATAGCAATCCGCTAGCTTTCAACTCATGATGTCTATTGTGCTCTCCGCTTTCTACTGCTCGACAAGCTTTGTGTAACTCTATTTCATGTGCTCGTAAAACTGGAGAAACTCATCCAATTACACCCATTTTCAAAGCCGATGCGCTCCAATCAAGTGAAGCTTCGTATTTGTCTCAGAAGCTGGGTCATATGCCGACCAGCTGGCTGAGACCAACTTAGTCAATGCTGGAGGACTCTAAGGTGCTTCATGCAACCGATATTTAACTGCCTGGTGGATTGTTGCCCATATATAGAGCCTTGATGCTCATATGCCCGAGGACTTCGGTATTCCAGTATTCGACCATCAATCCATTAGTGAATCAGTCAAACAGAAAACAGCCTCACACAATGCATACACCAACTCCTCTGACTATCTGCACTGTGCTTACGGCGCTTGCCAGTTGCTTCATGGCATCTTGGGCTCAAGACACGCCTGCCATAAAAGACTCCACTATCCTGCGCTCAACTGTCAGCTGCCCCGACTGTCCGGAGAGAAACTGCTACAAGTGCACACTCGGCCACGAGAAAACCCTTCGAGCAAGCACAGGCGGCCTGGCCTGGGTACGCTTCCTGGTTGGTTTCAAGCTCCCTGTCCCAGTTACCGATGGAACGAAGTGCACTGTGCAGTTCCCTGCCTTCGTTCGGCCTAATCCGTTCGCCGTGAATGTAACCGTTGCCCGAGCGCTGTCCTCCGACTGGGACGAAGATACAGTGGATGGCGAGAATGCTCCTGACTCCGGCGATATCTTTACTAGCATGTCGCTCGAGCCGTATCAAAACATGCAGACAATGGATATAACTGCGGCATGTAAGGCTGCGCAGGCCAATGGGGAATTTTCGATCTACGTGGGCACCCAGTCTGACAGTATTGAGATCTGGTCCAAGGATGCTGGTGATCCTGCGATTCTCCATGTCAATGCGCCTGTGTGCAAGGCATCCTAGACATTCGACGTTCATCTTGCTGCGGTGAATTAAGGAAGGGAAAGAAGCAGGTGTCTGCCACCAGTCTGCCGAACGAAATCATGGCAGTTTTTTGGTGATTCGGGGAGCTTTGGTGCATGTCGAATTAGTGATGTTTAATTTCCACCCTCAATGCGTATAGCTCTGTGTCCTTTCACTGCGTTGAGCATAGTTTTATGTATCTATGTTCTAGTTTTCTCTGGAATCTTCCCAGGGAGTAGGCAGTCCAACGCAGCACTGACTTGGCTTATCCATGAATTGAAAACAACGTTGACAGGCACCACGTCATAGGTTATAGAAAACTATGAGGTTATTAATCTCCACTGGCCTATGTGCTACTGTAGTTATCTGTTGGAGTAACTGCGGACTTGCTTTATTCTTTACCCCTAATGCTTGATGTGATTGGTGGTCAATGTTTCTTCCAATTGTACTTTGAGTAATCCAACCAGATCCGCCGAAGTGATACGATGTTTGGGGTCATCTTGATTGCGACGGTGAAGTCTCTCGTGGGAAAGAAGGTGGGGAGGTGATTTGACGAAACCTCCCGCTTGTAATGATCGGGTTGGAGCCGGATGAGTGGGTTTGGTGGAGAGTCGGCCTTGGTCATCCTGTATATGTATTTCAATCGATTTAGAGGCCAGCTACCATGTGCATTCCAGTACAGCACAATTCGGCATATTATTGAAACAAACTAGATCAAAGACAGATTAAGATTGGTCTTCGTACAGAAAGTGGTGAAACTGAAGAGAATCATCGACGTCACGGAAAGCTTAACCAGTCAAGGTTGTACTATTGCCACACTCTATCGGCATGTTCCACAGCAGACTGACTGTAACCGATGGCTCTGCCAGACTGACTTTTGTCCAACCGAAAGAATGAAAATAAACTGCGTATGTGGCTATAAGGACGCATCTCATGTGACTTTTTTGCCTATGTCACCAGGCATTCACTTGATTTTCTGCTCCAATCCTTTGGGAATTGGAATTTACTATTTCAGCGATTGATTCTTCTTACGGCTACGATCATATCTTTGGCTATGTCTCAGAGGATCGGATAGTACTCGCATTCTGAAAAAGCCTACTGGAGGCTTTGATCCTCATAGTTCTGAGACTCTGATCTTCATGTCCCATACTAGTGTCATATGCAGGGCGGCAAATGAACTTTGATTATTAGAAATGCTTCGCCGCCAGGTCACACAGTTTATTAATTATGTGAGGAGATTCGGAAGCCTCAAGTCATGAATCCTGGTTTGACTGTTACACATAGGGCTGCAGAGCATCTAGACAGCAAATACGGCAACTGAGCCTCCTAGAGCACCACTCCCACAAACTCCTCGAGCAGGTAAGACGACCTTATTTGATCGGTGATCCGATGCTTACTGTGCTATTATAAGTATGCGATTCCAGTACCACAGGGATACGTGGTCACCAATCCGGGGGATGCAGAGGCCGTTGTGTCATCGATTGGTGAGCCTTGTTGATCTATTGAAAACGCGAAGAAAGAATGACTAAGTTACCACGTCGATGATCTGAATCAGGTGCGCCGTCGGTCCTCAAGTCGCAAATTCTGGCTGGAGGACGCGGCAAGGGAAAGATGAGCAGTGACGGTAAAGGAGGAATTCGAATCGTAGAAACGTGCGTACAGTGGAACAAACTCATTTGATTCCAGGAAGTTGACAAGATTACAAACAGACCAGAGCAGGCGTTTCAACATGCGTCCAGAATGCTGGGCCATTACCTGACTACACAGCAGACACCACCAAATGGCCTTCTCGTCAGCAAATTATATATCTACAAAGCGGTCGATGTCGAACAAGAGTTTTATCTTTCATTGATGTTCGATCGCGGACGATACTGTCCGGTTATCCTCATCTCTGATCAGGGTGGCGTGAACATCGAGTCCAACCAAGACAAGCTGCACAAGTTCTGGTTCAGCCTTTCCCAGGGCATCACTGCCGAAACTATGGCCCGGATTCAGAAGCGGTTGCGCTTCACAGACCAAGAAATGCCGACTATCGAATCGATTATCAGACAGATGATCAAGCTTTTTCAGGAAAGGGATGCCATTCTTCTGGAATTGAACCCGCTTGTGCGGACTCCCGAGGGGAACTTTGTCTGTCTTGATGCCAAGTTTGATTTCGATAACGCCGCCCAGTTCCGTCAACCAGAGATATTCAGTAAAGAAGAACACATACCGGGCTATGAAGATGAATACGAGGCTCAAAAGCATGGTCTAGTATATATCCGCCTGAAAGGCCACATTGGAAATATCGTCAATGGCGCTGGACTGGCGATGGCAACGAACGATCTGATCAATCTACATGGCGGAAAATGTGCCAACTTCCTTGACATAGGAGGCAAAGCGACCACTGAGACACTGCTCAAGGCTTTCGAGATATTGAACCGGGATCAACAAGTCCGGGGGATTTTCATCAACATCTTTGGAGGTACGTGTACTCCTCCATAATGGGAAACACCCCTAATGGATCAAGGCATTGTTCGATGTGATATGATTGCCGAATCCATTATCCAAGCAGCATCAGCACTAGGGAAGTTCAGGGTTCCTGTAGTAGTCCGGCTGCAGGGCACCAACTGTGACGCGGCCATGAAAATGGTAAGCCAACATCGCTTTTCCCAAGGAGTAACGAAGCTCACCTATAAATTGTAGCTCTCTGCATCGGAGATGGACATCAGCACGGAAACAGATTTTGAGAAGGCAGCTAAAAGAATAATTGGGCTTACATGGAGCTAAAGTGTGGTAGGATTTGAGCGGTCTGTCTCTGGTGCTTTAAAAAAGGATCTTACCTATATAATCGAACACATCTTATGTATTATATTGAGAGATAGCAGTATGTACTTGCAAATTCAGGTTAGCATTGATAATATCGAACATCTGTGGCATGTGGGTCTCAAGATCGACTGCACTAGCGAGAGTCTGACAGGTGATGATCATCCTGTCCGAGATTAATCCGTCTTACTGTAACTGAGAGGGCATTCCAGATACAATACAATGATTTAGACATCCTGTGTTCTTTTCAGTAAATCATATCTTCCCCCTGCTGAGTGCCGATCTGGGCAGCTCAGCTCAACGCTCGACTTAATATAGTGTCAGCATGAATGGTCACCTGGTGTGACCGGTCTACACTCCACATTGTCATTTCTGGCCTCGTCTCTTTGACGCTGCTGCCCCGGTTGTTTCGCGTTGTCTCCTGCTGTGGGCTTTGGCACCTTCGGCCGAAGCATACAGGGTGGGTCAGGCCCCCGACTTACTGGGTCGGCGACCAAATCACCAATACTGCCGTACAAAGTGCATTATCCTATGCCTCAAAGATAGACCTATTGCTAATTTTTCATCTAGTATGATTGATTGATATTTCAGACATGGATCATTTGTATCTCTCCTTACTCTTTTGGCTTCGCACTTAACCTGTCCGGGGGCTGCTGGCTGAATCGGAAGAAGCGGGGCTCGAAGGGGGTCCTGTGGCCTGGACCACTACGGCCTTTCCTGATCCCGGCTAGTGTGACTCTGAACAGCCAATCAAATCACGCGGTTGAAATGACAAAGTACCACGATGACGTTGTGGCCCTGGTTCCTTAGGCCTCCTGTGCCTCTTCCATGTTTCGGTCCCATGTTACCATCCCCCAACCAGCCAGTGGTCCTCTGATCAACAATCGATCGTCCCTCCTCACCTTTTTGGTTTTCCTTTTCCCAGCGACGATCTGTCGAGATCTGGCCCCCCAAAAAAGGATCAATTATACCTGTGCAGCCTCCCTCGGATCCTTGAGCCATGTGCTAGTGAGAAGATGAAGAACAAACCATGAGATGTTAGAGATCTCGGAATTTAGCACATCAGCCCGCAACCCCTCCCCAGAGATCGCTATGGCACAGGAGCGAGAGTTCTACAAGTACGTGCCACGTATCCGCTCACCCAAGAGAGTCGGGCCATCTAACTCATTGCCAGGTATTGCCAGCTGCCTCAGCGTCCGGGCCTCCTCCATCGGCCACCACCATCCCCTCGGAGCGAAATCGATGCGGAACTGCTACCACAATCATCACAAGACACCACTTTGACGGCGCTTGCGCAACTTGGAGCTTTGCGATTGAATGCCCGACGATGCATGATCTCCCTCTTCGATCGTCATACGCAATATATCCTCGCTGAGTCGACTCGCACATTAAGTCTCCAAGACGACAGGGTCCATGTCGATGGTGATGGCTTGTGGCTGGGCAGCAGTGTCATTCCCAAACCAGATGGGGTGTGTCACTATTGTTGCGAGGAGGATCAGCTCAACGCCGGGCCAAAGGGTCCCAATGGAGGATATTCCGCATTGGTCATTCCGGATATGACCAAGGACGACCGGTGCAGCAAGCGACAGTATGTGGTGAACGCCCCGCATCTACGATTCTATGCGGGAGTCCCTATTATGAGCCGTCGGGGCATTGCCATCGGCGCATTCGCAGTGAGTGACGGTCAGCCTCGTGCAGGATTGGATCCGCTGGAGATTCGGTTCATGACAGACACCGCGGCGGCTATCATGAACCATCTGGAAATGATGCGCTCTCATGAACAGAATCGCCGCGGGGCCAATATGATCGCAGGATTGGGAAGCTTTGTCGAGGGTGCCACTTTTCCATCGAGCAGCCTCCGAAGGAACAGACACACTCACGATGAGGATGAGGAGCAGGGGTCAGGGAACCCACAGAATATTACCCCACAGACGCGGCGCCATCATCAAGCGCGGGCGGACGGTCGCTTTCCCCTTAAGGAACGAAGCCACCACAAGGAGGCCGCTGCATCTCCATCAGGTACCACCATTTGTCCTAGTTGATGACATGGAACAGAGGCATCTCTAAACTGTCTTTATAGGGTCTCATGAACCACGGGAGTCTGAGACACGACCTCGAATCTCCTCCACACCCAACCACCACCGTCAACCGGAGGTCACTCTGGCCTCTGGTACAAGAGAGATCATTTCACGCGCGGCTCGTGTCCTGCGTGATTCTTTAGAAGTGGAAGGCGTTGTTTTCTTCGACGCCAGTGTTAACTCTTACGCGACTTTAACCCGGAACTCGGACGGTCGCCAATCGGACATTGAGAGCAGTAGTAGCACAGGTGACGCTGCTTCCAGCAGTGACAGTGACAATCCGACTACCGGACACTCATCGACCGAAACGGACGATTCGACCGTATGCGATGTGTTGGGGTATTCCACTGCACAGGACGATTCCGAGAAATCGACCGGGCTAATGCGAGAATCATTTCTTCGGTCACTCCTTCGCCATTATCCCCGTGGTGCTATCTTCAATATTGACGAGAACGGTGGGGTATCATCCAGTGAGGGAAGCGACAGTGCCTCCGCAAGCTACGTCTCGCGAGAGATCGTTTATCGTCGTGACGAGGGCTCCAAGGTTCAGCGACAGTGGAAACAGAGAAAACGGGAGCGAGTGAGCCTCAAGGAAGAAAACAAGGCCCTGATCAAAGTGTTCCCCGCGGCCCGCAGTGTGACCATGTTCCCTCTCTGGGATTCACGGCGAAATCGATGGTTTTCAGGGCTGTTTGTGTGGACGGCTGCGCCGCGCGTCTTCAGCCTGACAGGCGAGTTGGCCTACCTCTACGCCTTTTCCAACAGCATCATGGCGGAGATCCATCGGCTGGATATCGAGTTGGCGAACAAGGCGCACGCCACTCTCGTTGGAAGCATTTCTCATGAATTGCGCAGTCCACTGCATGGCATTCTCGGTAGTACGGAATTACTGACCGATTCCACGATGACACCCGCCCAGGTTGCTCTGGTCAATACCATCGAGCACTGCGGTCGGTCGCTGCTTGACATCATCAACAATATGCTGGACTTTGCCAAGATCAACCAGTTCACTCGCAAATCCCGATCTTCTCGGTTCAAATCTACGTACGCCTCTCGTCGACGGCCGGGGTTGCCTGCACGCATGGCTTCCAAAGATAAGCCCGGCTTCGGGGTGGTCAATCTGATCTCGGATGTTCAGCTAGATGCAGTGCTGGAAGAAGTGGTGGACAGTGTCTTTGCTGGTCATTGCTTTTCCGCCAAAGGGGGGCTCGTTTCCCGACCTGGTCCACAGGGTCTTGCCCGGGATAGCGACAGAGATTTAGTTATGAGAGGTACTGCAGAGCGATCACTTTCTGCTTTTAATGAAGCACTCACTATCATCTACGATGTTGAGCCCGGTGTGCAATGGCTGTTTGAAACACAGGCCGGTGCATGGCGTCGGATCCTCATGAACCTCTTCGGCAACGCCCTCAAGTACACACACTCGGGTTACATCTCTGTGACGTTGAATTGTAGCTCATCGGCGTCCAACCCTAAGATGAAACGATTGTCTCCTGGAGATGGGACACGGGAGGGCATGGGCAGTGTAACTTTGACCGTCAAAGACACCGGGCAGGGTATCGACAAGCAATATTTACAGAGCAATGTGTTCAAGCCGTTCTCGCAGGAAGACCCTCTCTCTCCAGGCAGTGGCTTGGGCCTCAGCATTGTCCATCAGACCGTTGTATCACTCGGTGGCAAAGTCGACATAATCTCCACCAAGGGCGTCGGGACGGAGGTGACGGTCACGATGGATCTACCACGCACTCCTCAGGGAGAGGTCGCGGATAATGAACGCGACACCAGTATTGTCCGCAAAGCCAAAGACCGAGTACGTGGCAAGTCGATTGGGCTGATCGGATTCGGATCGGCCTCCCAACATGAAGATGAGGCGCTTGTTCTCTTGCGCTCGTCCCTCCTTCGCATGTACAAGGAGCATTTCGGGATGGAAGTCGGTCTTGTCTCGTCGAATGCGCCGGAGCAGCCGGTGTACGACCTGTATTTGGTCCGACAGGCAAACCTCGACGAAGTGGATCAGATTTGTCGGCAGGTCTCAATGGCCGAGAGTGACTCGCGTAGCCCGCCGATGATCGTGATTTGCTCGACACCTCAGATGGCGCAAAAGCTAGCGACCACTGCAAGCCAGCGACCGTCGACGTCGGTCTACGAGTTTATCAGTCAGCCATGCGGACCGTCCAAGATGGCCAATTCACTTCTGGCTTGCCTCAAACGCCAGATGGAACGGCCGTCTTGTATTTCGGCTGGCGGGATTGACCCAGCGTTTCTCTCCGCGGCTCAAGCGAGCAAACCTAGGCGGCAGAGTGGGAATGTGTCGCGTGTCGACTTCTCCTTGGCGCCCGAGAAGACCATAGTGTCAGTGACTACCACTCATGTCGATGATTCCGCTGTGGAAGTATCGACGATAGAGGCGAACAAGAGAGTTCCCTCTGTGCTCTTGGTGGACGACAATGACGTGAATCTGAAGCTGTTGGTTGCTTTTATGAAAAAAGCCAAGTTTTCTTATCATACCGCTTCCAATGGGCTCGAGGCTCTGGAAGTATTCAAAACGAATGTCGGGTACATCCCAGTTGTGCTCATGGGTGAGTGGTCCCATTACTAGAAATACTATCGGTCGCTCCCACTAACCAATTAGACATCTCCATGCCGGTCATGGACGGTCTCGAGGCGACGCGGGAGATCCGCCTGTTCGAGAAGATGCATCGCGAAGGAAGCACCAATGCCGGTCATTCGTGCTCCAAACCCACGACGGTTATTGCGCTGTCGGGATTGGGCAGCGCCCCGGTCCGGCAGGAAGCCTTTAATTCCGGCATTGACCTCTTCCTGTCCAAGCCGATCCGCTTTCAGGAATTAGTCAAGCAGATCGACGAGCTCTTGCATTGACGACTTTTCGTTTATGTCGGTACAGCATTCGTTCAGACTACTTAACCACGATCACAATCACGCATTAGGATGACGGAGTTGGGCGTTTGTCTTATATACTCAGGGACGAGACACTAATAAGGATAGTTAGCGGGCAGGTAGTTCCTTTCATCTTCAGGCAGAGTTAGCATCATTGCAGATTTTGGAAGACCTTCTCAGCAGAATCTATCTTACGTATGCCTGAGGCATTATGAGAATTCACGTGCTCTGTCTTATGCCCCTAATTGAACAGACTGAGCCAATCAGACATGCGGACGGAGATCGCGACGGTCAATGCGCGGGTTACGTCGTGGCAGCACACTAGCGAATCAATACTACTCGGGTAACTTTGCCATGGAGCAGAAGCTGACGTGGCCACAAAGATCAAATCAACTAGGAATGTCTGCAAGCGCCTAAATGAATACATTTTCCGCAGTCTCATCTAAGATGTTATAGATCGTATATCGTTACATGGACAACGGAGCAGCGATCTCGACTAGCGACAGCACTGTCACCAGGCTGGGCATCACAAATCTGAACAAGCCAAAGAGCTTCCTTGGATGTGCACGGACACATCTAAGACAAGGAAGCTAAGAAAAGAAGCGAAGAAAAGTAGAAAGCGCCAAAGAGTTGACCAGTCTACGCCTTGACACAGTACTGGTATCCCAGCCAGAGATTCGTGCACGCCTCGTCCAGCCCGGCGTTCCATTCGAGAAGCTGTGCGGCGGTGATGCCGGTCTCAGTCTCGACCTTGAAACAGTAGTCGCCTGTCTGGATGGTGTAGTATTCCTGGCAGGAGGGTGTTGCATATGGGTAGATCGGCGCATCTGAGGAGGACGTCTTGGCGCTCGCGGATGGGCTGGACGATGCAGTCGGGGCGACGGTGGGAGTGCTGGCCGCACTCGGGACCGATACCGGGATAGTGGTGGCTGGGACCGTGGGTTTGGCGGTAGAGACTGTCGTGCTTGTTGTGCTAGAGCTGCTAGAGGAAGTAGTGGACGCGGTGGTGAACGTCGCGGTCGTTGGATGGATGGTGGTGGTGGCCGGAGCGCTTGTAGTAGTGGGGGCGCTGGTGGTGCTGGTGGTGGGAGAGCCTGCGCCTCCGGAGAAAGCACCGGACGTCAGCTCGCCAATAGTGTTGGGATCACAGCCGCTCGGTCCGGTAGTCCATCCGGTGAGACGGTTTGCAATATCCGACGCGTAGCAGTGAGTCGCGATGCCCTGGCCTAGGTTCTGGGAGGAAGCGATGGAGCCGGAGTTGTAGATACGCGCGGCGCGGTAGTACGAGGCCACATCGCCTGTTCCTCCGGCCTGTGCGAGACATTGCTTGAGGCCGTCACCGGATGCAGTGCCCGCGGTGCCATCGGTGATCATCTGGGTGATCTGGCTGGCGGGGCAAGGAGTCAGGGGGTTGCCGCGGTTGCAGGAACCCGATCCATCGTGGCTCTGCATTAGACCAGGGTTGACAACCCCGTAGTTAGTCGTGGGGGCTCGGACACAACCGTTGCTCTCCTGCAGGACGATGGCCAGGATGAACCGAGCATCGACGCCGGTGGAGCTTGCGACAGACTTGATGCTGTTGGACATGTTTGCCAGCTCCTCGTCAGAGTTGTTTTCAACATTCCACTGCGCGCAGGAGCTCTTCATGGTACCCTTGTTGGCCTCGAACCTGGCAAACATCCCAGGTTAGCATCTGCCAAGCGGCTCGCGGCATAAATACATACATCTCCTCAAAGGTCGAGAACCAGTCGCTCATGGACGGCCATCCATCCGCAACTTCACCGGTGCCACCGAGGACGGTGTAGCCTCGCTTCTGAAGGGTCTGGGTGGAAACTTCTGTAGTCACCTTGCTGGAGGGAAAGGACGGGACAGGAAGCCCAGAAATGAGAGTGGGAAGGCTGCCAGCAGCCAAGATCTAAGGCCAGTATATTAGTATGCGGTAGTGATAGGAGTGAGTGTTGTTTATACTTACAAAAGGAATGACCAGCATGGTGGCTGTACAGAAGTGCCCGGCACGAAAGGAAGGGAATGACAGAAGTCTAGCTTACGGACCAAAGGGAAAGAGACGGAAAAGGAGGGGAGTACATGGCTCTTATAAGCGTCGAGTTGTGCGAGATGATGGTCCCTTCTCCGGTGTACCCTGGACCCTCTGTTCCCAGCAAATGGGGCATTTCTACAAGTATCAGTACATAGATCCGATAGTTGAAGTACCGAAGGGCTAAGCTCACCGGAGCAATGGCCATATCCAATCAGCGATGAGTGCAAGCCATAACTTGCTGAACTTGAAACACGCCGTCTCCTCTTAGTCTGCCCGTAATTGGTTTGGTGCCTGAAAATCCCAAACCCCCACACGAGTTCTTTGCCCTGGTCAGTCGTTTGTGCCGAGTCATTCAGTTCATTGGTCGGCTTCTTGAGTAAGATCACAAACTCAATTATTCTGGCCATATTCTCAGGGCCTGCAGGGGCACCGTGGCAAATTGGTGGACTACTAGACAGTCCATACAGAGCAGGATGTTACCTTGTGGCTCGTCTCAGCTCAGCTCGTTTCATTTCTCGACTTGTCAACTTACGCGGCTCATTACTTAAGAAAAGTGCAAAGGTTACATCACTTATTCTCAATAACCTTGCCCCTGGGAAGACCACTACTTATCGTTCGCATTTGGTTCGTTAGGCGTGGGGTGCCTTACAGCCTCATCACTTGTCTGTCTGTCTCAAATATATTCTCCAGCCAGGGACTAAACTAAAGATTTGACAAGAGCATGGCATCTTCATGTGCGTCTGCTTGTTCGTATCGCTCCTCATCACACTGACCCACTTGATGCACTCGAGGCTGTTTAACTTTGCTGTGGCCCACCTGCCGTGCGATGAATCACCCGCTCCGTTTCCGCGGTACAACAGTATCTATCTACCACAGATTGCATGCTCCAAGGCCCGACAGCTCATACTTCAATTTGCGAAATGCATTACAAGTTGCCAACTTAACAGCCTGTTTGTCACTTCGTAAGTCCAATCAGTTACAAGCGTTTCTGTCCGACCGTCTATCTTGTCGTGGTCAGGTGACCTGACAGGGTTCGAATATCGTCTCGGCCACCTTTTTAATTTGTTGTAATCACGGCGAGAATTATTCTAACCTAAATGAGATGTCCTCCGTGATGCGATGGACAAACATAATCATAAGGTAGCAACGGAGTCCGATGTGGCGTTCGTATCTAATTACGGTCAGTCAGCCTGACACTACGGACCGCGGGACTTAATACAGTTCTCGCCCGCGTTAGGTTACAGTGATGTTATTCAGGCCGTTGAACAGCTGCAGTGAAATGATACCTTTTTGATTTCCGTCGGTCTAGACTGGCAGACTATATACTATTTGCTTGATATATTCAAGGACAGAGTCGACAGGTTACATTTCTGTACGGATTCCTTGCATACATTGATGTGCTCGGCATTAGACATGCATCTAGAGCATCGATTCAAGTGTTAAATGCTTGAATCAACTGCCTGGCCTGTGCCTGTGTATCAGTCACGACAGTGCCAGCATCCACGACGGACTCAATCTGTCCCACTCCGGCGCCGCTATTGAAGATCGTCAGCTCCTTAAACCGTTTCAAAAAGACGGGGGAATCTCTTACGCCCAAACGATAGCCAGGGGTGCTCTGACCATATCTGGACCCTTGTGCTTGCCCGACTCCGCATCCCATTTCCGATGGACGTCTGACACAATCGCGCGCCCCGAATATTGGCTTGGCCAAAATTCAGCCCTTCCTTGAATCTCGTCGTGCACGCGGGATCTAGCAGCAGTCAGTCATCGTGACCATCCGTGTCAAGGACGACTGTTGTTACTTCAAAGTGGAGGAAGCGCCATCCTGAGTGGTAATCAAAGTGGCCTTGACCTGGTCCGAGGCAGGGCATTCCGTGGTACATAAAAACTCCTGACAGTTAGTATGTTTCAACCCAGCTTGTTAGCTAACTCACTCTTGTTCCCATCACGATTCCACTTGCGCCTAGACAGACATGCTATCAGCTTTATCCGCAATGGTTGAGTCCAATTGCCTCGATCTCACCTAACATCAAGGCAGCTGCGACTCCTCTGCCATCCATTATTCCTCCAGCTGCCAGCAATGGAATGTTCTTCGCTGGATATTCTCTCCTTACCATATCCGATACATCCGGAAGCAAGGTCATCAGACTAGCCCCCTGCTTAAATTGATGGCCGCCGGCATCGGATCCTTGAACAGAGAGAATATCGGCCCCATCATCGATTGCTTCCTTCGCACTTTCCACCGTGCCAATCTGAACGATCACTTTCAGTCCCCAGTCTCTGCCTGTTTTCTGCAATGCCTGAATTAGTTCCGTGTGCTGCGATCGGCGGGTGCATGCAAACAGCCACACTGCCACTGGCCGATGTTCATTGACAAGCTGGACAAAGTTATCCTTCCAAGTGTCGGACTTCATCGTGAGACAGCCGACTCCAATGGGTAGCGGCGCATTCGAGTCAACAATGCCAAGGAGCTGCCTGGCGGAGATCAATTGTCGCCGGAGATTTGCCAACTCCGGGGATGACGCAGTGAAGTCGGCTCCGCCGCCAATAAGGCCTGAATAATGATGAGTCGTCTTCTCTATATTGTCTGCTTAGCTCGCACCTAGTCCCCCGGCTTTGGCTACTGCCACTGCCATTCTGGCGTTTGTTGCGCCCGCCATCGGTGCATTGCATATCAGCGGCCGGGATGTCGCGGGAAAGAATTGCTGAAGCGTTTCGGCTCCGGTGGACATGATGGTTGATACGCAGTGAATTTTACAATCAAGAGAAATAGAAAGGATATCAGGCAGCTTAAATGCTGTATTGCATATTTATATTCAATTGTGCTGTATCATAACATAGTATATACTCATACTAGACTAGGTGAGGGGCTGACGCCACTCGGCCGCTAGGGCTGACAGTGACGCTGACACTGACGGATGCGTGGATTACAAGGAGCAGGACAACAAATACCCATTCTTTGGCCAATGGTGACTTGTCAACATGCAGTTAGGATGCCAATCCTCTTGGCGGTCCACCTTTGACTGTCACATTGTTTTCGCACTTGGAATTAACACTCTACGGACTACTCTGTAAGGTAGAGATTGTAGAACAACATCCAAGACATGGTGCGGTGGCTGTTGAGTCGGAGCATGGGTTACTTGATAGCCAGTATATTTCTATTAATAATGCTGAGAACGTCCATATAATGACTCCATATAATCTTAGAATCTGAAGCATTCTCAATCTTTTAGTACAAAAGAGTATGGCGAGATGATATGGTCCAAAAATAATCATTGACATATATTCATCAAGCCCAGGTTATGCCTTGTCGTCTGCTAGAGTAGCAGTAATTATATACAAGAAAGTTCCAATCCAGCTCCACGTTTCTGTTCTTCTATGCTTGCATCAGACCCTCTAGCATTGAATCCGCGTCAAAACAATGGCATCCTGGCGGTATTCGCATAATCCACATTTTCAGCAACAGACTCGATTCGTTCATGACAGGTTCCAAAGATCCGATCCCAAAGACGAGTCTGCTTGCCGTAGTTGTGACTCTTCCTCCAGCCCTTCCGATGGTGCAAGTCATGGTCTTCAATGACAATCTCGGCATCGAACCACTGCAGCAGCCAGCTGAGGGGCGATGGGACGGTCAGATGCAGGCGCAGGCCGCTGTGCCCGAACACCTCTGCAAAAACAACATACTCATGGCAGATCCACCACTCGTAGAAGCCCATCGGCAGACCCAGCAGCCGCAGGGTGAAGTAGGTCATCATCGGCACCCCGACCATGTCGCCGAACTCCTGCTCGTGGTCCGCGTATGCCGTGAGCAAAGGATTGGGGTGCTTGGTCAGGTGGTGCGTGCGGTGGTACTTCCAGAGGAAGCTCACGTCGTGCATGAGACGATGGTACCAGTAAAACCAGAAGTCGAGCACGATCCCGTACAGCCCAACCTCAACTGGTAACCAATACCAGTTCATCTGTGAGGGAAGCTGGCTGGTTTGGTAGGAGAAGTACACCGATAGCGCCAAGCGAGAACCGGTCGTTTTGTACACCGAGGCAACAACCTTGCCGACCCCGACGTCGGGAACGCCGTCTCGTTCATGTTTGTCGCCATCCAGGAAGCCGTATTTGTGACCGAGTCGACGGAGTATGTGTACCTGATAGATGACGATCGCATTGAAGGCAAACATATACAGATTAAAGGTGGCTAAAGGACCCAAGTTGCGACCTGTGTACCATGCCCAGGCCTGATGGAACACCAGAGGTAGGGACGCGTAGAAGATAACCCAGAGGTTCATCGACCATTGCGGCATGAACGGGATCGGTTCATTCTTGGAGTGCACCGGTATCTCTTTGTCCAGTTCTGTAGGGTAGACGTTGAGTATATGAATGAGCCAGTGTCCGAAGCTCCAGGTATCCTTGCTGGCAGTACGCCAGGTGGACTTCATCGAGTCTTTCGGGTTGCCTTTGGTCTCCATGGCTGCGATAGTTTCGAGTGCTCTGTGAATCCGTAGGAACCCTGAGTGATGGCCCGCTCTTTAAATAGGCTCGTCGGCTCCAGTTTGCGGAGATGTCGGTAATCTGGAGATACCAGGACATGTGAAGAGGCCAGCAACACCCCACAACGTCAGTATATGTGGATCTTGGTTCCCAACAAAATCTGTTTGACATATGAATGGAAGATTAAGCCCGTCGATCTGGAAACTACCCTTAGCGAGCCACCGTTGATGATCAGCATGTGAGGCTTGATGAGGGCATGTTCTCTCCACAACGAACCACCCCGCTTGGGGTACTGACTTACCTCAAAGGTCCAGGTATCAACAAGTCGAATCTGTTAAGTATCCTGCTCGAGACTGATATCTTTGTGGCGAAGTTTGGCAGATATCCGGTCATCAACCCGGAAACAATTGGGATCCCCAAGAGACAACACAATGCTGGCCAAAGTACTCACAATCCCATAACCTGATTATCGAAATAGAAAGAGGGGAGTACTCAAACTAACCCATCTCGCATCGGCAGTTTGGGGAAGCCCAACCAGGGTCCACCAATTTAGCGTTCGCAACCATTTCCAAATCGGGTAATATCTCGACCATCCCGCAATGATGCTATGTTTGAGGTTGGTCTATGCTTGGCGGTCAAAAGACCAAGGGGATCACATTCAAGAATGATCATTGTGTTTTTATTGTACTATGTAGAGCGCAAGTGAGCGCAAGTGACAATCAGATCAATCATCCGGGCAGCGACTTGCGATCACAGCCACAACCAGTCCTGCAGCTGCTTTCACGAAAACCCAACGACTTTGCCAGGGTACGTCAGAGTACTATAAATCAATAAATTATGCCCGTTAGAAGTCCTGAAGGAGGACCATATTGCTCGTGGGATCAAGCGTCAGGTTCTGAGTCATTAATGTGGAATAGTGTTAGATATGACGGGTAGCACTTCTACTTGAGGCTTGTAGCCAGTCAGGTCAAGCTTGGACTGGGAAATCCCGTGAGTATGCGTCGATAGCAGGGTATATCCCGGTACATGTGAATCGGTGTTCGTAAGTCTTGTGATGTCACTCAACAGACACGTTGGGGGATTTGCCGCGCTATGGAATTCCGGGAAGAAAGGCTATCTTGTGACTGTACTAAGAACGGTAGTCAACCAAGCAGCAAACGCAGCGAAGAAATGCGTTCCATCATTCGTCGCTCTCTTGCAGTAATCCAGCAGTTTGAGATATCGTTCCTTATCTGTACTTCCCGTTGCATGTAGAAGCTTAGCACAATCAACCGGGCAGAGGTACGGCGGCTGCCTCGTGTCCTCTGACAGAGACGCGCTTCCCTGCATGATGCACGCGTAATATACACAATGGTCAATACCAAAACAATGACCCAGTTCATGGCTTGCCGTGCGACACATTCGAGAGAGCCAGAGTGATGACAATAACCGTGGTGATGAATCGATCTTTGGGAGGGAAGACAATGCAGATAACGCGGCTGTTAATGGCGCAGCAGCCAAGGACGACGATTCGCTGGCGGTCTTCCGCCTTTTGGCACTCGCCACGTAAGAGGAGCTGAATTTTCGGACGTAGTCATCACAATGTGATGCTGGCCACGAATGTTCCCGCTCTACTGATTGAGTTGGGTCCAGGGACGGACAATACCTGGCGCTGGAGACAACTGCGACGCGGCTTCCACCGTATGCACGTCCGCAGACGAACGTATCATCAGCGTCCTCATAGAGATCATGGTTCATGAGAAGACACAAGGCATACGCATCGTCGGGAAGTATGCTTATCGCCACATCCAGGAGATCGTCGAGGTTCAATTGACGAGTATAAACTTTGTCAGGGCATGCCCGCGTCCGAATGCCAACGCATTCGTCTGAAATAGCTAAACCAATGAAGCGGGGTGAGCTCTTGGATTCCTGACCATCCCAAGGAACAAATCGAAAGCCGGGTACTCGAAGGAGCTTGACGGGGACCCCATGGTAAAACGCCGCGAGGTAACTGACGATGTCTTGTGGAGTAGGCTTTACTAACTGATGCTGGGCCTTGCCCACTCTGGGAGAGGTCCATGCCTGCGCGAAACGGGCATCTTCGTCATAGTCAGGTGGCGCAACAACATAGACTGTCCTTCTGTCCGAGGTGACTTCGTTGCGATCCTCGTCGTCCAACCACTCTTGAAAAGATTGCGGTGGGTACTCAGGATCCAGTGCAAGGTCGTCGTCAGGTAGAACCAACGGAGCTGGAAATATGCTTGGATCAATACGGCCATGTTGTCCTTGGGATCCTGTGGGTCTTGTGGCCGCCGTCCTTTGCTTCAGACTTGGTTGTTTATAACCTACTTCAGCAGCATGAGGAGAGGAGTTGTAACACATAGAAGAATGGGAGCATCTTCGTTCTGAAGACATTTTTTGAAATCTCACTCCAATCGCGCGGATATATTTAATCAAAGGAGCTGATCAGGGTCTTACAAGTTGAAGAGCAGACAGTACATTATAGTGAGGGATAGACAAATTAAGATGCCCAATTCGTAGTCTCTTGAGATAACACCACCATATGTTTCTGATAGACGGAGTGAGGCAGCATATTGCTGCCAAATAATGAAAGTATTTGAAAGTATTTGTGTTTGTTGACGCGCCAGTGAGTGGCTGAAATGCGGCGGTGCTGAGTGTTAAGGGGATGGAGATGCTCAGCCACATGAGAAGACCCCACGTGACCACATAGTCGGTCGAGGGACGGCACCTGACTCCTTCGTCCATCTGCCGCTTTCATTGTCAGGCTTCTCTATCTACAAACTTAAGCATGCAATGATCAGGTGAAATTCACTTCAACATCAAAATGGACCGACAAATTGAAGATGCTGCCCTGCAACAACATCGCAAACTCCAGGAGCAACTTGACAAGCAGTTCGAGATTCGCGACCGGAGAATCAATTGAAGACCCTTCTCAAGCATCACAACATCCGGCTTGTCGACCGTTGAGAGCTTTACGACTCCTCCGACTCCGCTGGTGATTCCGACATTTCCACTCGTTTACATTTTATCGACGGGGAACTTGACTGGGCTATCGAGTCTAATTGTTCGCCGCCATGTGTTCGCTAGGCCGTCATCTTGGCGTGGATACAGTCGCTTTCCATGATCGGATCACGCAGCTCGAGTTTCAACAGAAAAAAGGCACTGTGGCCAAACGCCCAGCGAAAGACGCGGGTAGTGTTGGTCACGGGGGCGCTGCAGCCCGGCTCGTTCACGAGAGCAGACCCGCTTCTTGATGATGACTCTGAAGGAAAACATACCAAACTGGAATGGGAGGTCGACTCGGACAAGTTCAGACGGGAAACGGCTCATCTTCGCCTTCGTGACACGGAGGCCTACCCCCGTGGAGCCAGAGCCTAAGATAGCGTTAAAGACGGCCGGGGAAGCCATCGCCAACAGAAAGACTTGGAGGTCCGCTGAGGTCAGTCCAAGGGCAGTCTGTCACCGACCGAGAAGTTGACCACTTCAAGCAACCAATCAGAGGGTCATTAGCACCGCCAGAGCTTCTTGATAGCTTTTTGATTGTTCTATCTCTCCCTTTTCGTTGATGGTTTTGGCGTTAGGAAAGCACACGTATAAGATACCCGGTCTGGCTTGAGGATTTTGGTTACTTTTGAACGACGTTTTGGTGTATCTAGGCTTAGTAGGACGTCGGCTCATGAAGGTACCCACGCATTAGGTTGTTACTTTCACAACACTTTGGGGCAATGTTTATGAATTTACCGCCGCGATGTACATGGCTCTATTTCATTATTGGCAAGATACAAATCAATGCAAATGAATGTATGGAATAGCGACGTCGGCACCAAGCCGACAATCCGGGGAATGTTTCCATTATGCGGAGAAGCAGCGCGCAAATATCGCTCATTGGCTGCAGCACCAGGCCGAACCAGGTATCCACGCAACAAACATCAGAGAAAGAGTTGCTCCCATTCGTGGTAGCCTATCACCAAGTCTTATGTACTAATTGTAGGTCTGCCTCGGCTAGGGATATCAGGCAGTTCTCATGTTGAGATCCCGAGTCACTCTGCCGGAGAAGTTGTCAACTACCAAGGATCTCCACCCTTCGAACATGCGTCTATTCGGCTCTCATAGTCCTAGGTCCTAGGAATACCAAGACTGTCGCGCAAAAGTGCTTGATTGGCGGGGTGTGGTTATCTTCTTTGGCTGATTGCAGGGTCCACTTTGTCTGGTCCGATTTACCCCTCATTGCTGAGATCATATTATCGCAGGGAATAATGGAGGCAAAGCTATTTAAACGTCGATGAGTCCTGGATTTGTTTCGTTATCGACGTAAAGTCACATGTCTACCATTCTACCACATCATCCCACCATGACCATCGTCGACTGGCAACAGAAAGCTCAGCTTAAGCAGTCTGAGGCTGCTAGCAAGATCCCTCCAGAATGGAGACTCTCTTCAGATATCGTGAATGCCGTTTCCAACGAGCCTAATGTTCTTGGTATTCCCAAGAAGTGCGGTATTCTTTCTGCTCGCGAGCTGGACATCACCGAAAACTACGACGCCACTGATCTCCTGCAGAAATTAGCGTCAAAAGAGCTCAGTGCCCTGGAAGTTACAACAGCCTTTTGCAAGCGTGCTGCTATTGCCCAGCAGCTTACCTTCTGCCTGACCGAGACCTTCTTCGACCAAGCACTCACCCGAGCCCGGCAACTGGATGACCATCTGGCGTCTACAGGAAAGACCGTTGGACCCCTTCACGGCCTTCCGATCAGTCTGAAGGAGAGCTTCAACGTTGCTGGCGTGCCAAGCTCTCTCGGGTTTGTATCCTACCTGGACCATCCGGCCCCAACCACAAACTCGGCGTTGGTCGATCTCCTCCTCGCCGCCGGTGCTGTTCTCTATGTCAAGACCAATATCCCGCAGACAATGATGACGGCAGACTCGCATAACAACGTGTTTGGCCGTGTCCTCAATCCACACCGCCGCAATCTCACGGCGGGGGGAAGCACAGGCGGGGAGGGTGCTCTCATTGCCCTCCGCGGCTCGGTGCTAGGTATCGGCACCGACATTGCAGGATCCATCCGCATCCCGGCGCTGTGCTGCGGGACAACTGGCTTCAAGCCATCTGTTGGCCGGGTGCCATCCGCGGGCCAAAAACCTGTCGGTCGAGCCGGGATGGTAGGAATTGCGGCCGTGGCAGGGCCTTTGTGCCGTTCCCTCAGAGACGCCGAACTGCTCCTCCGGACTGTGTTCAACTCGCACCCTGAGGACCTCGACGACGGCGTCGTAGGCTTTCCGTGGTGTGATGCGCCCGCAAAGGATGTGCTCACCATCGGCGTCATGGCAGAGGACCCCAAGTACCCGCTTCATCCGCCCATGCAGCGTACTCTGACTCTCGCCGCGAAGAAACTCGCTGCGGCCGGTCATCGTATTATCGATCTGACCGGAAAGTTGCCCAGCATCTCTGATGCCTGTGAACTTTCTTTCCGATACTTCAACATGGATCCCGACCGGACGGCTTTGAAGAAGATCTCCGATAGCGGCGAGCCTCCCATCCCCTCCCTGGGCGTCACATATAATCCCGATGAGCCTGCACCGGAGCCGACGCTGCGAGAGCTGTACGATATGAACGTGACACGGGGCGACGTGATGGCGGAGGTGCGAAAGATGTTCCTCGAGAATCAGCTGGATGTTATCATCAGTCCGGGGTTCCAGAGCTGTGCGGTTCCTCACGATGAATATGGGAAGCCACCATATACTGTCTTCAGCAACTTGCTCGATGTAGGTTTTGATCTATATGATGCAGGAACGTTGCTAACTTGTCAGTATCCATCTTGCGTTCTTCCCTTTGGCAAGGCGGAGGAGGCTGCCGACGCCGAGTTTGTAAGAGATGTCCAGTACATCCCAGCGTGTAAGTGCGCTCTCTTCTCGCAGGGAGCTGTGACTAACGGACAAATGTAGACAAGCCTAAAGAAGTCGAAGGTGCACCATGCCACGTGCAGATCATGGGCAGAAAGCTGAAGGATGAGGCCCTGATGCAGCACGCCAAGGTGATTGAAAGTTTATTATCGAAGTAGAAGCCATATCAGAGTTTACTGTTTCGACGATAGTATGGCCTTGTGTGTCAGAGTGTGATATACTGTACGGAGTAATCGATCAGCATTGGGAATTGAGCATCCCATTAGTGGGTGTCGGAGGAGCGCATCAGCAGTGCATATCAAGCACACATTCGTAGCAATTGACTGCTCAGCAATAGTATGACAATGATATTGGTCCAGGAGAATCTAGAACCGGTGATGAAGAGACCCTTATATATCTGATACAATCCCCACGGAACACTTCCGGAGACTCGTCATCACGCTACTTTAAGGTCAAGACCGTGGAGTCCAGATGTAGATGTGATGCTCAGCTGTCACGCGGAGTTTAACCCGCGGAAGATCTCCTTAATTTGCAAGTTGATGGACATCATTGCTGTAGATACCCCACACCGACAAAGAGGGAGCTTCTTCATCAATTCTGGCCTGATACTGTTGACCCACTCTCTTGAAACGGACGACGCGGCAGGTCTCAGCATGACATCTCCATGTTGTTTCGAGAAAAGGAGAGATCCATCATCCAAAAAGATATAAAGCTCTTCAACAATCATCATCCAAAAGATATCAAAAGCATTCTCACCACTGCAACCATGTATTCCAAGTCTCTGATCTCCGTCCTTCTCAGCGCAACCCTTGCGCTGGCTACTCTCGACCCGGCAACCTCCAACACCAAGGGCAAATGCCCTAGTACCTACAACTGCTCTCGTTAGTACTACTCTTGCCGTCTACTGAGCCAAATTATCTGACAATCAACAGCCGCAAAGACCTCCAATGCAATTCAAGCCGCGGAATGCTCTCACAACACGCGCACATCCAGTACGTCCCTAAACTTTCCCTTAGATGCTGCATCCTCTAATACCGATGCAGAAACACAAACCTTTGCTGTTTTCGTCACCGACCACAAGTATGACTCCTCCCATGGAGCTCCCTACGGAACCTGCAAGGCGTACACCTGCACCGCGCCCACTGACTCGCAAATGACCGATGTCGATGCGGATTGCTGGACGTTCTTCTGGAAGTGAGTCAATCAGAGGCAATTGCGGTATACAGTCAGTACAAGTACTAATCCTATACAGTGACAATGGAGAGTCTTCTGGTGTCGGCACCGGTTGCATCAAGAGCCCTAAGGACKGTACTTGTGGCTGCGAGAACTCGGACGGAACTTTTGTCTACGGTGGAACCAATTGCTCTTAGATGGAGATTGAGTTGCAGCGTCAGCGATCATTGAGTGTTATAGTGATGTAGACTATTGTGGTTGTACAGCTGGCAGCAGAGAAATAGATGTCTTTGGCAAATATTGTCTTTCCGAGAAACCAAAGACCCTCAGAGCACATCTGGAGAAGAAGATGTATCAATATTGAAGAAGCAAACGTGCACTTGCCAGATCATGGCCAACACCTAGGAGATACCCTAACCTCATCCTCAATGACGAGGTCATTGTCCTGATCTTGTCCAAATGGGACCTGACCCATGATGCCAGCGCACGGCGACTACCAAGCGATGCGATCTTGTCATTCAAAATCCGAATTTCGTCTGCGGTGACCGCTACAGACCCCAGCACAGCCAATGGCCAGAGGAGATCACCGATCAGGAACTGGTCGGCATCGATAGACTGGACCAGGCCAAGACCCTGGCGTAGAAGAAAAGAAATTCGCCCCTCGACCTCCTCGGACGGGGCAGATGTGTCGATTCTGATGAGAAGGATTCGCATGGCAAGGATATACAGCATACATCCCTCGCTTTGAGCTTGGGGGTTCCTTTCCCACTGCAGTAATTCATCCTGTAGTCTTTGCCAGGTAAACATGTCGGAATGACAAAATAGCCCGGCGGCGCGTGCCAGCCGTGTAACATCGGCTATTAGCAAGAAGAATTGATACGATGTGCACAATATGGGCTGTGTGGATGGATCCTCGCCTGGCTCATCCGGTACAGTAAAGTAGCGATCAAGGTACATTCGGCGGTCTGGATTGCTGAGCGCATCGAACGTGGGGTCAAAGAGCATCATGAGCGCGCTGTGATAGAGAAAGGATTCCACACAAATCCTCTCGAACATCCTGGCTGGCTGTTGATTTCTCTGTGCCGGGCTTCGTGACGTAAGAAGAAAGCCAGCAGCTGTGGCATGGGGTCCGACATTTGGTGGTGAATCAGTTCGGAAGCTCTATATCACGTCAGTATTCGTCGGTTAACTGTCACGAATAGACAACCTCGTAGACGCAAAGACATATCGTCGTAGCTAATAAGCCATCTTCATTCCGGGCGTCGTTAGCATCCGCAATGCTGGCACGAAGCTCCTGGATAGCGAAAATGTAGCTAAGCATGGCCAACTGATGATGGTTCGCTCTGTCCATGGCAGCAATGGCCACCATAATGCCCATGAGAGGAGGGAATTCCAGTCCCAATCGCAGCATGTACGATTGATCCGTGTATTGGGTCAGGCAATTCTGTCGCACCAGACGCGGATGCACAGAGATCGCAAAGTAATGATAATACTCCTCAGGACTGTCTGGTGCAAATGAGAGCAGTCTTGAAATAGAACCTTGATGACGCCGTCGTCGTCTATCGACCGGCTGCGTCGCTGCGGTTGGCCAAGTGCAGTCGAGTCGACCGCGACAGCACCCCCCGCATCGCGGTCGGTGTTCATCGCACTTCTTGCGTCGTTGGCGACCTGGTAAATTAGCGGTAATCTAAGAATATCAGGGCAAATATTACATTCGAGACAGCCCGTTCTCGTTCTGAGTCTTGCTTTTGATGGATGATCCATCGTCGAGTTGTTGTTGATGGAGAAACTTGACTCTATGCACGCTTTGAGTGTGACTTCGTCTTCGGAA
The DNA here is from genome assembly GCF_018340605.1 of Aspergillus pseudoviridinutans. Classification (NCBI taxonomy): domain Eukaryota; kingdom Fungi; phylum Ascomycota; class Eurotiomycetes; order Eurotiales; family Aspergillaceae; genus Aspergillus; species Aspergillus pseudoviridinutans. Next base: position 512,448 of record NW_025091290.1, on the reverse strand, counting down.
ATCCCCCTTTTTGTTCCTTCACGGTAACACTTTGAATCTATTGAACTGGGCACTTGTTCATTGATTTAATAGCAAATGCATTATACTTATATAGAAGCAGTTCTCTCTCACATCTCGGACCATACTATGGTCAATTACGACAAGATAGTTCTCTTCACATTTACACCCGACAGTATAACCTCCCAGTCACTCCCTCCCGGAAATGCCGCTGTCAGGGTCACGCTCTCCCCCTTGAAAATACTCACATAATTATCAGACCAAAACACCGGAGTGATCTCCTCCTGCGTCTCTTTCTTGATGACTGACAGGTGCATGAAAACGGCAGGTGTTGCCGAAGGATTATTCAAGACAACCTGCACCTGGGACAGACCGTCCCTGGCAGGCAGCGGCTTCAGCGATGCAGTTACGTTGACAGTCGGAATCGACGTCAGTGCCTTGTAGTTGGCATACTTTGTGACGGGGGTATAGTACCAGTCGGAATGTTTCCAGTCCAGGACGTCGTTCTGAGCGGTCAACCAGTATACATTGCGGCTGAGGATGGCTCCTGTACTTCCATCTTTGAGCACCAGACGGAGAAATGCGACGTCCTTGATCTGAGAAACTGCATTGACGGAGATAACCTTCTTTGACGCATTTGTTGTGGCCTTAACTGTGACCTCCTTGCTGAAGATCGGTTTGCCTTGCAGATCAACAAGGTCAACAGAGACAACGCGAGGCCCTTGCTTATCAAGAGAACGATTGATCAGGTAGACTGCACGCTCCTCATAGTCATACGCCACATGTTCAATCCTTGAGCCGACCTTGGTGCCGAAATATGCGCCAGCTGGACTCAAATAATAGTCAAACAGCTGCCAGTGCAGGTTCGGCCATGCGCTGTTCAACATCCAGTATATGACTCCAGTGGCCGGACGAGTGGCATTCTGGCGCGCGGAGAACGCTTCGTATTCCGCACGCGTGGCCTCATAGTCCATCATCTGCACCTTGAGGAGATAATCCTCCAAGCTGACAGGGGCGCCGTACCGCGCAAAGAGAGCCTTGTTATACAGAGCGCGATTATAGAAAGACGAGTCATACCGCGACATATGATACTGGTTTTGATCGGGGTTCTTCCACAAGGAATCCAGATCCTCTGGCGACAAGAACTTCTTTAGACTGGTCAGCTCGGGTGTTCCAACACCGGCACCCTGTTCAGACCCGAATCCAAAGGCAGCACCCAGCTGGTCACCATAGAAATAATTTGGTGGCACCCAGTCATACGGGCCATCCATCTTCATACCAGACGGTCCGAGAGCTTTTGGGTACCCCCGCTTGCTGGCAGATGCAATGATTGGCACCGGCCAATCCATGCGATGCAACGCATCGAGATAGATCTTAGTTGCACGATCGTTGGGCCAGAAATCGGATCCGACTAGAAAAGCTAGCATGGACGGATGGGTCTGCATCATTGCTGCTTCGTGGAGCATGGATGCATTGGCAATGGGGTAGTCCTTCTCGGTCCATTTTTCTCCGTTGGCTTCATCATTGTACTATTCTCGTGAGTATTCTGCGCCATTGGTGCAAAGAAAAATGACTTACATCCCATCCCTCCCATTTGTCACAACATTCCCATCCAGCTATGACCATCAATCCCATTTCATCGGCCAGATCATATAATTCTGGATGCTCCTGCTTGCCCTCCAGTCGGACGGTGTTCAGTCCGATGTCGAGCATATACTGGAAGATTTTCCGCACACGATTGACATCAAACCGAAGAAAGATATCAGACGAGTACCCTCCACCGAGAACGAGGAATGGTGATCCGTTCACGGTGAATGCCGTGTCGTTGTGAGAGTTGACATGAGAGGTTACCTGGCGAATGCCAAACCGCCTTTGAAGCGCAACATCCGAGATCTGCCCCTTGCCAACTGTCGCATTGACATTGACTGTGTACAAGGGCTGGGACCCCCATTGCGCCGGCCAMCACACCTTGGGCTTTTCGATCCTGACATTCATAGGTATGGTCTTTGTCTCACGTGGTTGGATAGAGAATCGCTGGGAAAGCGCAAAGCTCTCAGTGCCAGACTGGATGGTCCCCTGTACAGTACCGTTGATAGTCTCATTCTCATTGTTCGTGACGTCCACAATAACATTCACCGTGACCGGCTTTCCATCAGGCTTTTGGAAATCGGTCAGCACACGCGGCGACGAAATCGACACAGGTCCCGTCTTTGCAATCATGACATCGCGCCATAGACCCGTGCCATTATCCGCTGGATAGGGATTCCAATCCACGAATCCTAGCGCGAAATCCCGAAGATAGTTTGTCGGATACGCCTGGATGAGCAGCGCATTTGACCCAACCTGCACGTATTTCGTAATGTCGTACGTGTGACCCCCGTACGATCCCTGCTGAACGGAGCTCGGTGCAACCAGCACCCCGTTGACGAATATATCCGCCTTGGAAGTGATGCCATGCGTGCGAAGGAAGTAATGCTCTCCTGCGCCTATCTTGTTCCCAATCGAAAGTTCATGTCTGTACAGCCAAGGCGCTTCGAACATGGCAGTATCACCGATTTTGGTTTCCATGTTGTTGGAGTAGAACAAGGTTGTTTCGTCGAAGACGCCGTTCTCAAGCAGACCAGCCATGACGGTCGTTCTCGCACCAACCTGATACCAGGAGGAATCGTCCATTCCTGGCAGTGACCACGCAGAAACATTGGACACCGCAAGGGAGGAGTGCAATCGCCATTGACTGAGCGTGGTTGAATCCCCTGTCATCTCGCCTATCCCATAGACGACAGTTACTCCAAACACCGCCACATATAACGCATATAGCACAATGATCCAACCCATTTTGAAGTTGATTGAATAATTGCCATTACAAGAGAAGCTTCCGACAGAGGAAGAGGAGAGATAATATACATCGAGCATTCAGTCTGCAGGCAGCCGGCGAAGAAGTGAAAGATTCCCGGTTTCGCCGATGGTCCTGCAGAAGAAGGGATCCTTGCATTAAGGATCTCATTGTGGCTTGTGATAGGCTATGTCTCATGTAACCATGGTAGTTTAAATGGTGGTCAGTTGATGATCGAATCCTGATCAGGTCAAGCGAGTGCCATTGTTACATCAGGGACTTGGGGGCCAAACATTCACGGCTGAGCAAGGCGGATCCTCCCGAAGCAAGGATCTCATTTCCTGTCAGATGGTTTTTTGATTCCATGACGATACTCAAGTTATTGTCTCCTACACAGATTCATCAGAGAATAACTATAATCTGCCGGAGAAATACTTAATAATTACCTTACTGGTAAAATTTCATAATCACCTTTTTGGGTTTAGTGGCCCCTCTTGTTTATTCCACAGTTCCACTATATCTGTGCCTCGGAGCGGTGAGGGTGCGCCTCACCGAATCCACCATTCTCACCGAATCCACCATTTTTCGATATTTTGACTATTTGAATCTATTCCAACCACCAAACATGCCTAAATCATCTAGAATTAATGAATCTTACCTCCTTAAGGCCTGCGAGGCCGCTCAGGCCCAAAAAAAACTGAATATCTCCAAGATTGCGCGTGAATATGGTGTTCCTTATGCCACCCTACATGATCACATCAAGAAGGGTGTACACTCTTAATTTGCTAACAAACCAGTTAATAAAGCACTTCAGGGATACCAGGAGGAAGCCTTAATACAGTAAATAGTCTGTATGCGTGATTGGAATATGCCAGTGATACCTAAGCTGCTAGAAGAGTATACAAATCAGGCACTTCAACACGCAGGGGAATCAAGATAGGTTAGCAAGATGTGGGCATATTGCTTTGAGAAATAACTCCCAGAACACCTTAATCTAGGCCCAGTGAGGCAAAATATAAAGGAATCAAAGTATATCCAGGCTGAGGATGCTGGTTTGCTAGCACATTAGTATAATCAGCTTGTAAATATGATCAAAGATACTCCAGTGTGATTAGTATACAACTTTAACGAGTGTGGATTCCAACCTGGTGAAGGCAAATCTAGGAAGGTTATTAGTTTAGAAGGCAAAGTCCCTGATCTTGCTGAATCTGAAAGAGGAGAGAATATTATAGCTATTGAATGCGTTACTGCAGATAGATGGCAGATGGATCCCTGGTTTATCTTCAAAGGTAGGATTCTAATGATTCTTCCCTTTATATACTAATCTATTCTTGCTTCCTAAAGGCAACGGAATCTTCATAGAAACCTGATTTAATGAGAGTAAGGCCTTGCCACTGGATACTATGATAGCGATGTCTCCTAATGACTGGATATCAGATGAGCTAGCTGTTTAATAACTTTAAAGCTTTGTTAAGGTGACAAATGAATGTACAAAGAGGGGGGAGAAAAGGATACTTATATTTCATGGCTATGGCTCCCACCTCACTGTTGAATTCTTACAGATCTGCAAAGATAATGGCATTATTCCCTTTAGATTCCTTCCTCATATGATGCATCTTTGCCAGCCATTAGATGGTAAGCCATTCTTAAGCTATAAGCAACACTTCTGCTGTATGAATAATGAGCTATCTTACTGGGCTGGTGAGCTAGTAGGGAAGTCAGAATTCTTACAAATGATTGGACTAGTATGGGAGAAGGCTTTTAACCAATGGATCATCTGTGAGGCCTTCAAAGATTGTAGAATCTAGCTAGTCAATAGTAAGATAGCTATAATCTTGCTATCTAATTATGGGAAGGAATTCCAGATATCTACACGCCTGATCTTGATGAGATGACTCCCTCTACACCACCCTCTCGGCCACCTTCTTCATCCAGTATTGATATCTCACCTCCGCGGATGATTCAGGCCCTTAAGAAGAATTAGGCAAAGCTATCCAAACATGCAGATCTCCTTACACCAAAGCTGCAACGGAATCTTGACTGGATATTTGAACATAATTAAATTACTGCAGAGCACCTGGCTATAGTAAATAATACTATTAGTTGAATCAGGGCTGCGCAAGCCCCTTTACAGCGCTAATGTACTAAGCGGCAGGTTAAGCCACTTAGCCAGGATGGTATATTGAAATTATAAGATGCAAATTGGTTAATTGCTTCTAGGAAGGCCAAAGATGCTGCTGCGTAAGAGGGATATTTACAAAAGCAATAGGAGAAAGTGCATGGATACCTGCCACTACTAGCATCTACACAAGAGAATGAGGTATCAAATGCACCAGCAGAGGTAGCAGATGAGAATAGTCATGTTTGTTACATAGATAGCCCCTAGTGTAGCCTCAAAATCATGATTTCTATCGAAAAATGGTGGATTCGGTGAGGCGCACCCTCAACGCGGAGCGGTGAGGGTAAGCCTAAGGCACGGATATATCTGCGTGTATACTTTTTATATTGCGTATATACCATACCACACTGCTGTATACTCCTATCTATTCGTCCCATCTAGGAGCTGTTATATCCCTAACTGCCCCTGAGCACTGAGCCTCCAGAGAGGCCATTACCACACCAAAGCAACACAAAAGATCCTGTGAGGAATTCCCTTCCATAACAGTCATCACTCATGACTCATGACTCACCGACCGTGATAGCCGTCTAGCCTAATGGAGACCCCGCATTTCTATTTATCACTCAGCTTCCTCCTCACAAACCCAGAACAAGAATCTCTTAATCACTTACCCAGAAATCGAGTAACAAATACTGCAGTCACAGAATGGCCTCATTATCTCCAGCTCTCAAAGAAAATGTCAGAAAGGCCTACGACAACATAGCTGTTGAGTACGGAGAATGGACGAAACCTACCTATCCTATCCGCGTCGGATATCTCCAAAAACTGCTGGCATACCTTCCCCCTTCACCAGTCGAAAAGTCCATTCTCGAGTTAGGCTGTGGTTCAGGCCAACCTTGCACAGCCATCCTTGCTTCTAATCCTAGTCTGAAAGTCACAGCAAACGACATCTCACCTAAGCAGCTTGAGCTTGCCGCGCAGCATCTCCCATCTAAAAATGTGACTCTTGTTGAGGGAGATATGATGGAGTTGTCGTTTGAAGACCACAGTTTGGACGCAGTGATTGCAATGTATTCGATCATTCATCTGCCGAGGGAGGAGCAAGTGACTCTATTAAGAAGGATACACAAGTGGCTGAAGCCTGGGGCATTGTTTCTGGCGAATTTTTCGGCAGGACCTGAATTCGAGAGCGCGTTTGACAAGCAGTGGTTGGACGGGGCGGATGGAGAGATGTTCTGGAGTGGCTGGGGAGAGGAAAAGACTTGTGAGATTCTGTCTTCAATTGGATTTGAGTTGCTTCTCAGAGAGGTTGTTGTTGATATCGAGGAAGAGAAAGGAGAAGAAAGGGAAGTTCCCTTTTTATGGGTTCTGGGGAAGAAGGTCGATATTTGATCAGGCGATGATAACCCGTCTCGGCTTCTACAGCTTTGTGGAACATCATTGCACAGTGGTTGGGGCAGGTAGTTAAAAAGAAACCTCAGCAGCTCTTTCAAGCTTGGGGAATGCTCAAGGGAAACACGATACAATTGAACTTAAGCAAGGTTTAAGGACAATACAGGAGCATAGACTCCAAGACCGGGCGGCACTGATGTGAAAATATTGTATACATTCTCCGATCTGGAGTTGTACGCTCGTAATTTGAGACATATTTCGAGCTGAATAATAGGGAGGAGGAGTCAAAGAATATCGCTCTTTCGTCGTTTTGCACCGGCTTTCGGACTGGTTTTACCGACAGTCCTTGTTGCTCGGTCTGGAGTCAAAAAAGGTTTGGCACCGTTGTGCTCTGCTTTGGAGGTTTCAGACATTTCATGGACAGCAGTGGCACATCTATAGCCTCGGGTAATGCTCGACATATTGATAGGTTCATTGACGCTCACTGAGCGGCTCTTGGAGGGCGGTCCTTTTTCATCTGGCATCTCTGGTTCACTGGCTGTGTTAGGAAAGATCTTGGTGCCTGGCGAATTCGAAGCGCTGATATTGGCTTTCTTGCCTGGTGCCCGAGAAATGGGTTGCACTTTTGTCAATTGACTGTCACTTGGAGTGTTGTCTAATTCTGTCGTGATCCTCCAATAGGCAAAAAAGCAAAGTATGCCATAGTACAAAATGGATTCGCGAGGTGCGTTGCTCGAGTGCCAGAGCCAAAATATCAACAACAAAAGGAAACGCAAATGAGTCGTCGGGGCCCACAAGAAAGCGGCTATGCGTTTCATCTTCTCGCAGCCCTCAATGAGAATGAAACTGCGACTCCCAAAGCGGGGCCACATCAAGTGTATGACTTGACGGAGAAACCCCCAGCCAATCCTCATGCGACATTCGAACTCGAAATAATCAAATTCTGTCACGTCTGCCCATGCTTTCAAGCGTAGTCTGAGACATGCTTGACATGAGCTGGAACCGATGTCCGCGGCGGAGCGACATTCGATGTTGGGGCACCTGGGATGGCTAAGTGCTTTCCCTCCCAGAAGACGAAGTCTATCTTTCCAGAAAGGAGAAAGTTGGAGCTGCTCGTCATACGGATTGCACTGCAGCCAGCTAGACCAGAAGTTGAGGATTTCCAAGGCCTCCTGCACTCTTCCGGTGAAGTATTCTTTGTGAGGCGTACGGCAAGGGCATTCGAAAGAATATCTCATATTGGCGAGTTCAGCGTGTGCCAGCGACTCCAAACGACTGAACCAAGGAACTGACACTTCTCTGGGCACCACATGCACCACTTGGAACGTGGGATGTTTGCATTTAACTTGGAGCTCTTTTTCACGCTGCAATGGATCTTCAGATTTTCCCAGTTTGAAATATCCTGCCTCATTTCTCGGATCCGCATATATGTAGGCATGCCCTTCTTTTTGCCCTTCTGTTTCCGTGGCGGTCTTCAAGATAATCTCCTTGATTTTCATTTCCAGCTTCCACATTGGCATTGGTACTTCGGAGGCTGAGGGAGTACTTGAGTGAGATGGCCTGGTGTCACTGCTTTCCGAAGCAGTACCGCCATTTGGACTGTCCATTGGCAATTTGGGAGAGCTATGAGGTGTGTTGTGCGCTGCAGCATTGAGATCTTATTAGCGCACTGCCAGATGATGACATGGCTCGAACAAGGATTCCCACCCAGATCGCTATTATTTACGTTCAATCCCCTGGTATTCTCGACTTCATCCAGCTTTTCCACCTTGGCATCTCCTCCAGAAGGAGATACATCTCGGCTATGGCGCCGGAGCTTTCGGGGCTGCAATCTGGCCGCACCCCGAGGGGAGGGCGATGGACTGTTTTCAGATAGCTGACGAACAGATCCATCAAGCGCCTCCGTGTCCGAGACATCCGATTCATCAGAATCGAATATAAGTATCGGGTCCTCGATGGAATTACCCGATTCTGGCGGTGTTATCAGAGTAGGATACAAAGCAGTCGAGGGCGGGGTCAGTGGTGTTGTTTCGTTGGACATAATGGATGCTTCAGGCGAATTTGGCGTTTATTGGAAAATGAAAGAAATCAAGCCTGGCGAACCAGCGCTCGAGAAATGGAAGGAATATATGCATCCAGCTGGGCCGCACGATCTCATTTCCGTATTTCAAAAGTACCCCTACCCCTTGCAGGGCTGAGAACCGCCTGGAGAACAAGAAAGCCTCGATGCATAGCACAGCCCAGGTCAATGTGGCTTCCCTACCTGTCTACACCAGCCCGGGGACCCCATTTCATGGCACCATGTCGCTATCAGGCTTAGAGACAGTTTTAGGACGAAAAACCCTCGGCGCAAGCTGCAGTAGGTCAAAAAGATATATGGTCATCCGCCGCGCGAGCGTTCGTAGGAATGAGAGTTGGGTGTTAGTGCTTGGCGCTACTGCATGTACACTGCCCCTTGCGTTTCGAATTTGACAGGGGGTGGTTCTTTTTTTGTCACTAATGCTTGCTGGCTTAGAGGCTGGAGCGCAATTTAAGGTATTCCTCCTTTAGTGATATGCATGTTATTCCAGGCAGCAGTAAGATAAAGGTAGGTTCTGAGAGCAGGGCGACCAGGAAGGGAAGGCACTTATCAGGTAAATTAGTTTCTGATATCGCGCCTTGAAGTCAGGATGAAGCTTTTCTATGGCAAAAATGAGGGATATCATGGGATGAACCGCTTCTGATTTAAATATCTATGGGATTACAAACCTTTGAGAATGGGATACAATTTTTATAGGTGATGCAGTATCACTTTGTCGTCCCTCACTGACGTTGTTATATAGTTGCTGATGCGGCGATGAGGGAGTCCGGAGTACCCCAATCTGCACCACTCAATTACTGTGTGCTGACTGCCGAGGCCAAGTACAATAACCCGGATATGTAATACGTAGTTAAGCCCCGCATCCCTCCATGGGGAGCCAGAGATGCCTGGTTAGAGATCGATTGCGATGTCTGCAACTGAGTCATTGAAAAGCGGGAGTCCCCCTCACGTGCTGCACTGACTAAACAAGATTAGGATGTCATAAATCATAATACATCGCGGTAAGTAAATATACCTGGGTGCCAATAGGGCGAGGAGAGGATGATTCGGATAATAGTGGATTAAACGCGACCTGTTCGGTCCGTCTTAGCCCCTTACTGTGTCATTTAGGGCGTCGATGGTGAATAACTTTATATTTGCAATACATGACACATAAATGGGCGCCTTGTCTAATAGGCTGGTGGTACTCCCTCGAGGTACTCTCCCGGCACCTTGCGACTGCAACAACATCACGTTGGCGATTCCCAGGCACTTATTGGATTCGAAGCTTAATCAAGGCGGAACAAGGCTGGCTACCGTAGCCTGGCTAGTCTGGGCACGGAGCAAGCTCTGCACGTAGCCGAGTGATCAAGCATGAGGGGTTGGTTGTATGCTCGCAGGTAAAAGGAAGGCATGATATACCCATCAGCCAATCAGATTCATAGATGCAATGCTTGATCTTTGACACTTAACTCTCTTGGTCCATTTAGAGAATTTTCCGAAGGCGGAGTAATGTCCTCAGCAGAGAGATAAGATCGCCTGGGATTTCGGGTGAATAAACCCTAAACTACCACCAATCTGGCCAGCCCATTTAATGCTTGATACGTTGAATGAGTGGTGATCTCCCTTTATGGTTATGTTTCGTCCCCATTTTTCCACAATTGGTGGAAAACGGCGCCTTCGCATTTTAAATGAAACATCCATTTCTCCGCAGTAGTCGCTAACTATCACCATCACCCCTCCGATCCCGAGGCAATGAATATAAAGCGGCTACAAAACAATCCGTCTACGTGGGAATACTTTAAGGATTATCCAGTGACTTTATTACATTCCTCTGAAACCGATCTTGGCCGTGAAACCTTTCTTTTCACCATGCTTTTTTCAGTGGCCGTTCTTGTTGTGACAGCGCTTCCGACAGTCTCTGCACTGGCATTTGACGGCGCTGTTGGCTTCGGCTCTATAGCCACAGGAGGCACTGGGGGTACCACCGTCACGGTTACGACTTTGGCAGATTCAGGAACAGGCTCCCTACGGGACGCTGTAAGCGAGCCAAATCGGATCATCGAGTTCTCCGTTAGCGGCTATATCGAGCTTCAGTCGGCCCTATCACTATCAAGTGACTTGACAATCAACGGGCAGACGGCTCCAGGCAATGGAATCGGAATCATGGGAGCTGAAGTTTCGGCTAGTGGCAAAAGTAATATCATCATTCGCAACTTGCGCATGCGACAAGGAACTCTAGATTCCGACACGGGTCATAGTGCATTCAACATGGGAGATGCATCTAACATTATCCTCGACCATTGCTCGGTTGAATACGGCCAGTGGGATTCTATCGATGCGGTTGGAGCAGTCAACATCACCGTTTCCAACTCGATTATCGCACTACCGATTGGACAGCAATTCGGAGCTCATGTGGAGACAGGCCCTTCCACCTTTTATCGTAACCTCTGGGTCAGCGCTCATAACCGCCAGCCACTATCCAAAGATAATACCCAGTATATCAACAATGTGGTATACAATTTTCAAGCGGCGTATACGTCGGGGAACACAGCCGGCTACTTCTCCCACGACATCATCGGCAATTATTTTATTACGGGACCAAGTACTTCGACTGCGAAGGATGTATTCTACCAGATGGATTCTGAGCAAAGCGTATACGCTTCAGGGAACTATCTCGATGACAACAACGATGGGGAGCTAAATGGAAGCTCCTACAATACCGTTGGCTCTGCGACTGTGCTTTCTGAACCCTGGGCGTCGGACTCTTCGAGTCTCGCTACTCTTTCCGCAGCAGAGGCTGTCACGTACGTCTTGGCGAATGCGGGCGCTTTGCCCCGAGATGAGTTAGATACGTTTGTCGTCACCCAGGTCAAGTCGTACGGAACACAGGGGACATTATATAAGAGCCAGGCGTCTACAGGGGTATCAAATGGAGGCTATGGGACTCTTTGATAGCATTGATCTCTGCCGCCCATTGCTTCAATCCTTCCATGTGCATGACGAAAACTTCCTGGCTATTCCTATTCAGCGCTGCCAACATAATCTCAGTTGCCATCATATTTTCCTTAGTCTCGATCGAGATAAGGTTCCTCTCAACATAGGGGCATAGAACTCCTAGTAGCAACATGCTATGGCCTTTGGCATGGACGAATATTAAAATAGGTGACATTAGAAAATATTGGCGTGCGGTAACTACTTTCACAAGCCTAATCCCTGTGTGGTCGCGCATTGAGGCTTCCCCTTGTTGTCTAGTCCACGCTGCGGGGGGCTTACCGATATCGCTGTGCAATACCGAGGGTCTTTCAGTTTGACTACTATTACTCGGCCCTTGTATGCTGTAACTGAAGATTGGATCTTGGTAGTGTGCATTCCTTGCGGTACTGGCGGGGATAAGGCTGGCGCCTTTGAGTTGTGCCGCAATCTGTGCCCAGGTTGCAGTCGAGTTTAGAGGAGTAGTGCTGAAGCCGACAGAGTTCTTGATGATTGTGATATCTTTTTGGACGTTCTGAGTGCCTTTGGCCTCGTCCTGTCCGTGCTGGAGGATCTCTCCCATCGCAGGTTGTCGCAGGACCTTGCCAATGAGCGCCATCGTCGAGGCTAAGTATGACTGTACTATGTTCCATTGAACCTGATCCTGTCCTCCTCCACTGACCGCTTGCAGCTGATTGCAGGCTTCTTTGAGGCACGTGGCCTGCTCGTTGATGTGTTCGGGGCCATCATTCATCTGTAGCCGCCTAGGCGCCATCACATCAGTTTGGACGCGTTTTTACGGGTTAATTGATGTAAATGCCTTCTAGAAGACCGGAGGTAGACAGCGGTCAGACTTGGAAACATAGTAGATGTGCCAAGATCGACGGTGAGTGGTGAGTCAGTCCAGAGCAACCAATCAGTAGTTTATAACTCAGCCTCGTCAGCATGCGCGTTAAGAGGGTGGCTGTGTACAAATTTGCAAGTCTTCCAGATTACCATTTCTATTTCCTGACAAGATGTGTCCTTGACTTTCTTGCCCCATCTTGTCCATCCTTTTGAGTCCATAACGGCGTTTGTTTCAGATAAAATCCGATGGCCGAGGCTCTGGGAGTTGCAGGGTCGATTGTAGGGATTGCATCGCTCGCGGGGCAGATCTGCAGTGGGGTCCAACAGCTCTACGCCTTTGTAGACTCGGTGAAGCAAGGTCCATCTGATTTTCAGAACGTCAAGAATGACATTCTCCTCATCGAGAGGGTCGTACGCCGCATGGCTGAAGACTGCACCGACCTTCCAGAGCATCTCGACGTTGGTCTTCTCAAGTGTTCTTTTGAGCTGTGCCTGTCTCGCGTTAACCGACTCTTGACTATTATCCAATCACTTGATACCTCGAGCCAAAAGAATCGAACCATCAAGTTTATTAAGGCGACCGTGACGAAGACGAGGGTTGCCGAGTTTGCGAAGGAGCTGGACAGTGCGAAAATGACTTTGATGCTAGTGTATCAACATCATATGCAGTGAGTTCGAGCCGACGCAAATGTATGCGGTTAATTTTACTGATACCGCTTCGAATAGAAAAATAGGCCCTCTAGCCTTCAGCCAATCGTCTTGCCGCTCTACAGGTAACACTGAACGGATGGAGCAAGAAAAATTCACCACACAGATGGTAAATTTTAGTCGATCGTACAGCAACATGACTGAAGCAGTATACACCCTTTGGCTCGGCAGCTTGTCCGTCAAATCCCAAACCATCACCCTAAGACCGGGAATTCGTAAATCAGATACAGCAAAAACAGAGTATCGAACAGAAAAAAAGACAATCACTTTGAGATCAGCAAGATGGCTGTCTTCTCGCATTATCGAGCTGGAGGCTACCCGACAAGCGAGTCAGTGGACTTTCAACCTACGACCATGGCGAGTAGTCAGTCCTGACTCTATCCTGTTTGACTTCTGCGGGGAGGGAGATTTGCGCAATGTGCAACGACTCTTTAGTAAAGGCTTGGCTTCGCCTTTTGATGTGACCCCTGACGGTGATACCGCGCTGCATGTGTGTATTTTGCAGTCACGGCTGACACCTGGTTGGATGCTAACTATTCTGGCAGTTTGCGGCCTTATCGGGAAACCCAGATTTAGTTGCGTTTCTTCTGTACAATGGAGCGGATGCGAATGTGGAAAATACATCAGGAGAGTGAGTGAGTCCATATCCATTGCCGCATTAATGACCAACGAGATATTAGGAACGCTCTTCATTTCGCAATGATTAGTCCGCGAGAAGAAGAACATCTAGAACTGGCCAGATTGCTAGTAGAAAAAGGGCAAGTCGATCCAATGGGATCAGCCCGAGACTCTGGCGTAATACATTCATATGCTGGTCCGGTGGACGCCTTCAGATACCTCATCCACCAAGATGAGTTTTTCGTCGATCTCGAAGAGCGAAACCATGGTGGAAGGACGATTTTGCAGCATCAATTCTTCCATCGACTCTATTACGGGGATTCGTTCGAGCGGATCCAAGTCCTTTTTAGTGCTGGTCACCATCTTCCGGGAGATCACATTGACGGAGACCCGACCTACAGCGGCTATTCCGCGCTCCACTGTGCTGCTCACGTTTGGGCTAATGCGAAATTGAAAGAACACGAGCACACTGAGCGGCAGAGTGAGTTGGTTCTCAGGAGTCTTTTGAGTAGAGGAGAGGATATACATAGAGTAAGCGGCCGAGGTTACACCGCTTTAACGACTATCGGCGAGATGATTCACTTTCGTAACAAGAGGTCTGATCTTCATCAAGATGTCATAGCTGCATGGCTGAACATGCTTTCGGAGGCGGGACACGATGTCAAGGCCTATTGCTTGATGGAAAGTACCCTCGAGAAGAGGAGGAGACTGGAGTCTCCAAGAGAGGATTTCCTTGTCATCTTTGAAGAGATGGAAGGAGTGGAGGGAGTTGATGGCCTGCGGATATCTATCTCATCACTGGAACAGGTGATTGAAGTGGACGATGATGATGAAGAAACCGCCGAAATTGAGGGCACAAGAGCATCATCATCATTGATTCCCGGTTCTCGGGAAAGGCGTACAGGTGACATATTTCCAATCCGTTCAGTCTCCTTGGATCTGACAAAGATCACATTTGTCTTCCTGGTGTTCATATTGTTCCTCTTGCTGCTTCGTCACAACTAGGTTACGAGCTTGATGGAAGAATTTTTATAAACAATGAACAGTTGCCGTATGGAGGCTATGTGTAGCGAATGAATACTAATCCGAAAATTATAAGCAAAAGATAAGTGGGACTAAATAGAACAAGAAAGAAAATAACCAGCAACAGTAACAGCAATGCGACCGTCCTAATGAATATGGCCGGACATTTCTAACAACGGTGTTTAATTCCTCCTATGAACCCGGCACAGTCCGGCATCATCCCAGTCCTCACTTCCCACTCCCTTGCGAGCAATGAAAAGACCAGTGGGATCCCATTTCTGCTTGATCCGGTACAGACGCGGGTAATTGCTTCCCCAGAACTCAGTCTGGAAATCTGGCTCGTACGCATTTGCCTCATTCATATAGGATCCCATCTTCGTTCCCTCAACAGCCTTGAGGATCGGCATCTCAACATCAGTCAGACGGCGAATAATAGCATCCCGTTGAGCGAGGGTGGCAGATGACGGCCAGCCGCGAGCAACAACGATATGGGTGGCAGCTTTCCTCCAGGCCGGATTCAAAGCGCTGTCGATAGTCCGTCCGTTCTTGGCGACGGGGCCCCCGGCGACGATGTGCCCGATGATACTTTCCCCAGGGCCGAACTTGAGCTTCTTCAGGGCGGAGACTAGTTTCTTTGGGCCGTCGCGCGAAACAAGCAGATCGCGGGAGAATAATCTCGAGCCTAAGATAGTATTATCCCCCGTTGGGTCTTCACCTCCGAGAAGAAGGAGTTCCGAGAGCAGAGTATGAATGTTGGGAAAGGCCAGGGACGCATATTGCGTGTAGACGCCGGAGGTTGCATTCAGCTTTGACCTGAATGGCGCAGTGAGACGATCCATCATCGAAGTGCTGGCTTGGTTCGCAGCTATCAGTATAATGGAAAATGACGAAACGTTCATTGTCTTGTTCACTGGTACGTTGGGTGTCATCCAATAGTACCCAGCAGCGCCGTCGTTGATGGCAGGTAAAGCAGCGTGGAAGTCCGTCATGACCTGCCAGAAATTGGGATCACCGGCTATAGTACTGACATTGAGACTGCCAAAGACGACTGGAACCTCGTCGAAGGTGCGCAGGGTGACTGTCACAACTACACCAAAGGTGCCGCCCCCTCCGCCGCGCAGAGCCCAGAAGAGGTCGGTGTTCTGATAGTTGTTCGCGATAACTAGGGTGCCCTATGATAATATTAGCCAGCATTCTTTAGCGTCGGGATGGTCCCATACATTAGCAGTCACGACAGTGTATTCGAGTACATTATCAGTAGACATGCCCTTCCAGGGCCCCAAGAAAGAATGTCCTCCTCCCTGGATATAACCCCCAGCAGCACCAACAGTGTGCGAAAGGCCAGCAACCAGTGTCTTGCCTTTCTTCCCAGCTGCAGGATACAGCTCCTGCAAACTGACGCCGGCCCCGATTGTGATGGCAGAACCCTCAGATATATTCTTTGGAGCACCAGCCGGCTTGAAATGGTCACTGAACTGAATATCCTTCATCCTGTTGGTAAGAATCTGCAATGACTCTGGTGCCGTCGAGCGACCAACAAAGTCATGGCCAGAGTTCTTGATGACAAGACGAATGTTATGTTTCTTGGCGAACCGAACGGCTTCTTGTATATGGGATGCACACTCGGCCACGACAGAGTATAGAGGAACCCTTCCCTGTCCACATGGTGTCTGATGATTCATAATAGAGCAGGTCTGATTGTGCTCCGGCCACGCTTCCCAGTTTTCCCACTGCACTGCGCCAGGTTGCGCGGCTCGCCAGGTGGAATTAGACCACTGTTTGGTGACAAAATCGCAGGCTTCGGGGTCTCCTCCATGGCAGGGAGCAGCCACGGGTCGAACGGCAACGAGCCTACCGTCAACAGAGCTGTTAAGGGCATTCCATTCTTGTGGAGATGGCCAACAGGGTTCATGGGGTCTGCAACGACATGAAGAATTGGAACTGGCAAGAGCCAATGCAGCAAAAGAGAGACTCAATAACGCTTTCATAGCAGCTGCGTATGCTGTAGATATGCTTTTGTTGAGTTTAAGAATGATTGGGAATAGCTGGCACCCATGACGAGCAGCCCGCCTCCTATATATACTGCAGCTGGAGTTGTCATGTATGTACCGAATACGACGACCAGTAGATCCTAAATGGGCGCATGGCTTGACCTTCGTACTCGCTAACGTCCAGAGGGAATAAATGACCCAAACTACGGAGTACAGTCTAGCTAATCAACCGTTCAGCTAGAAGGAATAAGGAGATGATCAGCTTCACTGCCACGTTCACTCGTATTCGCCTAGCTTGTAGCAGGGAGTAATGTAGGATGAGGCTGAAATAGTGGGTCCTACATTGAAATGACCTTATTCGGATACGATTATCCGTACCCTTTCCCTCAGCCACAGCCGAAACACATGTCATAGTTATTCAACTGAGAGCAACAGTCCCGCAGAGCTTCGGTTCCTGGCTAAGCAATTAGGCTGCAAGATTCTCTAGAGAGTCAGAGCTTTTTGCACTGCCCTGTACTTTTCAAACGAACACGATCTTTCTATACCATTGGAACGGAAATCTCAGACCCATAACCTGGGTCAGGAAGCCAGCTGAGACATATTACGATAGGTACCAGTACAATATGCACATACTGGATTCTGGCTAATTAGTTCTGGTATAGTCAAGATGCTTCAAGTCAGCAGTACATTAAGCAGGAAGCTTCAGACCGGTCACCTCCTCACAGGCTTTGACCACCTTCTCCTGCAAGTCGATGTCCTCTGATGCTGGCAACGGATGACCAAGTTTTCTCTTTGGGTCGAAGTACTTTCCTGTTAGGCTTTGATCGTAATCTCCCTCTGCCAACATCACATAAGTATCCACCMCATCCTCCAGTTTATCAGGTGCCCCTTGGCCACCGAGCTTGGTGGCTATCCAGCCGGGGTGTACTGAGACCACGGAGGTATCTTTAAACCTTCTGGCCACAGCATTCGCAAGCAGGAGGACATGCAACTTCGAGTCGCAGTATGCCGGGTAATCCTGGAACCTTGATTCACCGCGCTTGAGCCAGAAGATATCCTCCACACTAGTGTCACCTTGGCGGTGCAACTGCGAGGAGATGAATACCAGCCGCTTGGGCCGATGTAATAAACAGGTCAGGATGTACGGAGCAACAACGTTAACAAACACCATGGCGGGGATACCAGTGTCCGGAGTCTTGCGGAACGGCCCGGCTAACATGCCGGCGTTGAGAATGACTGAATCAAATTGGCCGATCGCGTTGGCTTGGTCGGCAAGGCTGCGAGTTTCCGCCAGGCTGGATAAATCGGCGATCAGTACACCAGCAGCGCCGGGACAGGCGGCTCTCGCATCAGCTGCGCGTTTCTCGTTGCGCGCGTGCAGGTAGACGGTGTGGCCACGCTTCACTAGCTGGCGTGCGGACTCGAGGCCCAGACCGTCAGCGGAGCCGGTGATGAGAACTCGGACCATGGTTGGTAAGTGTCGCGAAGCTGATGTTAGGTAGTTGGTAGGCATCCGAGGTTCGATGATCTGCAAAGATGCTAGCGGAGGAAATGGGAATTTCAAAAAGAAAGAAGCAGCTAACCGTTGACTATATACCCACCGATTGCCAATCACTCCTAGCCTGATTAATAAAGGGTCAGCGCTCATCGACGTAAGACCGGCCGGCGAAAAGCCTAATCGTTCGGAGATCGACAATTACAGCTGACAAATTGACTGGCACGGACTTTGATGCTGTTAAGTCCGACCGTGGAGATTTTGTATATTTGCTGGAACCGGAATCTACTCTAGCACTTAATCATCGCAGGCCGACCGGAGACTCTCTAGATTGAATTCGCACTCGCGCCCCTGGGCTTCCAGTGAGAGATATTCAGGGGCATTCCGGTCAACCTCGCGTGTCCAGAGTTCCCGGCTCCCCCAGTCTGCCCAGTCGAATTCCGGTTGTTTCTTTGTCTCCTCCAGGAGGTCCAGCAGAGGCATATCTATATTCAGTCTAGCATAGATAGTCAGCAAAGCACGCTCGATTAAAGTATATAGGTCGACTTACGGCTGGTTATACGCCTGGAGGAACTGGTTCTCATCAATTATAGCACATAGTGGCCACCCCAAGCCTTCATATAACACGACCAGTTCCGCCAGATACCATGGCCGAAGCTGAGTGCAGTTTACTACTCACCCATTAGAATTGAAGTCAACTACTGAGATCCGACCGGTGTCCAGGGCAGACTGGTCAATGACGAACCAGATCCCCGTCCAGGAGAAGAACGCGGTCCCGTCGCGCTTCATCTGGATTGCCCGGAAATCTGCCTGCTCCAAGAACATAGAGGACAGGCTGTAATCCAGGACAGGGTGTGGGGGAGAAAGCAGCGTGGGTAACTGGGTGTTTGGGGATTGTGAGACCCTGCACCACGGAAAGGCTGACGCGACCCTATCCTCTCCCCGATTTCTTAGGTACTGAGATAACAGAGGATTAGGATCTTGACGAGATGGATGTAGTTAGCATGATGGCCTTCTCGGTCCACAGGAGCTGTGCAAATGAATTGGTGAAGATGCTGCTGGCCTAGCAAAGTTGCAGGACATCGCATCCTTCGCGGCTGGGATCACGCGCGGAGAACATAATACTAGACTAGATTAGTCCTTTCCCTTAAGATTCTGAAGTGAGGATGCAATACTGACATCGGGAAAGCTCTGGCCGAAGCGGCCCATCATTCCATAAGAGATCGTCGTGCATGCAGTTCTTGCCCTAGGTCAGGGGTGGGCACCCATGATTCCTATCGAAAGCAACTCAAAACTTAGTCATGACATTGATGACAACTGGAATATCAAACTCGAAGAATGTGGTCTCTTACTTTGCAGAATAGGAGCCACCCCCTTCCTTCCACCAGTAGGTCACTCTGAGTTGTCGTTTCACCTGCGTCGGGATCAAGACGGACTGTCGCTGAATTCCAGGCCATTGTTAAAAAGATGAAATCAGCAAGCCCTGGATTCTCTATATCAAGGCTCCTTGACAGTAAGGAGTCTGCAGGGAAAATGCTCCATCTAATTCTGATTCAATAAGGGGTGTACTGGAGTGGACAACTCCTGATTGTCGATATCGTTACGAGGAGCAATTAATTTCGGCCCACCTGCAAGCATCGCCGATCATTAGGCCAGAAATATATATTTGAAAACAATGAATTAGGATGTAAAATCAACGTGATGAAAACTCTCACTCTATACTGAGCATCTTTTCCCACACGTATCAAATTACCCTCCACATCTACTCGTGCAAGACTTCCTGCTAGTCAGCGCTCAACCACTCCGCCAGGCCCCACTCTTCGTACTCGTCCGATCCCAAGAAGCCGTAATTTCGCACTCCGGTCTTTTGGGCCTGGTGCTGCACCAAATATCAACGAGCTTGTTCGGCCTCTGGAGGATGTGCGGCAAGACGCAGACCCTGCTACATATCTGAATTCGATGGACGCACAACTCTTCGCAACGCTACAGGATGAGATCTGGGATTTGCTCAAAGAAATCGAACTACACGAATCGATTATAACGAAACAGAAGAGATGAGAGGCCGTGATCCATGGGACTTCTATGCATTCGTCTCTGATTATTCAGCCGACGTCCTGGAAAAGATTCCCCTGGCCATGGATCATCTCATTCAAGTGACTCGCCGCAATATCCGAGCACAGTCTACATCTGCCTACACGGGCGAGGCATGCCACCGGTTCAAACTCAGTGTTGTGGAAGATGAGGAGACCTTGTCCGGTGCATCAGACGATCGCGTTCGCGAAGAGTTTCGAGCGCAACTGCGGACATTACAGCAGCTCAATGAAAATGACTGGATCCGAGCACCGGCTCGCAATGACGCATGCCTCGTGCTTGACAAACCTACCGTGTCTATGCTAGCGGATCTTTCCTTCCCCGAAGAACATAAGACAAGACGGGGAATTATTTCACCCCAAAAGAATCAAGGTGGTGGATGCATGGTGGAAGCGTCCAGCTACAAATGTCCCCTCCTATCGAGGCGTTGGACACTGCCCGATCACTTCCCTTGCTCTATTCTAGATGCTGGTGACCAGTGCTGCCAACAGCGGGGCGATGGAGGACCTTTGCCCTTTGGAAAGCTCTCTGTGAACTAGCAAGCGCTATGAAAGATGATAACTCTCACTGGCATCAAGCCAAATGTCTATTGAGACTCATTGACGTTGATTTGAACTGAACGATGTACTTATCTCAACCAGGGTTTATGCCTGAGGCAGCAGGGAGTGATCGCCATAGACCCAACAGACAAAGTAATTGATTGTTCAGGCGAGAGGTGGAACCGTGGAACCATTGGATTATTCATGCTGAATTATTTGATTACTGATCACTTCCGACAGGCTATTCACTGACGGTAGCGCGGAAGTCCTTCGGCGGAATGTACGTGCCGTACCATATTAACTGTATATCCATGAGAACCCTGTTTTACAAAGCCGTAGCTGATGATATTCGCCTCCGCACGATAACTAAGGTTCAAAACTGTATTTTGATGAGCTATTATTGTTCGCCAACCTTCGGGCATCGGAGCAATTTGTCGGGTTCCCCCTATCCCCGTCATTGGTAAGCTTGCTTAGCACAGTGGTTCAGTAACCTGAAGCATCTTATGACGCTTACAGTTCATTCCAGATGCTATATAAAACTTGTCGTTAAATTGTCCTTCCTGATATACGAAAGCGTTTTCTGTGCTGCAACCTCTCTTGCTTCGTGATTATATTTCCTATCTCCAGGCACAAACAGCCAGTATGTCTTCACTTGCGGCACAACTGCAACACATTCCACTTCCTACGACATCGTTCGCGGGTCAAACCGTTATTATCACGGGTTCAAACACCGGTTTAGGTCTTGAGGCCGCACGACATTTTGTGCGACTTGATGCGGCACGAGTAATCCTTGCGGTGAGATCTGTCAAGAAAGGTGAAGATGCCAAAGCCTCTATCGAATCGTCCACGAACCGCAAAAATGTCGTTGAGGTGTGGCAGATCGACATGTCCAATTATGATTCCATTAAAGCCTTCGTCAAAAAGTGCGATTCGCTAGACAGACTGGATGTTGTCGTTGCAAATGCTGGTGTATTACGAAACACCTACGAGGAATGTGAAGGAACTGAGATTTCTATTACGGTCAATGTTATCGGAACATTTCTCCTCGCGCTTGGCCTTTTTCCAGTTCTGAGAAGGTCTTGGAAGAAAACAGGACAAGCATCAAGGCTAGTGATAACAAGCTCCGTTGTGCATGAAAACGTGAGTCTCATCGAATCCTCGAGGTAGTAATCCTGAGAGCTGATTATCTCAAAGGCAAAATTCCGAGAACGACATGAATCCTCGATCTTCGAAGCCTTCAAAAAAAATGAAAAGTCATACCTTGCGGATCGATACTATACCTCAAAACTTCTTGAAGTTCTTCTCGTTCGTTCCATATCTGCAGCTATGGAAAAGGGTCCACACGCAGCGGAGCCTGTGATTCTGAATTGTGTCAACCCCGGGCTGTGCCATTCGGAGCTCGACCGGGATATTAAGGTATAGTCCTATCATAGTTCTATCACAATCCGACCGTTCCCCTTGCTGCCACCTTGACTAATATGCTGACTTGATTGCCAACTCCCAGGGATTGACTGGCTATGTGCTCAGGATCGCCAAAGCATTGATTGCGCGAACAACAGAGGTCGGTGGCCGTACACTCGTTCATAGTGCAGCTGCTGGCAGTGAGAGCCACGGCAAATACATGAGCGAATGCAAGGTCAAGGAGCCAAGCAAGTTTGTTCGGAGCAATGAGGGAGCAATTGCTCAACAACGGGTGCACGAAGAGTTGTTGGAGATTCTGGAGCAGATTCAACCAGGAATCACAAGCAATATCTGAGTAGGTTTACGGAATGGCCTGATAGCGTAATAACTGTGGCAGTGTTAGCCATTTGGAATGAATTTTCATATAGGATCCTAATTTAGCTATGAATTGAAATGTTAACTTACCACCCCTACATTGTTTAGAGTGCACGACTTTGGGTTGAATTATGCATTGACTGAAAACAACCTGCAACATAGAATTAGTAGTCCTAAGGAACTGATGTATCATCAAGTCGCGATCCTTCACAGAAGTAGCTCTTGGTAAACTAGCTCTCGCCTTTGTTTTTACAACGGAATGGTATTTGCCTATTTCCTGGGGCCATCATAGATTGCAGTGAAGATCTCCTATTTCGATACGTAAAGAAAGCACCATTTCTAGAGTTTTAGGTCGCAGCCTTGACAAAGCCATCCGCAATGGACGGACACATCACGGCTAACAACGAGGCTTCTCACTACGCCAGGATAAAAGTCGGGTCTTAGGGATTATAGAAATGGAAATGTAAAGCCTGGAATGTAGGGGCGTGAGTTCACAGTAAATATGACCATACGGATTAGATGAATAGTTGGCAGGAGTCGGAGATTGATACTTCGATACCGTTTTACCTGCAATTGGCCACCAATCAATGTTCCTTTGCGCCTTTCCACGATTGCAGGAATGTGCTGCCAAGCAGTTCAAGTCTCCACTATGGCCGTGATTTGGGAGAAGGATTCACGGCAACGGTACAATATTTGCGCCGTCTGCACTGCTGCTACTACAGCGAGAAGCTGAACGTTTCCCTAAAAATCCCAGGGGCGAGTAGTAACGGTGATAGTGCACCGCCAGCATGAAAATATTTGCCTCTTCTTGGTTGGCTTCGATTTCTTTGATTTATCATCATAGTTGCTGCGATACAGTCCGACTGATCGGCGCGGAGGAACAAGATAGGTCGAGGTCTTTCATGGAACTGTGCTGCGGAGGGTCTCATACCCCGGCTGATTCAAGACCTATTGTAGACAATTTTCACCAGGCGAGCTCTGCTCTGTAAAATAAAGAATAAACAGTGATAAATGTATATATTCCTCGGTTATGCCAGGCCACTGCTCTCGCTCACCAACTCAATAACATCCCTATCTTAATCACTCACATTTGACCACTCTTCATAAAACATTCTGTAACATCAATTGCCATGATGTCACTTGAGAACATTGCCATTGTTGGGGTACGTTGAACGGTCGTCACCCGATCTGTCATAGGACGTTCTCTGACCTACTGCGGCTGAATCCGACTAATACAATGTCTAGGCAAGCGGGAATTTGGGTGCATTGGTCCTTCCAGTACTCCTTAAGTCCAAGCTTAGCCTGACTGCCGTGATACGGGAAACTTCATCCGCTAAGTTCCCTGGGAGTGTCAAGATTGTTAAAAGTGATTTCAAATTGGGATCGCTCACAGAAGCTTTCAAAGGGCAGGATGCCGTCATCAGCATGCTACCTATCACGGCCCTTGGTGACCAGGGTGTAGTTATCGAGGCTGCTATTGCCGCAGGAGTGAAGAGGTTTATCCCTAGCGAGTATGGGTCTGATTCAACAGTACGTATTAATCAGTCAATTCACTTTTAAACACCCGCCAACTAGCTCCTACAGAACTGCAGTGCCTTTTTTTGAGGCCAAGAGAAAGTATTTGGAGTTTCTGTCCTCTAAAGAAGACGTCATCAGCTGGACGGCACTTATCACTGGGCCATTCTTTGATTGGGTATAGGCAGAACCACTCCCCAGGCCCTGTGTGAGATACAATATACTAAACCTCTCATACTAGACATTTTTCCAAGGCCTTACTGGTTTTGACTTGACCACAAAGACCGTTACGCTTGTTGACGGCGGAAAGACTCGATTCACAGCCTCTACCGTCGCACAAATCGGTCGAGCCCTTATTGCTGTCCTTAGCCATGCTACTGAGACTGCTAACAGGGTAGTATTTGTGGAGTCCTTTACTACCACTCAACTTGAGGTTCTCACCGCCGTTGAGGAAGCTACTGGGGAGAAGTGGAAGGTGGTAGACGCGAATTCAAAAGATATCAGGGCCGAAGGCTTCAAGAAAATGGAAGAGGGCAATATTTTGGAAGGAGGAGCCGCCCTTATCCAAGCAGCTGTGCTTGGAAAAGAGGCCCTGGAAGACCACACCCATGTGAAGGGCGGTATTTGGAATGATCGCCTAGGCCTCAAACAAGAGAGTGTAGAGGAGGAGGTGAAGAGGATCCTCCAAACTGCAACCGCAAAACAGTAGTAGCTGTGCGTGCAGACGTTAGGCTAATTCTTACTTTAAGTTTCTATGTTTGTATTCGCGCGTGGTTTCCAGAATGAAGATCTTGTAGCCAGAGGCTCCTCTGATATTGTGATATGGTGTTCACCGAACTGCGTAAAATTAGGATGAATTTCCCATGCCGTTATCAATTACGCGTAGCTAAGAAACCATGACCATCAACATCAATTCTTTATATGTCTATATAGTAATATGGACATCTCCTCATTTTCAGCTAACCAGGGATGAGCATTCGACCTATCTCTGCGCTCAATACACATAACATTGAGATATTGCCAATCATATAGGTGTTTCTATTCGTCAGGTTCAACTATCCTGCCAGGCTGCTCACCCTACCCCTTCTGAAAGCCTGGTCAACCACTGGCAATGAAGCAACTGGAAATTGACTATTTTTGTCATCTCGTCGAGGTATGCAAGGTACCTAAGACTTGGCCTTGCATTTTGATTAGGCTACACTCAATTGGCAATCCGATCATGCATACCTTTTAGGGCTATCGAAGATATATTGCTAAAATAAAACCATCACTATATCCAGAGAATAAGCAGAAAAACCTTCTCTGGGCACAAGAGCACCTTCATTGGGCTTCCTGTCAATGGGAAGCTATACTATGGTCTGAATCCAGGCCGCCATACATATACGTGGGTTACTCGCTGAGGGGATGTTGTCTTCTTGAAGGTTGCGCTATTGAACGGCGTCCATTTATAATAGTAGAAATGTTTTAGACCCATTCCATGGATCTATTTTAGGCCAGATGGGATAGGAGAAGGAACGGGGTACAATAAATGCTCAAAGATATATGTAATATATAGACATATGACAATGTCAGAGCTTAAGATAGCCCTCAGAGAGGCCTAGACGCTATTCCAGCTAATACTCTGTAAGATACGCTTAGATATATGCCTAAAAGGTGCCGTGCAGCCAATGAGGCAAGTGGTGGCTATACTACATTTTGATATCATTTTTGTGCGTAGATATACTAGACAGCGCGTGTATATAGATGAGAGATTCATCGTTACCTACACTCAGTGTGATTTCCAGTGGCGCTTACATGTCATAGTACTCCAGGATACTCTTTTAATCACTATTTCCCATAACTTTGTTTCCATGAACCTTAAACAGATGATCATAAATCATCCCCCTGAACTGATGCCCGTCGGGCCTTCTATCCCTCCGCCATGGTAGCAATAGCAATATTAATTAGTGTTTACGTGATCGTGATCATTAATCATTAATATTGATGTATGAAAATCAATTAACCCGACACAGACTATTTCAGAGCACTACTCTATGTTCTACTCCATGCGAACCTTATCTAATCTTTATTCATTTCAGGATTTTACCATGATACAACAGTCATTACGAAAGCCATAGCCATGAACAGGCTTTGCCTAAGCAGTTTGAAAGCTTTGCTCTCAGTCTTCAAACTTGTCAGGCGCCCATATTAGAGATATCCCACTCCCTTGAATCACAGAAGGAGAGGTTCTAGTTAATGTATATGCTACTACACCAAGTCTAATTAACGTTGAAGCCATTAATTGTATTTTCCACAAATAGTGCTACTGGCCGTGGCTATGGCTGGCAATGTAGTTAAGGTTACGAAAAGCCTAGGACAGTGCTTCGGTCCGCCAGGCAGTCATCCGCTTGACAAAAAAGATACGAATCGATATCATGAGGATCTGCCATCGAGTCGATTTTGTTCTAGATCCTGGACAAACCGGTACAATCTGCCAGTCCATAGGCCCTGGCTTAGCTGGTGGACGGTGCCCAGGTGTCAATGATGCCTTGAGCCATTGGCTCTCCTACCTGGACGAGGGTACGAATAATAAGATATCTTCAGGCTGTTCTATTATCTTGTTAGCAGAATATAACAACATTAATAGGGTCAAACTTACAGAAGGGTTGATAGTGAGGGGGTCAAGCAGCGTCAAATACTGTAGCAACGCCTAAATCCAAGGATTCTAAAACCAAATAAGTTAATAAGCAGTCAACGCCTTTTCCCGTTTCTACGTAACCGTTTCACTTTATCGCAAGTCAACCAATAAAATGCCGGATTGCGCTCTATTTTAGGAAATATAGTATTCACCCTCTTCATAATCTCAGATTCTCTCAGATGGGCCGGATTTCCGGGTCACTTAGTATTCTCTTAGTCTTCATATGAACTTCTTTGCATAGCAGTCCATGAAGGTAGAAGTCTTGGCTGATTCTTCCCATAGTATGCTTAACTCGCTTGCTCTCCTGGACAGTTCTCTTCTTCTCTTTTCCTCCTTACATTTAGTTTTAACTACCAGTGTGGTGCATTACAAACCCTCACATTACAAGGCTGCAAGACAGCAAACAATCTCACTAATGGATTGGCAGGGGCAATGCCAGCTATTTCTAGGTTGAAAACGTCCCTCACCAAAATACAGAAGATACATGTAGACAGTCTTCAACAGGCGCTAATAATAAACTCCAAACCTCAAAATGGGCTTGATGCTGTTCAAGGGGTAATCAAGCTCAATGGGACGTGCAAGTCAGAGCACCACCTCTGCAATGAATTTGCTACCGATATCACAAGCTTCACAAAAGCATTCAACATATGGGAAATTCAGCAAGTGGGATAAAATTACAGTCAATTCCCACAAAGTCAACGATAAAAAATCTTGTCAGGGAGTTGCGTGATTGAGGCAAACTTTATTCCTGTCAACCAACCTTATGTTCCTAGCCGCCTGATTCCGTGACCTGGACCTAAGTGTCCTAGCAATAATCCAGACCGAAATTTATTTGGTTTAAACTTATTATCACCCACTCACTCAACTAAGGAATAATGTACTTTATGGCTCGAGCCATACAAAAAGCTTAGGACTATTCACTAATCAAAGTTAAAGACTTGATACAGTATTTCCGCTTTCATCTAGCTAGCGGATCAGAAC
This sequence comes from Aspergillus pseudoviridinutans, assembly GCF_018340605.1. Lineage (NCBI taxonomy): Eukaryota > Fungi > Ascomycota > Eurotiomycetes > Eurotiales > Aspergillaceae > Aspergillus > Aspergillus pseudoviridinutans. The sequence goes on along the minus strand of NW_025091290.1, from coordinate 484,815 downwards.
CATGGTTCTATTGAAACATTAATTACGCTCGAACCCTAAAATATCAAGAAAGCATATGATCTACATTATAATCTTAATCAAGTTTCAACCACTTAGCTGCCCTAGATTCCTAAGGAATACCAGTGGGCATCATGCTACAGATTCTCATCTTTATTTCATCATTAGTATTTCGGTCCCAAACGTCTTCACTTGGTAGTGACGCACCGACTAAATGTCGGCTGGTTGGCGCCAAAAACACTGAAGCCACCTGTGGTGGGGCTTACTCGTAACTCGACCACTTAGTTATTAAATTATATAAGAGTCCCAGTAACATTTGCCAGTATTTAATATCCTAGCACCATAATGATTTCGCGTCTTGCGTACTAGACATCATGTACGTGGGACTACTTAGCTTGGTAAGGAGCCTGTTGACTTCTCCGCCTGAACAGCACAGGGAAGTCGCCAAGGATTCTTCATTCGACGACCACGGCTATATTCAAGGCCTTATTGCAAATCGTGGTCCATGCCCAGGCTTGAACGCCTTAGCAAATCATGGGTATCTGTACGTAACAGCCATCCTGCCGTCCCAACCACCGCTAATTGAGACCAAAAAGACCTCGTGATGGCCAAAACCTCACCCTTCCACAAGTCGAAGACGCCCTAAGGACCGCTCTTCACATGGATACCGTCCTTGCATCAGCTTTAACTCGTAGTCTCCGCCCGCTCTGCCGAGACAAGGGCACCTTCGATCTTCGGGACCTACGAAGACACAATGTAGTTGAGCATGATGCATCATTCACACGACTGGACTTCCGCCAAGGTGACAATTACACCTTTCAGCCTGCCCTGTTCAACGCACTCCTCGATGATGCTGACGGCGGTCCTGTCACAATCAAATCTCTCGCCAAGACATATGTCCGACGCCGGAAGGAGAGTGAGGCCGTAGGCTCGCCTAAACTACCACTTAATCTATGGTTTGTTAACCTCCTACAAACTGTCTCCTTCTTAAACACTGCGCAAATGGGAGGGAAGCTGTCCAGGGAGACTATGACTACCTTCTATACCGAGGAAAGATTTCCGGAGGAGATTTTGAAGAACAAGACGCCTCGTACACTGTTTGGTTTGGTTGGAAGCGCATTGATCCTCTTGTTCTATATTGTGTTTTACACATAGGGCAGTAAGGTACGCTCATGTACCCTAAGGAGGTGGAAATATGACATTCATTTCAGTGCCATCGTTAAGTTGTCCCAATTGGGTTGTATCTGCCAGTCACTTTTTACTTGTTCAACACTCTTGAGACTAAAAATATTGGCTCACTGTTGTGTGTACTTGAATGGCAATCTACAAGCCTGCAGCGGTTGGTCACTGTGGCATCAGGACGTTTTCATGAATACGGACGTACAGAAGAATGTGAATATCAGCTAGATAGTTACAATATCGTATTAAGTAAACAAGGAGAGCTAGTCAGTTGAGCCTTGAAATCTCGCCTTAGAATACATCCTTGCCCTTATTTGCCTATATGCTGCGAGCTCCAAGCTATATGCCGAACAAGGCCCTGAAGTAGTCATTTGAGGAACAGGTCCTTAGGGTCCAGCTGCTTGCATATCTGAAAATACTCTCTGGATCATGGACTTTTGTCAGGTTGCTGATGGCTCCACCACGTGTCTTATTGATATGTGGGACGCCGCCGTGAAACAACGCAACCTCATTGAAAGCCAACCGAAACGCCGTCCACGTGGGATCTGCTGGGTCAAGATACTCGGGGTCAACTGCGATTATATTCCCATTTCGCGATCGAGAAAGCAAAGACGATTCATCTTGCTTGAGGAAGTAGACGGCTACGGGCATGAGCAAGATAACGTTCTGCTCCCTTCGGGAACAGTCACTCAGCTGCAGAAACGCGCGGATCATATCACACCACTTTTCCTCAGGAAAAACCCAGTCATAGAATTCAAAGTTAGGGCCCTCTTCCTCATAGATTACGTCACGATCACAAGGATCTATGGTGTAGGTACAGTCGCGAATCCTCTTCAGCGGCAAGTCAATGAGTACTTTGTTGAGCGGTGCTGCCACTGGCGTTGGGAGCTGTAGAGCCGTTAAGGCCTTTACCAAAGGAAGAAACAGGTCTCCGAAAAGAGCAATGATATTTTTGTTTTCAACTTGAGTCCCCGAGGAATCCGAATCCGGGTTTGCTGAGTCGACGAACTTGCGCCGCTGGAGGAGCGGCTTACCAGAGGTCGGGAACAACATCCCGAAAACCTGGTCATATCCCGCCTTCAAAGCTTGGAGTTCTCCACCAAAGTTGCCAAGGAATTCGCTAATCTCCGAAACCTGGAAACTCATATGGAGTGGCTGGCTCTTGACGATCCGCAGGGTGACCTCGCAGATGATCCTGGGATGAGATCATAAAGAAAGGGATCGTGCAACCAGCCCAATCTTACTCCCATGTACATGGTGCCTAGTACGAAGGGCGTATAATTACTTTATGCTAGGGACTTGGTTATTAGCAAACATTACTGAGGCATTAAGAAATAGCTAGTAATGGGTTAAGGCTTAGCAGCACCACGTGTGGTTTATGCAACTGTTTTTTTGTCAAACTCACTACTTCACCAGTGGATACTGTTGGTCCTAAAATACTAATGATGAGGTAAAGCAATAAACTGGCATTATGACGCCTACATATAATCATGTTTATTATAGATTAGGGACAACTAAAGCAGTTAAGATCATATAATGATATGCTTGCTTATAAGTTCGAAAGTTAAAAGCTTACATTATTACTTTAATACCATGGTTTATTTCCTTAGCTACATGAAAGCGGAAATATAGTATAGAAGCTTTTAACTTTAATTAGGTAGCTAGTCCACAACCTTACATAATCTATACAGTGGATGCTCAAGTCCATCATTTCTTGGTTAAGTGATCCTGCGCCTAACCAAATAAAACTCAGTCTAGAATATTTGCTAGAACACTTAGGAAGTGGGCACTACAGTCCTTAACATKATTATCAGTTGATGTTCTCATCATATTGGCGACGTCCTTGAGTTTTTGCCATCTTACCATGGTATGAATAAGTAACTGGCTCGCACTTTTCTGGGTCTAGGTTAACAGATACCAGAGGTATTTAGATTTTACTAACTTTTATCCAAATGCCTGCGAGAAAGGACCAGCAACGTAGAGCCCCATGAAAAAGCTGAGCAAATGTTATATAAGATGTCGCCCATCTTCCCTACTACTAGTCCTGGAACCAGACTTGCTCTTCTTCTAGTCTTACCTGTAGCTGGTTTTCTTTCCAATAATTCTACGTAAAGCACTCCCTACTCTAAAGCAATGGAGTCACCCAGTTTCCAGCCAACTTTCCTCCAGCGCTTCTTTATCAAGATTTTCCACTTCATTAACAGATACGTACCGTGGCACAGGCTCCCAGGCTTTCTTGGCGCACTCAACCTCGACTTCCTGCGCATCGAGCTGCGTGCTTACAACCTCCATGACGGGTATTCGTCCGGCTACGCGCAGGGAAACACAGTTGATCATCCATTAGAAGATGAACGGTTCATCAATGCAAGAAACTCAGATGGCAAGTTCAACTCTGTTGAACTACCACTCATGGGTTGCTCAGGCATGCGTTTTGGACGGAATTTTCCGAGGAAATACACCCAGAAGCCAAACAAGGACGAGCTTTGGACTCCAAACCCTAGACTAGTCAGTGAGCGGTTCATGGCAAGGACACCCAGAGGATTTATCCCTGCAACAAGTCTAAACTTGCTTGCTGCAGCGTGGATACAGTTCCAGATCCATGACTGGTTCCAACATGAAAGCGTCCGTATTGAAGTTCTTGGTTCTGCTGTTGTTGTAGCATGTACTTTAGTACTTTGAATTGTGCTGATAACTTCTGCAACCAGAGCGAAGAAATCCATAATATTCCACTTCCATCAGGGGATACATGGCCTCATGGTCGCATGATCCTTCAACGCACGAAGCCTGATGAGACGCTAGACGAATCTGATATTCAGTGCCCGGGTTACAAGAATCAAAACACAGCGTGGTGGGACGCCTCGCAAATTTATGGCTCAAGCGAGGCGACCACACAGAGCCTGCGAACCAAAGACCAGAATGGGAAGTTGTCGCTGTCTCAAAATGGCACTGTGACATTTCTGCCCCGAGATAACACTGGGAATCCCCAGACAGGGTTCAACGATAACTGGTGGACCGGTATGGAAATGCTACATACACTTTTCGCGATGGAGCATAATGCCATCTGCGACATGCTGCGCACCGCATATCCTGACTGGACTGGGTAAGCTGACACACAAGTTTGAAAGAAGAAAAACAAAGTTCTTACCGGAACACAGAGATCAAATCTTCGACAAGGCTCGCCTTGTCAACTGCGCCCTGATGGCCAAGATACACACGGTTGAATGGACCCCGGCTATCTTGGCCCATCCAGCCCTTGAGATTGGCATGAATGCGAACTGGTGGGGGATTGCTGGGGAGACCCTGTGGAAGATGGTGGGCCGAATCTCAAAGACCAGTGAAACAATAAGCGGTATTCCTGGCTCTGGTGTAAACCACTTTGGCGTTCCATATTCTCTGACTGAAGAATTTGTCTCCGTCTACAGAATGCATCCACTTATTCCCGGTAAGCATCGGTAGTGCTCTTAGTTGACATATTTCCAAGGCATACTCACTGACTATTGTATCCAGATGAGATCGCCTTTTTTAGTGCTACAGACGGCCGGCACAAGTCAACTATCCCCATCGTAGACACGATCTTCAGCGGGGCTAAGAGGCCCTTTGACCAGGGTATCTCGTTTGCTGACAGCTTTTACTCATTCGGCATTAATTACCCAGGGGCTATTACCAATAATAACTACCCTGACTTTATGCGCAACCTATCCACGCCAGACGGCCAGCATCGGGACCTGGGCACTGCGGATATTTTGCGCGATCGCGAGCGTGGTGTGCCCCGCTACAATCAGTTCCGACGGCTCCTGCGCATGTCACCCCCCGAAACCTTCGAGGAGCTCACGGGTGGTAACAAGGAGCTCGCTCAAGAGCTGCGCGAGGTGTATGGTGACATTGAGCTGGTTGATACACTCGTGGGCTCACACAGTGAGCCAGTTCCCAAGGGCTTTGGTTTCAGTGACACAGCGTTCCGCATATTTATTCTCATGGCCAGCAGGCGGTTGAAAAGCGACCGCTTTATTGCAGGACAATGGGACACAAACACATACACTAAAGAAGGGTTTCACTGGCTGCAGAATACTGGCATGAAGGACGTGCTTCTGCGGCATTTCCCAGAGCTGGAAGTGCATCTGAGAAACAGCAAAAATGTATTTGCACCGTGGGAGAAGTTACCTGAGTCTGTGGGGTGCAAGGGGTAGAAACCAATAAGCCAGGGGAATGAGGGTGTTAGCCTGGAAACATTGTCTGCTTCTGTAAAGTCGGCACTAATTATTAACCAGGCTAACAAGCATTCCTTTTTATCTTCTTCATCACTATCAGATGGTCAGTCCCAACATTTGTTTACTTTATAGTAATATCTGCGCTTTAATATTATTTGGTTTATTAAGGTTTAAATCTAGAATTCCCTTTGGTAATTCTTTGTTATTAGTTTAGTAGTTACTTACCCTGACTAGGTTTGGTGATTCAGCCTACATGATGGCTCCTGTCACAAATAGCTTTATTAATATCTTCTTTTATTTATAATCCTATTATTCTTATAACTTAGTATTTCCCTTTATCTTATAATTCTGTTATCTTTATAACTTATTATTTCTCTTTATCTTATAATTCTAATATTTTCTAAGCAATGTAAGCATCATTTCTTTGTTTGCTCCAAGAGTTCCAGCAGGGGCATATCTATATCTAGTCTATGGGCCTGAATAGACCTCTGACAGGCAGGTCCCTAATTAGCATTCTATGAGTATGAACAAGGAATCTAGTCAATAATGAAACCAAGCTATACTTTTTTATTAATAAGATACGCACTGGGTATATCATTATCTAGCAATCAAGGAACCCTACTAATTAATATAGGAAGCACTGGGCCACTGGCACTAGTTAAACCTAACCACGCTGGCAGATAGCTTTGGCTGGTAGATTGTGGGCATCCACAACCTAATGTTTGCACCCACCTAGTACTGTACATTCCATGTGTGCATCCTATACATTTGGCCGGTGGAGCTTATAGATCCAGTATCTGCCAAGACTAGCAAGGTCTACTCTGACCCACCCCTTACCATCACCAACGGAGCTTACCTGCTCAGTGGATTAATCTATTAGCCACAAGAAGGCAATATCACCATGTTAAGTAGCATTATGAAGATGGATCCAAAAATGCTTAAGACTGAGGTTGTGTAAATAACTTCTATAGCCATTGGTTTAATTCTATAAATAATATTATGGTCTTACGCGTAACACAGGGGCATCAGCTTCTTTACTAATAGGTATTACAGTTGGGACAATTTTAATCATACCCTCTTCCTCCAGCTAGCAAATGGCGTCTACCACTGGGACATCTGGGGCATACTCTTTTCAGGATTAAGCTTGACTCCATAGTTACATCATCTTCTTCATCTATTGCTTAGTGACATGGGACAACCGCAAAGAGCCTTCGGACCTTACGTCTCGGGTAGGTCAAACTTAAACCAAACTGCGGCCGAAACCAGTGCTGACAGTCAAGCCGCTTGCAACTGACTTGACGCAACAATCATAGATTAGCTTCCTTTCCTCGTTCTAGCCTTCTCCCCGCCAAAAGACTGGTGAAATCCTAAATTGTCTTCTCCATGACGCGATTACGCATCTACCCACAACTCTCCTCTGCTGACGATGAGGAAAAAAAATGCATTACGCGATTCGGCATTGCGCAAGTGCGCATCATGCTGGAACTCAATTGCGGAAAGGTCATACAGGGTGGCCGGTAAATAGTAATTTTCAGCAGAGATAGTGACTGCTGATAAATATCAGAAAGGAAACCGTTCGTCGGATAGTAGGTCCTTAGAAGATATTTATAACAAGTCATGTAGAGTCAGTGTCATAATAGCAACATCTGATAATTGCGGCATCAAGAGATACAGATCCTACATCTCCTTATGGCGCCCTCAACTGAAACCCATTCTCACTCTGCAGGACAAAGTGGCAAGAACCGCATGTTCCTCACTGACGCCAGTCAGGATCTTCTCAGCCAGGCAGGGCGAATTATTCCCGACTTGCGGACCATCCAAGAACTCGGCCAGACTGCAGTCAATGGAGGTCTAGTTGATGACAGAAACTATCTCGTATGCTGCCGTTCTAGCCACTGAGAAAGAGTCGCTCACAAAAGCAGATCGAAAATATTATCCAAGTCACGGCGTCCTTGCCCAACACATCTGGATTGCGAGGGAAGATCACGGATGCGTTCGTCAGCACTCTGTGGAATAACCTCGAGCATCCTCCTTTGTCTTATCTCGGGGATCAATTCAGGTATCGGGCCGCGGATGGGAGCTATAACGTATGCATCTGTACCTTGGTATCGAGTATATGACCTGACAAATATAGAACATCATGTACCCCCATCTCGGGGCTTCCGGTAGCCATTATGCCCGGACAGTCACCCCTCAGCATCCGAAGTCTGCTGTGCTTCCTGATCCGTCTCTTATATTTGACAGTATGATTGGCATAAGAAACTTCAAGAACTTTACTAACCCAGTTAGCCCTGCTGGCACGCGACGGTCCCGCCAAGGAACACCCTAGCAAGATATCCAGCAATCTCTTCTATCTAGCGACAGTGATCATCCACGGTATGGCAACAGCAACTGTGGCTATGCATATATCACTCTAATACGGTAATAGACCTCTTCCACACGGACGAGCGCGACAGCACCAAAGTACTCAACTCTTCCTATCTCGATCTCGGGCCGCTATATGGCCATAACCAAGACCAGCAAAACAAGGTGAGGACCTTCACAGACGGTCTCCTCAAACCCGACACATTTGCAGAAAAAAGACCCCTTGAACAACCGCCGGGCGTTTGCGCATTGCTGGTTTCCTTCAATCGATTCCATAACTGGGTCGTAGGGGAGCTGGCCTACATTAACGAAGCCGGAAGATTTAGTTTGCCTACTGGACTGACGCAGGATGATCCACGATACAGCGGCGCGGTGGCCAAGAGGGATAATGATCTGTTCCAGACGGGGAGACTGTATGCTGAATCCTTTGGTTATAGCAGCCGACGCTGATTGAGTAAGGATAACATGCGGCCTCTATGTCAATATCATCCTAAACGACTACCTCCGGACAATCCTCAACCTCAATGAGAATCCGACCGAGTCAGATTGGACGCTTGACCCCAGAAAGAGCCTGGACGTCTTCGACAAAGGAGGCGTTCCCCGAGGAGTCGGGAATCAAGTCAGTGCCGAGTTTAACATGATATACCGCTGGCACGCGGCCATCAGTAATCAGGATGAAGCTTGGACGAACAGACTCTGCCAAAGGATCTTCGGACCGGGAGTCGATGGCAGTATGTAGTCCGAGATGGTGAGTGAGACTGGTTAACAGGTGATGTATAGGCACATTATCGGTGAATCAATTCCTCGACGGGTTGCGAAAATATTTCGAGGACAATGTACAGGGCGAACCTGCAACGTGGACCTTCGGAGGGCTGGAACGGCAGCAGGATGGACGCTTCGCAGACAGTGAGCTTGTTCGTCTCATGTCAGAAGGGTGCGAGAACGTCGCGGGTAAGTGCAGCTATCGTTAGTTTAGCATAGCATTGACGTTGCCAGGGGCATTCGGCGCCAGAAACATTCCAAAGGTACTGAAGGCCATTGAAATGCTCGGGATTGAGCAGGGACGGCAATGGCAGCTGGCGACTCTCAATGAGTTCAGAGCTTTTTTTAAACTGAAACCGTATTCAACTTTCCGTAAGTGCAGTGCTTGTATCCCTAGCTGTAGACAAGCTAAGCTGTCATAGTGGAGGTCAACTCGAATCCAGCTATTGCAGAAGCATGTGAGTCATCACCATACAAATATCGAGATAGAGCTAAAGTATTACAGTGGAAGCACTATACGGCCACCCCGATAACATAGAGCTATACGTTGGCGTACAGGCAGAAGAAGCCAAAAAGCCCTTCTATCCCGGCTCCGGGCTGTGTCCTGGCTTCACCATATCAGCGGCTATTCTGTCTGATGCGGTTGCTCTCGTTCGCGGAGATCGTTTCTACACAGTTGACTATAGTCCAACCAACTTGACCAGTTTTGGGTGGGTTCTGAATCCCGTTTAAGGTCTCTTGGCTAATATCTGGACAGCTTCTATGCCGCGAGCTCAGACTTTGACGTTGCTGGCGGGGGTGTGATGTATAAATTGCTGATGAGAGCCTTCCCTGGATGGTACCAGCCAGACAGCGTCTATGCGCTATATCCATTTGTGACACCGGAGAAGAGTCGTGAGATTATGGATAAATATATGGAATTCAAGGACTCGAATTTCGATCGACCGTCATATACTCCGCCACCCGTGCCGGTCACAACTTGGGAAGGGGTGACAAAGGTTCTGGACGACCAGAAGCGGTTCCATGTTCCTTGTATGTCTATGCACTCAGTCCTACCGCAATTGACTGACATAGGATAGGGGGAGCACATACATTTCAGATTACCGGGCATGATTACATGCTCAGTGGGGATTCTGCGGCGAATGCAGAACAAAGGCGATTCGTCAACGAGTGTCTCTACGAACCAAAGACTGTGCTCGAGGATGTGCAAAAGCTCTACGAGTCTATCACGACAGACCTGCTTCATGAGAAAAGCTCCAAGCTTAGGGACTGTTATCATGTTGACATTGTCCGAGAGTAAGTCCATCTGATGCTATCGCCATCGCCCAGAGGTGGACGCTAACGAATGTAGCGTTGCAAACCTAGCACACGCACATTTCTGCTCGCAGTTCTTCAGCATCCCGCTCAAGGACAAAAAGGACCGTTCGCCTGATGCCTATACCCCCAGAGAGCTCTCCGACGCCCTTTCCTTGTTGTTCGGTTATGTCTTCCTGGATCTTGAGCCGACAGATTCTCTCAGGAATAGGATCGTAGCAGCAACGGAGACGCAGCGAATGGGCGCTATTATGACCAAGTCAGTCTCCGGTGCGAGAGATACCATCTTCAGACGTTTCATGCAGGCGCTTGGGATGAGCGAGGCCGGGGCAGCGAGCTATGGCTCGCAGCTTGTGAAGCGGTTACAGAGAGGGGGCAAGAGTGTCGATGAAGTCGTGTGGACCATTATTCCAACCGCAGCAGCAGCGTGTGCGACACAAGCGCAGGGTGTAAGTCTTGATTGATCGACTTAAGCTACGGCATACTGACAATGCAGTGGGCCCAAATGCTCGACCTCTACTTATCGGATAAGTACGCCTCGCACTGGCCGGCTATCCAAAAGCTGGCACGCTCCGCTGATCCTGGAGCGTTTGAAAAGTTGAAGAAATACGCTCTTGAGGGGTAGGATCTATTAAGTCGTTTCTGGATTGTGCTGATCTGTACAGATTCCGCCTGTCTACCCCGGCTTTCGGTGTCCTCCGGGCAGCAGTTGACGAAGCCACAATCAAGGACGGAAAAGTCTCTACAACTGTTCACAAAGGGTATATCGAATTTGTAGACTTCATCACTGCTGGTCGCGATCCCGTCAAGTTTCCCGACCCTGAGGAGATCCGACTTGACCGTCCGGCCGATGTCTATATTCACCATGGCTGGGGTCCACACGCGTGTCTTGGAAGGGCAATTGTCACCACAGCCGGTGCCGTCTTCTTGCGCGTCCTTGGTAGACTTGAAAATATCCGTCGAGCTCCTGGACCAGCTGGAGAGATGAAAAGTAAGATGGTGAATGGTGCGTTTAAGCTGTACTTGCGCGAAGATGGATCCTCCTGGACGCCGTTTCCTCAAAGTAGGTCATCCATCCACCTGTTCTACGTAGGTATCCGCTGACTCCGATAGATATGAAAGTAGTGTTTGATTCCTTCAAGTAGGTTTAGGCGGTACCAGGAAATTGTCCTTGTCACTATGATGTAATTATTACCAGACAGTTGTTAGTTTTTGGTGTGATCAAGCAGACCTTCTGCAGATCCATCTCCCTAGCTGCATCCATATGCAAAATAAAAGTGTTGTAGCCATCCCCAAATGAACAAGGTCAATTGGAAATGGCATCATTCATCCCGAATACACCTGTCCGGGGCAATCCCTTCCTCGACATCCCCTCCGACATAGACGCTCAGCCTTTCCGCTTAGTATGGGAGGATATCAGCTCCGTTTTCCGTCTAGCCAGGCTACTGCCATCTATCTTTTTACCTATTCTGCCTTTGAAATCTGGACCGCTGGATGAGCTCTATCCAAGTTGTCGCAATCTATGCGATGTTTCTTTACATGCTATTCTCATTCTCAGCCAGGTGTCCCTGCTTATATCCTTACCAGTTGCCCTGGCCATCTTTTGGATCTTTCCCACGGGTGTGCATATAGCATTTATTGCTGTCTTTACCTTTTTCACTATGGTGATCGTCAGGCTCCTGAATGGGGCCCCGACAGGCAGGTCCCTAATCGGCATTCCGCGAACAAGGGATCCAGTCAACGACGAAACTGAGCCATGGTTTTTCATTAATGGAATAGCCACTGGGTATATCATTATCTAGCAAGCAAAGAACTCCACTGATTGATATAGGAAGCACTGGCACCAGTCGAACCTAATCGCGCTGGCAGACACCTTTGGCCGGCAGATCGTGGGTATCCACAATCCAACGTGCGTACACCCACCTGGTACCGGGCATTGCTAAACATTGGCTACAGCAAAGGCGTAATCCTCGATCTCGTCGAATGTCTCATCCAGCGCGACCTCGACTACAAAACAGCTGACATCCGACAGGGACGCGCCCAGCTCCGTGCCGCCCTAGCCGCATCTACCACTAAGAAAGTAGTCCTCATCGTCCACTCGCAAGGCGGAATTATCGCGTCCTCGATAATCGACTGGCTGTATGGCGAGCTCAGCGAATCCCAACTGCAGAAACTAGAGATATACACATTCGGCAACGCAGCGAGGCAGTTTCGCAATCCGCCTCTGCATGAGCAGCAAGACAACGATCCAGCTGGCAAGACACCTCGTAGACAGATCCAAGGAGAGAGGGCAATCCGGAATATCGAACACTACGCAAACACCCGGGATTTTGTGGCCAATATTGGTGTGTTGCAGTTCACGTCGCCTGCGGACGCATTTTCAAATGCGAGTGTCTTTTCTGGGACTGTCTTTGTCCGGGAGGGGTCGGGGCATTTGTTTAATATGCACTATTTGGATCCGATGTTCGGGGATGATAGTGCCTTTATGGAGAGTATGGTCAATGTGCGGCCTGGTGATGGACCCGGGAAGACTGTTTCCATGCGAATCAGGGAGCTCTCCAGGCTGTACAAGTACAAGAATGGCAAGAGTCCAGAGGATCAGGATGCTACGTGAGTATAGGTTCACTGTTGACTACACTAAACCACCCAGCTAAAAGGCGTGCAGTATAAGCATGTAGCTACTAGAATCAGTAGTGCAGTGTCGACAGCACTGGAATAGAGAATATCACATCTTGCCGGGTCGCGAGGTGAAGATGAAGAACCTTCAGCAGCAGATTTGTCTGAATATCAGCGTTAGGTACATTACGCCCACACGGGTATATATCCCAATGCCGGTAAATGCCGGTACCATTGCCTTGGAGTTGACTTCGGAGAACGCAAACTGTTCATTGATGCCATGGACCGTTTATTTGACTACGGAGGGATTGGTCATCTCTCTAAGCAGATCGAGTACGTTGCATGTTTGGCGACTATTTGGAAGGGATGATGTTCCCGTGGGACCGATTTCATTCTTGACGTGGCTAGGCCATGCATCTGGATTACATTTGGATATTATCTGGAAGATTACGACTTGTGTGGTCTAATAATACACAGGCAAAGTGCTTTGAATAACGATAACTTCGGGGGTTATGCTACCGTTCGTGGGATGAGCCCATAGTCAAAATCAGCACGGTAGAGGCCTTCTCAAGATGAGAGGCACCCATTTTCCCATCCACGCACCACATCCGCAGTCACAGCATCGGAGTAATTAACATCTGGCGTGTACGGAAACGGGCCCTCCAATACAGGAGGCGGCATCTGCTTCCATATCTCCTGGATGCGCCTCGCAGAGGCAAGAAATCTCTGCCGGATTTGAGCCAGGTTATCAGGGACGACTAGCTTGAAGTCGCGTTTCCGAAATTCCCCGTTCACAAGGACGTGTTCAACATCCCCTGGGTTGGAGTGCAGGATCACCGCCGCCACTGGGTCGTCCCAACCAAGCATATTCGGTGAGGTACCGTCAAAGACGACGAGATCAGCCTTGGCACCTTCGACCAGGACACCAATGTCTGGGCGACGCAGCGCAAGGCCGCCCCCGCGGGTCGCCAGTAAGAAGGCTTGCTCAACAGACATGGGGTTATTGGGCGGGATGTCCCAATGGTCGAGGACCTGGGCGTACAGTCGGAGCCTGACTTCCTGCAGCCACATGCGCGCTTGGCCGACGATATCTGCGCTGTAGGTGAAGTGGGTGTCGATTCCCAGAGAACCTTGATCCATAATGTACTGGCTGCGTGCGTCTCCGTGTCAGTAATGTCTTTCTGATTCACCAGTGATGGAGACATATTGGTTTGTTGAACGAAGCAACTCGGCATCCTCCACTGTCAGGTAAGAGGCGTGGGAAAAGACAATCGGGATAGAGGTGTTGAGAAATTTGTACTGATTGGCCAGTTGAGGACTATTTGCGTCTATATATCAGCCATTAGTAGTTGCAGCAAAACGTGAAATAGTAGGTATCCATACAACTCCAAGGACCGCCGAGGTAGTGCATCGTGAATGCAGAAACGTTTCGTGACCTGGAATAAAGTCAGCTCTGCATACCTCAGTTGAGGGCGACCTCTTACACAGCCAAGGAGGTAATTTGCTCGATCTCGGCAGCATCATCCATTGCGAAATTATCATAAGCAATCCCTAGAGAAACAGTGTCGCTCTTCCGCCATGGACCATCCTCGGCAATGTGGAGGAAATCCGCAATCTGGTCCTCTCGGGTATAATTGGAAACCCAGGTCGCGTCGCTGAGATTATGAAAGGCATAGCACCACCATGTTCTGGCTCCGCTATCCACAGAGGCTTGAAGGCCTGCCAGTGCAGTCTCACTCGACCAAGTATGGTGCGCATGGTCCAGGATGGAAGTCACACCACTATTAATCGACTCGCATAGCCCAGTTAGCTGCCCTATATACACATCCTCTGGAGTGAAGATCTTCTTGGCCGGTGAGAACTCGCCATATCGCACAAAGTATTCCGCCAGACTGGTATTCGAACCCAAGGTTTTGAAGGCAGTCTGCCACGCATGTCGATGAGTGTCCACAAATCCAGGGGCGATTATCTTGCCTTCGGAGGGCATAACAGTGGTATTAACCGGGAGTCGAACATGTTCAGACGCTGGAATGATCGCTGTAATGGTGTCCCTGTGACAAGCACGGAGGCGTTATAGATCACTTGCAGCGTTTCACTGGTGCTGTTGAAGGAAATGACCGCAGCTGCGTCTTGGAAGAGAATCGACGCTTCAGCCATGCAAATGCTGGCGTATAGGAAGAGCTGGAGGCATAAAAGGATTCTGTTCGCCATGGCGTTCGCAAATGTTTACCGTCCACACACCCAATTGGGACTATCGCAGAATGCCGATAATCGACAGGGGTAGGACCTCTAACCATGCTTATATCTACGTGCCTGACCTTGACTTGGCGCTACTAGCTGGAATGAGCCTTGGTCCTCAAACAAATTCTAGACGCAGTTTTGTTGCATAAGCACGCTGGTGGATGCAGGGCAGGGTGTCAAAATTTGTCAGCACTTTACGGAGATCCGGAAATACGCGAATCTTCCTACGGAGCTTTCGCTTCACTTGATCTGCTCTAGCTTCTAGACACTGATGATGACAGAAGGAAAGGGGGGAAACTCCGGAGTACAGAAGTCCAGAAGTATACTGACGGAAGTGGCATCAGTCAAAGTTTTAAGGTATACTCATCCGCAGGGCCCGCGCGGGCCGACTACGCCACACGAGGAAATAGAGGTAATCCCCGACGATGAGCAACCATGTATTTAACACTCGGATTATCAGCGGTGGGAATTGCTTATGGTTCAAGTCTGACGGCAGAGCAGCAGCCGTACACGCCAAGAGTATTCCATTTACATTGTGGCTCAACAGCTTGACACTACTTGCGTACCGGTCAAGTTTATACAACATGGAGCCAAGCGGAACTTTACCGAAGACGAATGCAGGACTCGACACTAGCCAGTCTAACGATGACACCCGTCCGATTGGGCCCGATTGCTCAGTGACATTGGAGAGGGAGTATGTGGTCAGTTTCGACATGAATCCCTCTATGGACCCTCGAAACATCGACTACGCAAGGAAATGGGTCATTGTCTTGATTGTCTCTCTCGGGTCTCTCTGCGTGTAAGAATATTTCCTATTGCTTTCCTTGTGAGCCCCAGTTAATGTGCTCTAGGACCTGCACATCATCTATGTACACAATGACGTACCGCCAACTGACAGAAGAATTCCACTGTTCATCGTTGATAGCCACTCTAGGGCTTACAACTTATATTTTTGGACTTGGTGAGGACCCTTGGACCACGAGGCTTGTGGCTATGTGAGTTTGCTGACTTTATTCTTAGGAATTGGTCCATTGTTTCTGGCGCCCCTCTCGGAGGTTAGTAGTAGCCCTGACCCCTGGTGCTTTAGCAGGCAGGATACGATACTCACAATCTACAGTTGTACGGTCGACGAAACATCTACATTATATCCTTCACCCTCTTCCTGATATGGCTTGTTCCGTGCGCGGTAGCCCGCAACATTCAAACTATGATCATAGCGCGGTTTTTTAACGGCCTGTCTGGGAGCGCGTTTCTGAGTGTTGCAGGCGGCACTGTTGGTGACCTCTTCAACCGGCAGGAGCTCGCGGCCCCGATGATGTTCTACACTGCGAGCCCATTCATTGGCCCTGAGATTGGCCCTCTGTAAGTATTTTATATCCTTTCCGTCCCATATATTCTGACTTATTCGCCTAGTGTTGGTGGCTTTATCAATACATTCACCACATGGTATGTCCCGTTGCTGTGAAAGGCGGAAGGCCGATCACTAACTTCTCTAGGCGCTGGACATTTTACGTTCTCATAATCTGGACCGGTGCAATCCTGGTACTGATCTGCTTTTGCGTGCCGGAAACCTACCATCCAGTGTAAGTCCCTCGTCACGAAATACTACTCCATATCGGGTCCACTAATGGTAAGCAGACTCTTGAAGCGCATGGCAATGAACCTTCGCAAGGAAACCGGAGATGAGAGATGGAGAGCTCCTACCGAGAAGTCATACACCTCCGTCCTGCACATGATCCGCTCTTCCGTATACAGACCGATGCAACTGTTGGCATTGGAACCCATGTGCATGAATCTCTGCATATTTTCTGCCATCCTGCTAGGCATCCTATATCTCTTCTTCGGTGCCTTTCAGCTGGTCTTCTCCAATGTCTATGGCTTCAACCTCTGGCAAATCGGCTGTTCCTTTCTGGGGATCCTCGTCGGAATGGTGTCAGCGATCATGACGGATCCCCTATGGCGCAGGAACTATGCCCGTCTCGAACGGCAACATCAAGAAGCTGTTGGGGAGAAGAACGAATCCTTGCCCGAATGGCG
The DNA here is from genome assembly GCF_018340605.1 of Aspergillus pseudoviridinutans. Classification (NCBI taxonomy): domain Eukaryota; kingdom Fungi; phylum Ascomycota; class Eurotiomycetes; order Eurotiales; family Aspergillaceae; genus Aspergillus; species Aspergillus pseudoviridinutans. The sequence goes on along the minus strand of NW_025091290.1, from coordinate 468,097 downwards.
ACTACCTCCTGGTAAGTGTCCCAAGACATCATTAATGGCATTGTGTATTAACGAAGCGAGTATGAAGCGGTCGGTGGAGCTCCKCTTGTAACTATTGGACTCTTCATTTTTGCATGGACAGTCTATCCACATGTCCACTGGGTGGTGCCCATTATCGGAAGCGCAGTGTTTGGAGCAGGGTATGTTGTCTGAGCCAACACAGATAGATGACTGGAGCCGTTCGCTAATCCTTCGCATATACAGCACTGTGCTAGTCTACTCTGGTGTATTTACGTTCCTGGTGGATGCGTATCCCACATATGCGGCGAGTGCTTTAGCTGCCAACAGTTTTGCACGTTCGACATTTGCAGGGGTCTTTCCCCTGTTTGGCGTCCAAAGTGAGTATGCCCTAGTTCAGCGTTCGTTGATCTGCTCCCCCTGAAGTGGTACTAACCATTGCGTGTATAGTGTACGACAGGCTCGGCTACCACTGGGCAACATCGCTGCTAGCCTTTCTTACGCTCATAATGGCTCCCTTCCCGTAAGTAGCCCTTATCTTGCCCTTTCCTAGCGAACATTTTACGACCATGTGGTACATGACGTTATATCTCGTAATGCATGTTCAATGTGCAATCTTCATCCAGCAGTGGCTGACAGAATCTCACGATGCCATTTACAGTTATATATTCTTCCGCTACGGCAGTCGGATCCGGAAGAAGAGTCGATTTGCAACATCACACACCTGAGAGTGACAGCAACCAATTATGCCTGTACATGTATTTTTACTATAGAAATAGAAATAATAATAGAGAGTACAAAGTGAAGGATTATACATAACAGAAATTCCTTGCTGCAGGATACTTAGCAGTCTGTATAAGATTACGGGCTGATGAACTTTCAATATCTATGCATTTATCATAGTAACACGTAATGAGAGAGTCTAGAGATATAAATCATGTCAATCAAGAAGGGTGTTCTTATCATGCGTACGCAATTTCAGGGAAATCTTATGAGGCATCAAGCACCATAGGAAACTCCTAGAACGTTAGTACTTATCAAGAACACTAAGCAGACGGGGTGAAGGGTTAAATGGCTCAAATAGAACTCCCAGGCCGTAATCTTGGGAGACCGTCCACAGGCTCTCGTAGTAGGAGTATGGCTAGCTTAGCGTACCACTATGCCAGACGGGACGAGTGAGCTTCTTCGGGTCGTCAGTATGGGGCTTGTCAGCAAAGACAGGTCTGATTGATAACGGTAGGCCTCAGTAGTCAAAGACTAAGGCATAAAATACGTTTCTGCCCATATAACTGCATTCAGTGCATTAAAAGAAGTAGAAATGGGCGCAGCAATTATGGGGCAAAATAGTAGAAGAGGTCTAAAGAGGCAGGTTTGGTGTAGGACGATGTCTATATTTTGTCGAGAAATGTTGTCGCATCGTAGGTTCGCGCGTCCGGATTCCATTATCCGTGTCTAATCGACCTAACGGGGTTTAATTCGGAGACCTTTTGCATAGCAAAATGACCCTTTCTTTCAGATGCCTGACCGACTTCGAGAATGGATTCTCCGAATGAGTGTGTTTTTGAGATATCTTTTGGTCATCTTGGGATTGAAGAGAAGAGCGCCCCGTGCCACGACGATAAATTGATCTGCGACTTCATAGTGTTAGTACTCAATCAACCACAATCAACCACAATCTATTAGAATGCCACATACGATGGGGGTGTTATTGGATCATCCAACGGCCTTGTAACATTAGGTGGTTCATATGAATGTCGTCGGTTTCCTGGGTGTCCAGCATCGTCCGAGTCTTCCATGTGCGCTAACGATCGAATGAAGGGTAAGACAGCATCTTCCGAGAGCATTTCGTATGCATAATGAAGGACCGGTTCAAGTAAGATCGGTGGCGGGCAAAAAACCCCAGGTGTGCTTTCCATTAATGTGTCTCGCATCCACCCTGGTATGTTGATTTCGCGGGGAGCATTGCTAGCAATATATGTATCTTTCAAATGTTGCCATTCTCTGGAGACATACGAATCCTCTTTGTCAGGGGTGTCTTCACCTAGCACACTGAAACGTGCTAGAGATAACTTGTAGCTCTCACGGTAGTGCTTCACCTCTGAGATGAACTCCAGTGTTTCGAGACAATGGTTCTTAGCAAGGTAATCCACAAAAGCCTCGAACGTATACGGATGTTCGCTTGAGTGGGATAGGATCTCGCAGAGAGTAGTCCTGAAATGCCGTTCCAGCTTCATTAGCGATCCTTGTCTCATAAGGCTGCTCAACGCCTGGGGAACTCCGGGAAAACTTACATAAAGTAGGATCTTTAGCAATCAACCTTGCGGGCTTCGAGTCTCTTCAATCCATAGAAATGATAATACTGGCTAGCGATTTTGGCAGCAGGTCAAGTATATATTATAGGTGCGAAATGGGCTTTTTTTATTACCATGATTAGAAATCAATTGGAACAGCCTGGAGCTCCTAGCAATAAAATATGACTAATAGGTGGTCTTCTGATATCGTTTTGCCTATTGAGGCTTGACCTAGACCTGAACAGTCTTTGACTTTCTATGGTTCCAGGGAAATGAACGGCTAGCCACAGCGAAGTAAGAGAGTTGAATCCATATTCGCCCCCAATAATTCTCCGCCTTGTTGGCCCATTATTGCGATAACTTTACCCGAGCCACATCCCCCAACCTCTCCCCCAAGGTATGTATCTGCAGATAACTGGGAGAAGCCACCATAAGTAGCAGTAGTCTCTTATATGGTTTTGCCTAAAATATGTAATCGTTCCTATCAAGCATCATATGGTTCGCACTATAATAATGAGCATTAAAATTGCCACATTGTTACGTCTGGACATAAAATTCTCTACATGTGCAGTAATCAAACCGCATCACGGCCCTATGTAGTATCACGGGCTTGGATCAAGTGCGATTTCCTCGACTTCCACCCTCTCCGGTCCGATACCCCTTACGTCTATGATACCACCGAAAGCGGCGTGCACTGGCTGATCATCAGTACCCTGGAGCTTGAGCCCAGTAACACGAGCATGTGTTTCCCGAAACGTCAACTTCCATGTCAACTGAGCCCAAGGGAAGAAACCATGCGCTCGAGAGTAGCTTGTCCTGTGCAAAACCGACGTCTTTGGGAGACAATATCCTTACCCATCCTTCTCCTGACGATAATGCCGAAATCAGCTCATATTCTCTTCCACTGCGCGATAAAGAACTATTTTCTCGCACTTTTTCGCCTTTATGCGGAGATCGGAGGAGTAACTCAGTTGGCACGCTTGCCACAAGTGTATCTGACTCAAATTGTGATTCTATCCCGAATGCATCAGCAGAGAGCAAGATTCCGTCTGCAATATCTGTCCACTCGTAGTTCCTTTCTGCGTTTCTTCCGTGCTCTCCCTGGTATTCAGTAATGCAAAACTCAGGAAAAGGGAAATTAGCATCGTCCATTGATATTTGTTGATTAAAGACACCAGTAACTTGCTCTTGACTTCCTTCATGGGGACATTTTCATTATAAGTAATGCCCATACCCTCTGTCCCCAATGCGCCAACTAACGCCCAACAAGAGACTTTGTCAATTCCATATGTTTATTGCAGCTTGCCTACAAGCATATCAAGAGGACTATGCTTATAGTAGCCCATAAACCCGGAGGCTACGAATGACCGGTGGCGCCGGCGCAGCCAGATCTCCGGCGCGGTTGACAGCAAATGTGCGACGTGAGGACTGGGTCTGGCGGTGTCAGGTCCATGGCCTCCCTTTTGTATGAAGTAGCCTTCGGCCAGATAACGTGCCGGTTTGGAAATGGGAACAGTGATATCTCGAACAGTTGCCTAAGTCCCTGTGAGGAAACTATCACCAACGAGCCTGGTGCCATCAGCATCGACAAGATGTGTGTGGTGTATGCCCAATGAAAGTGTTAATGCTGTTAAAGGCTAATGGCTCATGATCATGCTTTATCCAAAGCAGCTGTGCGGGACCAAATGGAATCAGACTGAAACATATAGTGAGTTCATCGCGGACGACTAATTAATCAGTGATTTAGAAAACAAGGTACGTCTTCCAGCTAACACTATTATGGTAATAACGTAATCTACGGCAATTCCTTTATCCCCAAGCCCCCAACCTCATCAATCTCTCTTGTTGTCTCCAATCTCCCTTCCTGAGGAGTGCTCCCACTCAGCTCCGCACCCCTCTGACACCCAAGCTCAACGCTCCCTTCCGATATATCCGACCTATATGTCTGCCGCTGGCCACTCTCCTCGCGCATCACATTCGCTATAGTCGGCACAGTAGACAAACTAGACACATGGCGATGATGCAGCTGTCTTACAGGGCTCGGTTCACCCTCAGTGCTGGGTGTGCTGACCGTGACAGGGGATACTTGGTCAGTGGCCGAGACGCCAGAGATCGAAACCGGACTGGGGAGGGAATAGTTGTTATACGGTGTGGGAAGCTCCACGGGGAATGCGGTAGTATGGGCTTTGCAACGATTAGCAGGATAAACCAAGATGATGGAAGGACGGACCTAGCATTTCGTAAACGGGATCACCACCTGCCTCCACACTTAGCGGCGACACTGCTGTTGCCGGCGTGATATTCGATTCATCCCCAAATACACTGTATCCTGTTGACGCGGTCGTGTCGCCTGATTTCGGTACGCCAGTCATTGACCCGCCAGTGTGCATCCACCGCAGGATCCAGGGTCGAGCTGATTGCTCGCTTGTGGATTGTGATTCTTGGAGCTTGCGACGGCGACGGAGACACCAGAAAATGACAGCTACTGAGATGAGAAGGAGCCCGAGAACAACGCCAATGATGGCGCCGGCCCACCTGGGGAAGCTGGACCCAGTGGTTGGGACAGGGACGATGGTAGGGACGATGGTAGGTGAGCTGCTAGTAGTGCTGTTGTAGGGGTACCAGGTGCTAATAGTCTTCGTATACTTGATTTTGAACACATCTGCCAGAGATGAATTGGTCCAGGAGGTGGGTGATACTCTTGTGGCGCCGCCCTTGTAGCTGCAGTTCGTTAGCAAATAGGTACAAAAAAGGGTAACGTACGTACTCTCCCCCAATGACGGCAGTGACCAGGTCCGGGACTTTGTACTCGCTCCACACTGTCGGGCTGTAGGTGTTTTGGAACCTGCCGGTGTTCAGGTTGAATACTTGAATCGCTCCACCGTCAAGGCAATGAGTAGGGTCAAGATGCACTCCTCCAAGAACAAACATTTGGTCAGGATATGGTTTGACACAACGGTGACCGCTCCGGCCATGGGTGCTGTTTCCACTGTAAAGCTTGATCCAGCTGAAGGAGGGCAAGGATAAGACATAGACATCGTCGGACGGTGTGCTTTCCGTGCTCAGCCCGTCGTAGCCGCCGTAGATGTAGATATTGTGGGAGGATCCGTCTGCTGCACTCGCATAGACTGAGCAGAATTGCGTCAACTGAGGAGGAATGTCCCCCGTCGTGTTTTGCGGATACCTATTCTTAATGAGTATTCGACGCTTTACCGGCCCAAGAACTCACCATTTATCGCCGCTAACATCGTAGACAGACACTGTCTCCATGAACCCAGGACTTGCTCTCTTACTGGCGTTTTGCTGGGCACTCGTCAATCCTTCCGAAGAAAAGATCGTGACTGAATTGATCACTCCCCCAATCGCCACCAAGACACCGGACTCAGCGACAGGAACCCAAACGAGCTCAGAATTAGCCCGCGCAGGGACATACGACGGTAACGACAGATTAGACCACTTGTTCGCGCGCATACTGGACATGTCCACCTTAATCATGCGGTCGGATGTGACATTGGCGGATTCATTATCAACATAGATAGGGCCCCAGTCCTTCCCGCGCATACCGCTGAAATAGAAACCCAGATTTTCGCTCGGTGCGGAAACTCCGGCCCCATTCGTCACGTATCTGGTCACACCGTTGTCCAGATTGTCGATGATGAAGCCTGGTTGCCAGGATTCTCGGTCCGGGCCATACTGGTATCGTTCGTAGCCGAGAACGGAGTTGCCGGCTGGGGGGTCTTGACTGTCTGTGAGACGCAGGAGGCCACTATGTATGGTCAGAGGGGAATCGATAAAAAGAAGGCCAAATTACCCGTAGAGGTAGAGCTCGTTGTCGTTAGCGAACATGACTCCATCGCGGTAGGTTGGGGCGATATTGTTTGCGATTCCTCCGGCTTTGGATACGTTGCCGAACAAGGCAGTCAGGTTTGAGGCTGTAGTATCGAAGGATGTGGTGAGATTGAGGTAGTAGAGCAGCCCGTTATTGTTTCCTGCACACGGTTAGCCTCGATCATCCATGAAGCTGGTGATACCTACCATCGTTAGCCAAATTAGACGTGCCATCAGCCAAGTCTCTATTCAGTCTATCAATATGCATCGACATAAAACGGAAGAGGAGCACATACCGCTTCCACCACAATGATCCTCCATCAAGGTAGACAGTATCACGAATCGTGTTAACTAAGAGATATGAGCATTGTCATCACGGGGACACCTTGGACAGAGTTACCTCGAACTTGATCCCAATTACATATCGAGACATTGATATTCCATCCTTGTGTGGTCGAACAGCCAACCAAAAGGGCAAATATGCCGGCTGACCTGCGCCAATTGAATCGCATTCTATCAGAAGCAAACGGTCAGGACAGAATCAGGACGAACAGCTCGGTCCATTTCCTGCTGCGGTTTGTTTTTCATAAATCGCATTACCATACGAGGCTGAGCACAACACGTCGAATTAAGAAAGCCCCAAGCCAACAGCAGTCGCAAATGGTAAGCATAGTCGTTAGTCAAAAGACGCGCTCGGGAAACAAAGAAAGAAAGCTCAAGCCACGAGGGCAACCAGGGATCGAAAAAGATCATCAGACGAAAGAGGAGAAGGCCAGACCATCGGTGCCCATACTATCATTGCTATCATGAGGCTTTGAAAATGAATCTGCTGATGGTGGGGGGAAGGAAGAAAACACACGAGTCCGTCATAGACAATACGAGTCGTGCATGAGGCTGATGACAGCCAGTGTCTTTGCTGGAAACAGCTCGCTTCGAGTGGACATAATTGCTACAAGGACGAAATTCTTGGGGAAGCCATCAAGGTCAAAGCAACAATTGTGTAACCATTGATCCGTGTTCCCCTCTCGTTTTCCCTTTTTGGTTAGTTCTTATTTTCTTTGTCCTCTGCAGCGCCCCGGGGCCATGTTCGGCACTGGCGGTGGGACAAAGAAAGGAAACCAGAACATCTTCATCAAGCCATATCAAGTCACTGCCCTTGATATTGTATCACATATACCAGAAAGAGAAAAATATAAGGAGCTGGTGGAGTGAGACAAAAATCACCAGAAGATTCGCCCCGACGAGGACAATTATTCAACAGAGATGTGTATTGATCTGCTCTCATTCCGTGGAATTTCTCGCTAGTAACCCAACCATAATTGCTTATTGTTGCCTTATGTACTAGACTCTCGAGTCATGCAGCCACAATCATCAGCCCTCCCTGCTACTGTACACTGTGCCCGGTCTGGCATTGCATCTACTGACGTGTTTTCGTGCTCAGCCTTCAAAATCTTCTGGGAATCATATCATAGACAGAGATGAGTTAGGGATCTCGGGGCCTAAGCGTCGAATATCCAGCCTCAGCCTGATCTGGTCACCAGTAACGGCCTGTAGTACGCTTTTTAGTATGCATACTCAGCACGTAGATGAGTTATTGTCTCGGAACTGAGTTTGTTTCTTTGTCCATCGCTTCAGCCACGAGGACCTCCACTTCCGGCACAGACGACAACAATCACAAGTCGTTGTTGATTTGCAGAAAACTATTTGATGATCGTTTCTAGAAACTATCCTCAGTTTCCTCATCCTAATTTTCTTCTAAAAGAACTTTGCTATCGCACTACGACGGACTAGGGACAGTGGACATCATGAAGCTTTCACGCGCAACTTTGCTGGCCCTGATAGCGGCCTCGTCGTTGTCAAATGCGCTGGATGCGAATAGCCTGTTGGCATTGCGTACTAGTTCAGCAGAAGATGTGACAGTGACAGAGACAATTTTTGAGACAGTTACTGTGTCCGGATCTTGGGAGGTCAGTTGCAATTGTATTGTTCCTTATAATTTCTAAGTTAGAGCAGGCAACAAGCAGCCTCCAGACGAGTCTTCTCGAGCATTCAATAGCTATCAAACGCGCAATTACTCCATCGACCACCGCTGCGACTCCCGGGTCATCACCGATTGGAGCTACAGAGACAAGTACATCGATTATGACAACGCTCCCGGAATATATTTTAGCCAAAAGGCAAATTCCTCCAGAGTCTCCGCCTATAATCACAGGATCAGCGGGCACAATCACAGTGACATCAACATCAACAATCACGACCTGTCCTGTATGCGCAAGTACATCGACTACACCCACCACAACGCCACCTCCAACGACCAGTAATCCTGTCACCATCCCGACAACAGCACCAGGGTCTAATGTTACTGTGACTGTGACAACCACCGTTCCGGGCCCCACGGAGACTGACACTGTCACCACGACTGTCAGCTTGCCTGGCACCACAGAAACAGACATACTCAATAGCACGGTCACTGTTCCGGGGACTGCGGGGACGGATACTATCACTACAACCATTAGCTTACCAGGTACCACGGTGACAGACATACTCAATAGCACGGTCACTGTTCCGGGGACTGCGAGGACGGATACTATCACTACAACCATTAGCTTACCGGGTACCACGGTGACAGCCTCTCAGGGTTCAATCTCGACCACTACTGTCACGACCACCACAACTCAACCAGGGTCAACATATACTGTGACCCTAGGCGATGGAATGTCTCGCAACACCACCGTCACCATTACTGCTGATGGTGGAACAACTGTGACTTCGATACAGACAGTGACCGACGCAACCACTGTCACGAAAAATGCAACTACATTGGTAACTGTCCCAGGGTCTACCGTAACAGTCCCTGGTTCAACAATAACGGTCGTAACTACATCGACTGAGAGGACCACCCAAACCGTCACCATTTCTGGGGTCACAGTAACAGATACCGCGACAGTAACTGAAACCTCAATGGCAACAGTTACTGATCCTGGAGCGACTATCACTAACACAACCACATTGACCGAGATCTCGACCTCGACAGTCACGAACCCAGGAGCAACAGTGACAGACACAACCACTGTGACAGAGGGCACTAGGCAAACCATTAGCCAGATTCTAACGACAACGGCCACCGAAACCGTCTTCTTGCCTGGGGCAACCGTGGTGGATTCGAAGACCATTACCCTACCTGGCACGACAATAATGAACTCGGAAACTGTGGCCCTCACGGTCCCTGGAACAACAGTGACGAATATGAAAACAATCACTGAATCTGGGACAACGATGACAGTCTCTGAGGTAGTCACCATTCCGGGTCCCATGGCCACGACCATAAAGACAATTCCAACTACCCTCCCAGGATCAACTATAATCACCACCATCACTGAACCTGGACAGACAATTACCATGTCCGGATCTGTCACCACATTGCCAGGATCAACTACTGTCCAAACCAATACTCTTCCTGGCGTCACAACGACGGATAAACAGACTGTTCCAACAACTATGCCCGAAGCAACAGTTGTCACTACCATCACTAAGCCAGCAAGTACCGTGACAGTATCAGGCGCCGTTACTACTGTACCAGGATCCACTATCGTACAGACGACTAGTCTCCCTGGATCACCATCAGTTGAGACTGTGTTGGTGACTGTCATCTATAGCACCACCATTTTCAACACAGTAACATTGGCTGGTTCGTCTTTTCCAAGTCCTGATTAAGTTACTTACAGTATAGTTCACTGACAAAGTAGGCTCTGATAAAACTATAACCATCACTGCTCCAACTGCATCTACAACTCAGACTGGCAACACTGTGACAGTCCCTGGAACCACCACAACGCTATCCATCTGTCCAACACTCACGATCAACCCCACTTACACTCCAGCCGCTCCCCTCCCACGAAACTACACCTGGGGTTGTCCACCAGGCTATCTCTGTAAACCCAAACACACCGGCGCCGACGCAGGCTGCAACATCGAAGCCGGTCTGCCAGCCGAGTCATATGTCTGCAGTCCGGACGAGTGTATTAAAAGCCCACCCTTCATCCACGACCAGTATTGGGGCACGCCAGTAGAATCCAATGAGATTGGATCAACCTACAACATATCGAAAGACTACTTCAACCTCGACCCTGAGATCTTCGGCCTGAACTACTCCATCTTCCGCATCCCGGATCTCAGACCTGGCGATGAGCACTACTACATCCGGTCCTCTCGTCGATCATGGAGCAAACTACTCCCCCGGCAGTCGATCGGAGTATCCACCGTGCCTGGCGCTTGTTACGACGAGTGCAACGACGCAGCATTGGAGGTCGAATCTACCGGCAAGACACCGGAGATCTGCAATGCCGGTTCGGCCTTCAACATCTCCCTTGGCCACTGTGAGAAGTGCTGTAGCATCCACAAGACTGCTACCTCTGCCAGCTTTGAGCAAAAGGTTTTGCCGAACTTTCAGCAGTTTTTGAACTTCTGCGAGGGATTGGAGACCTCGTCGGCTACCACTGCTGCTGCGGATACGGTCAGTTCCAGCACGAGGAGTGGTCAGGCGTCTACGACCACAGGAACGACATCCACGCGGAAAGGCGGTAGTCTAATACAGACTGATCCATTACCAGCATCGACTACCCTAGATACTACAAACAAGGGGACTATGGGTCACGATGACTCTAGCACAGCGGCGGCTACAAGCTTTGCGGAACCGACAGCAATGTCCTCGCCATCTCAGCAGGCAAACACATCACACTCGACAACAGGTCCCGCTTCGGAGAAGACTCCACAGATCTCTTCCGCTAGCAGCGACACTGGTGAAAGGTCAGCTAGCGCAACATCGCACAGACCGACAGATACAAATTCCGGAGCAAGCCCGTCTACAACTGCATTACTTTCTACAGGCGCGGCAAGTCCTCAGACGGTGCCATCTCACTGGAGTATTCTGGCTCTCGTGTTTGGAGTTGTGGGTTTCCACGTTTGATTATAGTAAAGGTAGATTGATGCTCTTTTTATTGAGATTATGCGTTTCTGAGATATATATAGATTGTTTGTGCTTTACATATAACACTAAGACAGTGCTGTTCGAGAATAAAATCTTGATGTGGACCTTTCCGTATACATTATTAGATTAACCTTTTGAGTTGGAGATGTTCATCCTCCTCTCAAGAAAAGGATCTATTCATCTTCTCTGCTCCTATTTAATGCATTTCTCTACCCTGAGCGGACTAATCCCAAACAGGTACCCCGCTAGTTTAATCACCTTCCTACCTAATATTTTATATTAGAAAATAGTAAATTAGCTAGTTAGAAGCAGATATCATTTATAATCATAAGTATCCCTGCAAACAAATTTATTTTCAAGGTTTAAGCGAGCTCAGCCCCTCCCTACTAGTGACCTATCCACTGAGCAATTGTACAGTTCAAGCGTCCCTGGTTGCAATAGCCGAAACAGCGAACGGGTTTGCAGTGAAGGTACCTTTGGGATCAGCCTTATCCCTTGCCCTACCCAGTTTCTGGTACTTGTCCGCATCCTCATAATAACATTTCCAAATCTCCTGCTTCCCTAGGTCCCAGTCACCATAAGACCCCCAGAGTAAACGTCTGTCCTGCTTGCTAAAAGGGCTCGAGGGACCGACCATAATGGAGTCATTCTTGGCCTGCCATTTTTCGGCATACCCTTTATACTTGTCGCCCGGTTCATGAAAGCAGTCTAGCACCTGGACAACCGATGTGTCCCTCCAGCTGTACGAGGTACCGTTATCCTTGTTTAAATAGAAACGCGAATTGTCGCCTCCATAGCATTGGATCTGCACTGAAAGCTTGCAATGCGTGTAGACTTCGTACCCCGTGTCTCCCGGGTTATTATCGAGCAACTGGTCCGGGTTATAGATCAAGTCGATGCGATCAACCACACAGTCAACCCAGCCGTCCTTTTCGAGAGTCTTCGAATTCGTAGAGTAGGTGCGCTTGACGTAAGGGAGATCAAACTCTCGCTGCTTGGGGAAGATCCATCTTCCAGTCATTTGAGACATGTCCTCTTCGAGCTCGTTGATGAGGAGGGTTTCTTTTTCGAAGAAACCCTTCAGGGCCCGGAACTTGTTGAACCATTGGCCAACACTCTCGTCATACTTGTCATCTTTGCTGGTTGGGCACCACTGCGCATAGAGCACGATGATGGCGGGGAATCTGCCATTCAGCCAGTCAAGAAACTTATCCGCGAGGGCTCCCTTGATCTTATTTTGAATGCGTTCCCATTCGTCAGCATTCTTTAATGTGGGGAATAGCAGCGTGACGGGAAAGTCGGTACTGAGGACGCTCACACAGAGGTCAAAGCCTCGCGGGACATTGCTATCGTCAGCCATTTGTGCGACTGCAGTAAGCAGATTTTTGAGGACCTCCGGAGAGTAGATCCAGAGTCCTTTAATACCATGTGGTCCCTTGAATCCATCTGGACCGGAAACTGTCCCCATGTAACTCTTGGCCTGATATACTTCGACGATATAGTGCGTGATGATGCCAAAATTACCTGGACTGCCCCCGAGTACGGCGTAGAAAAGTTCGGCCTCGTTCTCCTTAGAGACGTCTCGAATGACACCGTCATGACAGACCATACGAATGGTTCTGATATGATCGCCAAAAAGGCCAAAGCTACGGCCAAGTTGGCCATACCCACCAGTCTGACCATGCCCACCCAGACATACGTAAGCGCACTGTCCGTGGGGGACAAACAGTTGGTGGTGCTTGAGATATGCGTTGAAGTCCCTGAGTTGATTGCTGACGCCAACGTACACCAGTGCTCTATCCTGGTCAATGGGGTCGCGGGGATTCAGAACCATCAAGTCCTTGTATGTGTTGCTAAGGTCGATCTGAATGTTCTTGCCACTGGTAGACGATGCACCACTGTACTGGTGACCACCACTCTTGATAGCGATAGCGACTTTGTTCTCTCTGGCCCAGTTCACAGCCTGGATGACGTCTTCGTCTCGTTTCGGCTGAACGATGAGATCTGGGTACATGTTGTGATCATCCTCGTGAGTTGAGGTCGCATATTGCTGTTTGAAGTAGGCGTAGTCCTGTTTCTCAGCTGGAGTCCCATCGCGGGAGTATTGCATCCCCTCAAAATCTTGAATTCGGACCATGATTGCTTTCTGAAAGAAGTCAAATACACAATTGACTGAATTCTGGTGGACACGCTTCAGACGCGAGCGACACCCAGCCTGATACTTTTCAGGAGTGCTTGGGGACGCGAGTAGATTTGGGGGCGTTCAGCCGCTTTGGTGATTACGACATGATATCTGTAAATTCAAGTACTCGTCATTGATATGAATGCATCGAGGCATTGCATCACTAGCATATAATGATGATGTATATCTATTGCACTGTTGCTAGGCAAATCTATGGTAAATCACATTACTCTTGCCACAGTTGCAGAGGGCTGCAGGGATCTATCTACTAATTCCTTAAGATAGTGGCATTTATGTTATGCCAAGAGACAAGGAGGTGCTGCTTCTCTGCTGCGGAACAAGTTAGCCTTTGGTATGGACCAAAGATACACCAAGCGGTGAATAGTGGGCCTAGATTAATGGTCCTAAGTCTTCTTGGGAACCGAACAATCTTAAATAGATAGTTTTACCGTTTGCAGAATCATGCCAAGGCCTAGAACTTGAGTGACACTATCTGGCAGAAGCAAATATGTCATGTGTTTTGGCCCCTTCCCCACATCAACATCATTCACTGAGGAATTTGGAAACCAACAGAGATATACTAAACTTTGTCTCTTATCAGCTTAAGAATGATAAGAAACTCTAGAGGTGGAAAGCATGCTATAATAAGATTAAGGCAAAATTGATAATAAGTATATAAGGAGTATAAGTATAATGAGATATAATTCCTACTATTTTAACTAAAACCATATCTAGGTTCTAGAGCTTTGACTCATCTAATGTCCCCTCAGAGAGAGTTGGCTCCAGGAGGTGACCAGGCATATCTGGGCTATTTCCATATTCCCAGGCGCACTTCGCATAGCGAATATTCTTGAGCTTTGTGGTAAGATGCGATCTGACTGGAGATACTCCTGAACTGAGAAATGCGCTATGCGAACAGTTACGGTGGTCTGCCCATTGCCTTTCTCCGTGGCTGCGACATCGATAAGACCGAGGCAAATGTCGACGAGGTCATCTTACTCATACAAACGACCCTGACGATCAAGCCGCGGTAGCTCATTGAGATCAACAGCAGTGCGTCGATGAGCTCATTAGCCATGAGCGGTCAGGTGGAGAAGCAAAGCAGAGTCAAAACCCGCCGCACATCCTCAACATATTCTTCATTGATATTGCACAAGATTCGCTCATATGTCTCATCGAGATCGCGGGGCAATGTGTTTAGACATTGTCAAGCTGGATCTGGTTGCGGACCTGTCTTATGGCTTTAAACTAATACTCAACATACTAGAACCTAGATATGGTTTTAGTCAAAATAGTAGGAACTATGTCTCCTTATTATGCTTATACTCCTTATGCACTTGTTGTCAATTCTGCCTTAATCTCATTATGGCGCGCTTTCCACCTCTGGAGTTTCTCATTGTTCTTAAGCTGATAAGAGACAAAGTTTACTATGTCTCTGTCGGTTTCCAAATTCCTCAGTGAACGATCTTGATGTGGGGAAGGGTCCAACGATTCACGTAAATCTAGCTCGCTCCGACTTGTCGCCAAAAGATGGACACCAGGTATAGTCCAACTGCGTATCACTTGTATCGCTCTTAAGGCGCCTTCCCTTTTGGAGTCTCGAGGGCTCTCATCTAGCGCGTCGAGTAAGAATATAAGTACCGCAGAATCGTCCAAGAAAGCGTCGAAGTGTGTCAAGCAGCGCATGCACTGGGGAAGACCAGGATTTATACAATGTATGCAGCTGTTCTAGATCCCTCTCGCTGTCTTGTAGTTGTACCGATAGCTGCAACAGCAACGTGCGTAACATACCATTATCGTCTTGCTTTGCCTCGTCGTTAAAGGAAATGCAGAAAAACGCGATCCCGGCTTCCTTTTTATGCCTCATCTCACGAAACGTGTGCTGGATTGCGGTTGAGCAGAGGACCAACTTGCCACATCCTGCGAAACCATTCAGCCATAGGAAGGAATTGCGTTCCTCTAGCCAAGTCCGAAACTGATGGCCGTTGACGAACCATAGACCTGTGCTTGGATGACATTTCGCACATGTTACGTTTTGGTTGAGAGATGCATCCGGCGCCATAAGCCAGCAACGGATCGTGAAAGAGACTTGACTAGCATTTGTTCGCTCGACAAGTGATTTTACTTCCGATATACCATC
Source organism: Aspergillus pseudoviridinutans (assembly GCF_018340605.1). Lineage (NCBI taxonomy): Eukaryota > Fungi > Ascomycota > Eurotiomycetes > Eurotiales > Aspergillaceae > Aspergillus > Aspergillus pseudoviridinutans. The sequence continues at coordinate 452,672 of NW_025091290.1, read as the reverse complement.
TTGGATCTGAGTCTGGCTCCTCAGCTTGCAGGATATCGAGTGCGACCGATAGGTTTTCCCGTATGTGCCTTGTCTCCTTATAGCCCATACAAATTCACTTTTAGCTTATGTCATCTCATCTGGCAGTGTCGTAGGGGATTCTCGTGGGTTAGTAGTTTTGTTACAGTGATGATGATGATGATGATGATTTCGTACGCTGACCCCTCGCCCTCGGCGATATGCAGGATCTCCCTCTCCTATCTATCTATGTGTATTCCCTTATGTACAGTAAACCATTGCTTTCCTAACAAATTTGGAGCCTCATCAAGGCCTGCATTAGCCTAGTTGCCTGGTGTTCTGTTCTGCAGCCCCTATAGTATATAACTTTAAAACCTATAGAATGCTTCGATAAAGTCTAGTATAGCCTCTAGAGTGCTACTATCTTACTCAGCATCTTATACTTTACCTTCCTTACCTTATTACCCTCCTCCTAGCATATTTAAAATATTACTAAATGTACCCCTGATTTTCCTCTATAGTTCTTATCGCGAATCTCTAAGTAGTAGGCAGTCTACTATACAGACTACTATCTCTTGCACACCACAGATACATCTATTATAATCCTAGAAGTAATATACTTTACTATACATCGCCAGCCAGGAGTAGCCTATCTAAAGTTATATAAGCAGATATACTCAGTTCCACAGGAGTAATCTGTATAGTCATCAGGTATAAATTAAGGGTAGGGTTTTGTTAATTTAGCAAAGGTGCTCTCCCTTATAGATTTTATCTACTCTTCCTTCTACTTATTTAGGATCTTATTACAGATGAAACCATTTTTACATAAGAGAAGATATTAAAAGGGATGCATCTTCCTCAGACCTACCGCTTCTCTGGTAAGGCAGTCAGCTTTATTATTTCTAGGGTTATTGCAATGCCCTGGGACCCAGGACCCATTAGAGGCAAATTAGGATCCCTTGTGCCTTTATTTCAGAGGCTGCCTGCAGCATAGCTTAGATAATCCTTTGGCCTAACTTATTAGATGGGTTTTAAATTATTTGCAGCACTAACATACTATCACTAAGAATAGGTACAGCCTTACAGGTTGCTTAACCATGCCTAGAGTACTTCACTTCTTTTATATTATTTAATACACCAGGCTAATGGTGTAGTATATCGCCATGAGCTCTGCGGCATATACTGACCAGTGTTCTATTAACCCAATGCTGACTTGTCATGATTCCAACGCCTGTAGGTCTATGTCAAGGACTACAGCTGCAGCCCTCAGTTAGTTCTGCTGGCCTGACGCATCGGAAAAGATCATAATGCCTGGCATGGCTCTTCTGGTCGTGGCGCTCTCCTTAGCCTTTTCTCAGTCAGGTTCTATCTCAATCTCGACAAACGGTTGGTTTTGTTACAGTGGCGCCCGTTATTGCCTTCTACGCTGGGCAACATACATGGTCTCTCAAACTCTAATCACATGATGCGCTAACCCCAAAATGATTCGCGTGTAAATTACCAGTTTTGTATGTACCACGAAATAATACATGTTCTTATCCAGACGCCTGTAAATTCCCTTGCCGAGAAATACAGGATTCCGTAATGTTTCGAAGAATCGCTCGTAGAGGGGCAAACCTTTGGCTCTATCTTGGTTATCAGGATCAATTGATTCTGTCCTAGTGCGTACTCGGTGGACAACTACGCTCATCTGCACCCTGTTACGCAAAGGTGCACTTGCGTAGCTTAGGGACATGGGGTGGTAGGCTTCCTACTGGCTCAGCAGGCATGGTTAAAGTTGCCGCTGGCAAAGAGCTCTTCAAAGCTGGATCCACAGTGAATGCAATGGCTTTTTTCTTCAATGTGCCAGTTAATTCAGCAGCCCTTGAATGGAGCTTCCTTCATCCTTCGGGCACACTTGCATACGCTGGCATGCTTAATTTGCCTATTGACAAGAGAAACATACCTACTTCAGTTCTCAGCTTACAGTTAGTTGGCCCATAGCTCTGAGGCCTGTAAATGGACAATTGACGACGGTCAATGAATTACCCTTTCTGAGGATACTACTACCGTGCGGACACGACAGACCTGGAGGCGTCTGTCTGGCAATAATTGCAGACTAGGACTTCGATCTAGTCCAACATCGCGAGCCAGGCCAGTAACCTCCTGCTCGCCGAAAGGGGATGGTGTGCTGTCTTAGAATCAGGCAAATGACTTATATGCGCCTGGACGCCACCATTGGCTGTCAGTTCATATAATTATAGGTCAAAGGAGACACCCACTCCCCCTTCCTCACCCCCCTCCTCTCCCGTAAAGCGATTACTTGCGTCTTTTGCACGCTGCGCACGGTCCAATTGATGTAGATTTATTCATATTAATATGGCATCTATGATACTTGACAGGAGAGAGAGGAGAGTGCCAAACAGGATTGCAACAATTACATACTCATCAGCGGAACCCATCTTGAGAACTAGGGACTGAAATGTGATAGGGAATTTGAGGCGACTGGTTGTCACTAAAGCAATAGAGATGGACTTGATCTGTCACACGAGACATGACAAAACAAAATGCGGATCACGCTCGATCGATGATTTGGAGTCTATCAAAGTCCGCCGCCATGAGGAAACTCTAGTTCAAAAGCAAGGAAAAAGTAACTGTGTAGCCAACGACATTGGAAAGCAGGTTGGACAGGTTGACGGTATGCATGCCCTCCGCATTCTCTTTTCTGCAAGGGATGCTGGAGAGCACCCCCTCCCCTCGTTAACAGCCAGTCATAGCGATTGGCCAAGGCGAATGGCCATGAATGATCAAGGTTTATACTTGTGTAACCTTCAGTTGGTGACTGTAGATTACAGAGAGTGGCAAAATGGGACATGGTGTTTCAGATCATCATATTCTGCACATGAATTCATCAGGGAAGATCTGGAATTAGCCACGTCAATGTTAGAGTAGAAGGAGTCCATTGGGTCCAGTACACGACAATGAAAGATGTCCTGACCAGACACTGTCCCGCACTGGCACCGGTCTTAAAGAAGAGCAAGAATGTATCTGCGCCGTGGGAGAAGCTACCAGAGTCCAAGAAGTACACTGGGATAGAGACGAATGCCCCATAAGCTTAATGGTCTTGGCCGGAAATTGACATGTTGGAACTATTCTAGAGCCTAGAAAAGTTAATATAGCGTTGACCATTGCGTTGCGTGTTAAAAGAGTCAATTCTCTGATTGATAATGATGATCGTCAAAATATTCGTGTCCCGAACTCCCTTTCCTCTAGAACTTTCCTGACCAAAAGTTCTACGCGGTAACGAGTGAACGGATCTTGTCTGATCTAGCGGCTTGTATACTGCAAGCATGCCAAGGACATGCGCCCCGACTCTAGGATAGCCCACCAAAGGATAAAACTCTTCCTTCACCAGCCGCCCGTAGTACCGTCCATCGCATCGCATGCCGGCTCAGAACTGGAGCGCAAAATAAATAAGATGGGTCTGGTCCCAGAACACTCTTCCAAGATAGAGGCCGGGACCGATGAGGCGGATCTCATCGCGTACCCAGTGGGCAACGAAGGAGGTCTGAGAGTAGTCGAGGACGATGCATTCCTTACCATCGATCCAGCTCGGCTCGCGGGTGATGCGAGCGAGGATGGCATCGAGGCCGAACACGGTGATTTTGTTCACAAGGACCATCTTCTGTGCATTGAAGATCTTGCCCTGCCAGGCGAAGATGCTAATGAACTGGGCGATCTCGGGCGTGAAGGGGGTGCCCGCCGCGACGATTGCCGTCCCTTCCGCATCGCCGTTCGGAATGGGGCCGGCTTCGGCGCCCTTGAAGAGGTCGTCGAGCTCGGTGTGGGTCATTGTCAGCAGCTTTGCGACATTGTAGGCCATTGTGACTCTCGTCTGCTTGGTTATGAGAGCTCGGAACAGGAAGGAAGATTGGACAATTGGGGGTGAGGATGAGATGGCGGATGATAGTGATTTTGAAGTTGTGGTATTTGGGGAAATTGGGATTTCTAATGTACTATAATGCAGATTTGCGGCTTTGATAAAGGGGGGCTTATCCGGTTCTTGATATTTAGTGTACTTAACTGGACAACTCAGCAAATGCAAGAACAACATGAGGATCGGCACATCTTATGCATCATGAGACAGGGGTGCGTTATAACAAAGAACTTGTGTGGCATTCAACCAGCTTTTACCGCCGATCGTCTCGCTCGCGACACACCGCCGGTCCATGGGCGAGGCAGTGCCGCTTGGGAATAGCTTCATCGTAACACACGCCAACATCCTCGCTCGATAGATGTATCGATAATCGTTTCTCCGCATGTATATGTATCTCCTGGGAACTTATTCTCGTCTTTCAGAAGGGCTTTAAGTCGTGCCTAGAAGTTAACCTTCCAAAAATCACTCAGAGCCAGGACGAGGTCGGGATCAATGTCTAAACAAATATGCCTAGCTCTGATATTCTCACGTTAGGAGACCTTCCACCGAAAGTCATAGCGGATATATTTAGTATTCTTGCATACTGTTTGGTACTTTCCCAACTACTTAGTCGGAGAAGTGGTAATTTACGTTCGCTAGTTGGCTGATCAGGCTGATCGGCCATAGGGACTGGCTTGTTCAGCGGCTGGGCTAGCCCGTTTAGCGGCAGGGCTGGCCCGGTTAGTGGCTAGGCCGATTCTGKGGCTGTCGGAAGTTAGAAATTCGGGTGTTCCATAATTCAAAGCATAATCGCTGTCCAGCTAGTCAAAATTGAAGCTTCCCATGATGGCATGCCTTCCGAGTCGAGAAATGGTTAGGAGGGAATACAAGATTGCTGCGAAATTGCCTTCTCACCTGCCGCTGGCTTATGAAGAGGGGTCACGTGGCCCATTTCACTAACAGCACCTGTGCCACGCCCCCCTTGTTGGTCCGCACACGCTTATCACCAAGGTCATCCTCAGTTTCACGACGACTCTACAGTACAATCAAATTTACTTACGTTTCCGCTTCTACTTTAACACTTTCCAAGAGACAGTTCCGGATTAGAAGGCCTGGCATATCCCATCGGGGTTGTACCTGCCGCCATCGACAGCCCTGTTCCTCGCCTGGTAGCACGATGTCCGCCCTGCAGGCCCTGCACGATTTCCTCGTCGGCGCGGTACTTATCGAGCGGCGTATCGATCCGTTCTTCCGTCCGTTCGTCGACGCGATCACACGCGAGCCGCTCACGCGCCTGGTGCAGGCGCTGATCCGTGCCCGCCTGCCAGACAACAAACTCGCGCTCGCGGAGGAGCAGCCCATCGCAGGCGAGGACGAATTGATCGCCGACATCATCGCCAACATGTCGCAGTACCTGCGCACGCACTATACCGCCGGCACGGCACAGCGCGGCGGCAACACAAAGACCCACGGCGTGGTGCGCGGCGAGCTGGTGATCCACGACGGCCTGCCAGAGAACCTGCGCCATGGCCTATTCGAGCAGCCACGCCGATACCCGGTCTGGGTTCGCTTCAGCGGCCCAGGGCCGGCGCAGCCACCCGATATCGAGGATGTCGGCGTGCTGAGCATCGGCATCAAGGTAATGGGCGTCCCGKGCCCCAAGCTGCTAGAGGACGAGCGCTTCACGCAGGACTTCACCGGCATCAGCACCCCAGTCTTCACGACGCCTGACCTAATCGCCAACGCAAAGCTGCAAGCTGCCATCAACCGTGGCTTACCACTGTTCTACTTCATCGGCCCCGGCGGCCATTTCCTCGATGCGCTGATGCAGGCCCTTTGGTCGCGCACGCAGACGAGCCCGCTTGAGACCGAGTACTGGAGCTGCGTGCCCTACCTGCTAGGCGAAGGCCAGGCGATGCAATACCGCTTCAGGCCGGTGGGCGCCACCCGCAGCCGCATTCCCGGTTTGCCATTCCGCCCTTCGGACAATTACCTGCGCGATGCCATGGCACGCACGCTCACCGCGCAGCCTGCGCGCTTCGAGATGCTGCTGCAGTTGCAGAGTGACGCGCGGCGCATGCCCATTGAGCATGCATCGGTACGCTGGGCCGCGTCCGACACCCCGCCTGTGGTTGTCGCGACGCTCGAACTGCCGAGCCAGCGCTTCGACACCGACGCGCAGCTCGCGTTCGCCAGCCGGTTGTCGATTAACCCGTGGCATTGCCTGCCGGCGCATCGCCCGCTGGGTAACCAGAACCGCGGACGGCTCAGGATCTACCAGGCGCTATCGCTGTTGCGCCAGCAGATGAACGCCACGCCGCACGTCGAGCCGGACGGCAGCGAGACCTTCGACCCGCCGTTGGCGCCGTAGGCGTACGTCGTTACATGGTCGTGAGGTAGTGCAAAGCGCGCACACCAGGGTGGAAGAAGTACACGCCGCCGACCACCTTAATAAAGAGCAGATCTGTTACAAACCCGGTGAATGTGACGAGGATGCATGTATCCTGGATCAGAACAATGGGTGGTGCGACTAGCAGAGAAGTCATGTGCTCCCGCGTGACCGCTAGCAGAGATAGCCAGCCAAGGCTTTGCTAGCACAACGAGCGACCCCTAAATTTTACACTATATATAGAGGGCCCGAGGGCTATATAAAACAGTCCTCCCATCGCAGGGACTTAGGGTCCCCTGCGGTTATCTCATGCTATGGCTAGCCCTAAGCAAGCGCCAGATCGCAGGCCATAGTATCACTTTACGGCCTTAAAGTGTAACGGGCCAGAGCCCGGCAGTGAAACCATGTGCCATGGCCTTCAATATCGCCTTAGGCAGAAAGGATTCGAGACAATTCCATCGCGAGATTGCATCGAAGGCGATACCGATCCTCTCCCTTTCCTCCGACAGGAGGGATTCCAAAGGATTCCGTCAGAGACGGCATTGATTCTCTTTCTTTTCTCTTCTTTTCCTCAAGATTGTCGTAAACAGTTCGTGGTCTAGCTTACATTGAATCAATTCTGCTACAGCCCTTCACAATCTACCCGTATACCGATCTACCCTTCTACCATCACGTCGCGTGCGCCTTGGGGCCGTTTCCCGCAGTCTACTAACCATCTGGTCAAGTAAGAGCGCGTTAGCGGGGCGCTGAAAACGGCTCTCATTGAACCCGTCCGCCTGCTGCTTTCCACTGCCTGCCCTACGCCGAAGTTCCACTGCCCCTTGCGGCCTAGCTCAATAGATCTGATCACCCACCATGCGTACACCCTGTTGCTGCAAAGATCATCGTTCCAAATTCATCAAGATTTTCCAACCGTTGATTTAGCCAGGGACTTGTAAGCTGAGGGCAGTGATTACACTGAATCATTGTCTTTTCAAAGTTGCCTATTTACTAGTGAGCAATTGCTGAGATTTAGCAAGTTATACAAAAGAGAAAATATAAACAAAGTTGACTTGTTACTGTTATGTTACCAGATACATCCTTCTGATATATATTCTATGCGTTGTTACAAATATAAATATCAATGGGAAAGTCAGATTCCCAAAAGATAGTGAAATGAATGTTATAGGGAAGAGGTAACAATATTGACCTTATGATATACTTTATGTATTTACTGTGAAAACACCCGCAAAAATTAGTTAAGTAGTCTGCTTATTAAAGGCTCATGTTGATCACTATTATCAGGAAGTAGTATGGACTCTATCTTAGGACATAAGTCATATAGCTACCTTGGTAATATGGTTTCCATGTGGTGTTTTTCTTTGCGCTATCAACTTATAGTAAGGTGCTGTGCTACGGGACTTAGATTTGTCTAATTTAGATACTGACGATCGAAAACCCGGTCTTCGAAAGAACATATATTGAATTGTTCTCGGACTATTTCAAAACCAAATGAGTGGGTCTGTACAGATACTGCGTAGTGTTCATAAACTCCTCCATGACGAAAGACATATCCGGCTGCAGCACGTGTGGGGTGCCCTGAGCTTTATCCATCTGGGTCCAGCTGCTAGAACTCAAGAAAAGTCTGGCCAACTAAAGCTGGACAGTGAGACAGTTTAAGAGGCCCTGTGGCAAAGTGGTGAGTGCTAAGCGCTGGAAACTTACGTAACTTACAATTCCGTTTGTCTCGCAGCAGGCGGCCTGGTTGTTGCAGCTTCCAACAAGAGCTGACATGGTATTAGTGAGTACACACGGTCCAGCAGCAGATGTAACACTTACGCAGACAAAGTGCACGGAGCACGTTAAGATTCAGAATGTCGTCAGTGAGGCCAGTGCAGCACTTGTTGGCTTGCTGGGGGCTGCTGTCGTTGGATCTCCAGCTGGGGTTGCGCTCACAACAGCGAGTGTGGCAGCAATAGCAATGGTAGACAGGAACTGCATGTTCGAAGATGGGCTTTCTTAGCTGATGGGCAAGGAGGTTGCGTGTTGTATGCAGGAAAGATGAGATTTCTCTTGTTGAGAGAAGAACGGCAGGCTGATGAAGGTTGATGAGAGATTTATAGCTCGCTCAGCTCGATTTTCATTAATCAATGGCTCGTGACTCCGGGACGTGTGCAGGTGAATGATTGATGTTCCAGCCAGTAAGAGACGGAGAGGAGTGAGAAGTAGAGAATCGGCGTCGTGATAACGATTCTCGCCACGGCCTTCAGCCAGTCCCGTAGAAGGAAGGCTATCCATGCAGGAGTCATACTACCTGGTAAGGCCTTGAGCAGTCTGGTTACACATTGTTCATATCAGATTATTAACGCTGCGGAAGCGGATGTCGTGGATGTCATGGATGACATGGAGTTTGACATGGAAGCCGCGATTGACAGGGTAATTGCTGTGCTTCGCGAAGTTGTCCTAGAAGGCGCTTATCTGCACGGCGACGCAGGCGATACCGGCCTAATCGGCGCTGTTGGTCAGGCCGTCAATGTCTATCAGCGATCCCTCAATATTTGCGCCAGGCCACGCAGGCCGGGCAGGAAGAGATAGGCGCCGCCACGCACGGTGACGAATTGCGGGAGGCCGCTGATCGCACGGGGACAGGCGCCGGTATCGGTGTAGCTGAAGGCATCGCTCGGCTGCGCGCCGGCGAGTGGCAGACGGTTGCCGAGCAGCGGGTCCTGCTCGGCGGCGAGGCCGGCGAATTTCGGGCTGGCGGCCCAGGCGCCCTGGACGAATTCGAACTGGCGGGCGAGATTGGCGTTGAGGCAGAGGAAATGCAGGCCGGTTTCCTGGTCGGCGCCCGTACCCTGCATCGCGGCCTGCGGCACGATCACCGGGCCGTAGGGGCGGCCGCGGCGTAACAGGCGGTGGAAGCGGGCGGAGGCGACGGCATCGTGCATCGCGGTGCCGCTGAAGCCGACCGAGGAGATGAGATCGCGTAGGAAGCCGTGGTGCCCCTGCGGGTCGTCGCTGCTCCGCGGATTGAGGCGGCGGATATGCGCGCCGATCGGGCAGATGCGGCCATCGGGATCTGCGGCGAAATGGAAGGCATTGCGCGGATCGACGGTGCCCATGATCGTGGCGGATTCGAGCCCGGGTAGGGGAGCGCCGTCGAGTTCACGGCCGACCATGCGTTCGGCCAGCGCGATGGCGCCGTCGCCGGCTTGACGCACCAACCATTGCCAGAAGCCGGCGACATCCTGCGCTAGCTGGCGGTAGACCAGATAGGAGCCGTTGCGGCCCAGCTCGTCGGCCTGCGGGTAATCGCCGATGAAGCCGTATTCGTTAGGATAGCCGAGCAGTAACTCGCCCATCGCCAGCAGATTGCGATAATCGCGGTCGCGGGCGCCGCCGGGGGTGAGCGTGCCGCCCCAATCGTAGTCGGGCTGCGAGACGCCATCGGCAAAGCCGAAAGGTTCGCGGCCGAGCGGGGTGGTGGTGGTCGCGGTATGGCCGCTGACGACCGCGCAGCCGGCGGCCTGGGCGGCGCTGCATGTAGCCTGCGCCAGGCTGTCGATCGCGGGGTTTAGGGCAAGCAGGAGCAGCAGGATATGCGGCTCTTGTTCACCGACGCCCCAGTGCCAGTGGGCGGGGGCATTGGCGCCTTCGTCTCCCAGCTGATGCGAGCGGCGTTCGTCACCGGCCATGCCGTCGATGAATTGCGGGTCGAAGCCGGCTCCGGGGGTGACCTCGGTGCCCAGCGCGCGCAGGCCGGCGGCGGTGAAGGCGATCTGGCAAACTTGCGGCAGATGCTGCGCGCGGGCTTGTGCCACCGAGGCGATCTCGAGGGTGCGCAGCCAGGGTTTGGCGAGGACGGGATTTTCGATGCGCAGCAGCAGGTAGCAAGCGCCGGTGAGCGATCTGAAGCCGCGATCAGCTAGTGCCTGAATGTCGGCGGCTTCGTCGTCGGCAGCCATTCTCATATCTCCGCGATCCAGGCTTTTAGCGCGGAGCCGGTCAGGTTTGCAGTGAGCCCTTGGCGGATGCGGGCGTTGCGGGCGAAATCGTACGTGGTGAGGCCGGGTATGGCTTTGTACCAGACTTGCGTTGGGATCTGGTGGTGGAACAGGTAGCGCTTGAAATCCTGCTCGTGGCGGGCGCCGTCGAAGATCAGCCAGTTGGTTTGCGGGTAGCCGAGGCCGTTCGAGAAGGAGAGGTTGAGCCCGAAGGCAACCTTGTTGATAAAATCGTCGTTATAGGCCTCGCGGCTGCCGTCGTAATTGCTGGCGAAGCACAGCCGCCGCTTGTCGTCGAGGAAGGTCCAGCTGGCGAAATGGATGGTGTTGACGCGACCTAGCCGACCGGTGTTGAAGAGGTGGCGGCCGCTCCAGTTGATGACCCAGAGGACGGCGACGGTCAGCCAGCGGCGGAAAAGGCCGGGTTTGAGCGAGCCGATCGCGCTGTATTGGTTAGTAACGTCACGGTCCTCAATCGAGGACAGCAGCTTGTTGCGCGCAATCGAGGGAACCGGGGCGAGCACGGGATCATGGGTTTCGCGCCAGCGCAGCAGGAGGATGAGGAATGGCAGGGCGGGGATGAGGAGCGGTGACAGCAGCAGCGCATATAGTGGCAGCAGCAGGAAATCGCCGGTTTGCGCTAGTCTCTGGGCGAAGGTGGGGACGGGGAGCGGGGTAAGTGGTACGCTGCGCGCGGCGATGAGCAAGATATCACGCAATTGTTCGGGCGAGGCTTCGGGATGGGCGAGACGGGTTTGGCGGAGCGCAGCGTGGAGCGTAGCTTCTTCGCGGACTTGGATCATGCTGCGGCCCGGCCAATTGGCATAGGTCGCGGCGGAGACGATGCGGTAAGCGTGGAGCCAGGCGAGCAGATCCGTGTGGGCGTCGAAATCGCTGCAGTGGCTGAAGATTTGTTGCAGGCCGGGGGCGGCGAGATCGACGAGGGTGCGCAGCAGATCGTCTGCAGGGCCGTCGCAATCCGCGATGAAGGCGAGGCGCAGCGGCTCGGTGGCTGGCAATTGCGGGGCGATTTGGGGCCGATCGGGCAGCGAGTGGTCGTCGAGGATGACGAAGCGGGCGACGTGGATCGTGGGGATGCGGCCGAAGGGCAGCAGAGCATTGGCAGGGTCAGCCGTTCCCGGCGCGGCGTTCATAGTTTCGAGCAAGGAGGCCAGCGCTTCCGCCGCGCCGGTGCGCACCGGCGCGGCGATGAAGATATGGGACTGGCCTGCCATGGCTGAGATGGAAATTGGGCGCGATCGGGCAGATTTGGTCGCGGATGCGCGAGGTGAGGATCGAGGGTTTGGAATAGTCGAGTACGATGCACGGCTTCGGGTCGAAACAGCTGGTGCTTTTATAGGCTTTCGCGACAATCACCGAACGGCAGGATGTGGTTGAGCAGGAAGCCGCACGCGGCATCAGACCCAATTATCTGACTTCACTCACTAATTATGTAAGATCCGTGATTGGCTAATTCAAAAGCCCATCGTGTGATTGTATTGGAAATTCATCCTCCGTATTATTTACATGACCTTCGTGTATGCCCAACTTTACCACTTGCAGTGCATTTGAAAGGTGCCCTCTTCCGCTTCTTTATACGCTCGCTGTCATCTTCCTGCTCCAATTAATCCCACTTCCGTTTCTTAGGCTTTGGCAAAGAAATCAAAGGCTCTAAAAGAGGAAGATAATCTAGTTCCATTCCAGAAAGTCCTGTTCGCCAGAAGGGGTGGATATCTGTCAATGGGATAGCTTTATTGCTCTCGAATAAATTGCAATCCGATGTGCACAAGCAAGACCCATCGTCCTTGTAATTAAGTACCATGTCCCTCACAAGAGTGATATCTGACTTTAAAGGTAAGCTAGGTGTCATAGTCTTAAAAATTCCAGAGACATAGATGACACTCAGGTGATTTTCATAGGGCCTATAGATCTCTAGCTGAAGTATGTCAGAGGAAAATGTAGTCAAGTTATCTCCCGCTGAAGTTGATAAACCCATGGCTATATGTACCTTAGGCAAGTTAATTTTAGAGCCTGTCATTCTGAAAAGGACATAGTCACTTTGCTTATTATTTTCTTAAATTTACTCAATGAGAGTGAATTAATATCTGATATACTCCAAGGGGATGTTGAAGAGAATGGTTTCGAAGCTGTTATACTCGAAGGACTTGATGATGAGGTTGCCGAATGTACTGATGCCTCCACTTGGGATTCTGCAATAGTTAGCACGAGTCACTCCGGGGATCGACAAAACCAGCACCACGTATTGAGATCGTAGAACGTCTCCAAGACGTGGTCCCATCGCCATTCCCGCGAAATGATCCCCATCTGGTTGGCGCAGTCGCTCCACAGCAATCACTTTCTCACGGTCGCTGAGATATTTTGCTTCCATGGGCGAGTCGGGCATGAAGATGAAAACGAGGAAAGAGTAGGCGACTGTCACGAGACCACAGAACATGAAGATGATCTACCCATTAGTCTCGATCTCTCCACTAGGGAGCGGGGCGGTTCCTGGTAAGAGAATAGACTGTCGCTATGGATATGCCCTAGTCCGTAGGTGAACAAGCTGCCGATAATAAAGGTCACGCCGTTCATTCCGTTCCAAAAGGCCGTCCGGAGTGTCTGCTCGCCTCGCCTCCACCACATTTGCGTCACGGCCACACATGACGGTGCTAAAACCGTCAACATGGCACCGGAATTGGTTGAAGGACATACCGATCATGGCTTCAAACGCGCCCAGAGTGAATCTCAATCCTAGCAAACTGGGAAAATCCGTGCAAGCCGCCATGATGGCGAGTGAGCTTCCCCAGAGAAACACCGCCGACGCGATCAGCTTCCCCGTGGGCAATTTGACCAAGAGCAAGGCGGCAATAGGTTGCATGACCAGCTGGGCCAGGTACAAAATCGACCCCAGCCAAGAATACTGCTTGCCGTGGAGGTTCGCATCTTCCACGATGCCGAAGATGGAAACATACGAGAGCGACGATTTGTCGAGCTGCTGAAAGAAGTATGCTGCTAACAGCAAAGGGAGGACCCGCCGGTCGATCCGTCTCAGGACGGCTTTTTCCTCCTCTACTGTAAAGGTTCTGTCTTCATTTACGGTGGCCAGGAACTGGGCCGCTTTCTCCTTGATGGGTTCATTGCGAGTGGTTTGAATCGGAGTGATATGGTCTTCCTGTGCCGTTTGTTGTTCTTGCTTGCTCCTGTTGCATTCCAGTAATCATTCCGCCTTATACTGGCGGTGCCAAGAGCTACTTCATGTCTGTATACTTCTTGGCGATCTACATTTACCCCAGACTGTGAGATCCCCCGCAATTTAGGTTATTCTGATTCATGGAAAATCCGTTCAGGCTAAACGTCGTCCCTTGGTTGTGCTGTGCGGGGTGATGATCTCGGGGTATCTCATCCCGAGCTTATATACATCCTCTTCCCTCTTCTTTTGAATCGCGTCTCACGAATCGATCAGACAAAACAAACGAATTGAACCAGACAAAAGAAAAGACATGAAGAAATACGCCCTTATCGGCACCGGCGGCCGCGCCATTTTCTTCTACACGGCCATCGTGCGCGATTTTCCCAACACCGCGCAACTGGGGGCCTTTTGCGATACCAACACCACCCGCATGGCATACGCCAACAGTCGGCTGGAGGCACTCGGACACGTACCAGTCCCAACCTACCTCGCCAGCGACTTCGACAAGATGATCGCAGACAACAAGCCGGACGAGATCATCGTGACGACCATCGACCGCACGCACCACCAGTACATCATCCGCGCGCTCGAGCTTGGCTGCAACGTCATTACCGAGAAGCCCATGACGATCGACGCGCCCCGCTGCCTAGCCATCATCGACGCCGTGAATCGCACGCAGCGCCAGGTTCGAGTGACATTCAACTACCGGTACGCGCCGCACAACAGCAAGATCGCGGCGCTGCTGGCCTCGGACGCGATCGGGCAGGTCCACTCCGTGCACTTTGAGTGGATGCTCAACACGTCGCATGGCGCCGATTATTTTCGGCGGTGGCATCGCGACAAGCGCAACAGCGGCGGGTTACTGGTGCACAAGTCGACGCATCACTTCGATCTGGTGAACTTCTGGCTGCGGACGAGGCCGGAGACCGTCGTCGCGATGGGGGATTTGCGCTTCTACGGGAAGGAGAACGCAGAGCGCCGGGGCGAGACGCGGTTCTATGCCCGGGCGAGAGGCAGCGAGGTGGGTAGGTCGGACCCGTTTGCGCTCGATCTGGAAGGTAATGCGCAGCTGAAGGCGCTGTATGCGGATGCCGAGCACGAGGATGGGTATTATCGGGACCAGAGCGTGTTTGGTGATGGGATCAGTATTGAGGATACGATGGGGGTGATGGTGCGGTATGAGAGTGGCGCGGTCCTGACGTATAGCCTGACGGCGTATGCACCTTGGGAAGGGTTCCGGGTGATGTTCAACGGGAGCATGGGCAGGCTGGAGGTGGAAGTGGTGGAGCAGTCATATGTCAATTCAGGTGGGGAGCAGGCATTGGAGGGTGCGTTGGAGAGTATGACCATTCTCCTGCGGCCCATGTTCGGCAAGCCTGTCGAGATTGAAGTTCCGACGGGTCAGGGAGGACATGGTGGGGGAGATCCTCAGCTGCTGAAGGACTTGTTTGGTGGTGAGGCTATAGAGGATCCGTTGAAACGGGCTGCGACGCATGTCGACGGTGCATGGTCGATTGCCACGGGTATTGCTGCGAATGAGTCGATGCGCCGAGGCCAAGTTGTGCGTGTTGATGAAGTAATGAAGCTGCCAATCATCTAGAGAATTACTATGTTACAGGTTCTTTTATCGATTTAGATTGTATTGGTTGGTTGCTCACTATACTTMCATCGCCGTACCTTTGTAGCTCTACAAGCCCGACAAGCATCGATACAAAAGATGCCATTAGGACATGGGCGTAGGGGTAATTCCTGTGTTAAGTCGCGACAAACAAGGGATGATCACGTCTGATCGGAATATTCCCAACCTGCTTGAGGGATAGTTGATCACGCTCTCTCCACATTCCTGGCTGACGACAGTGAGGCAAGGGAGACGATGCAGTCAAATCTCCGACTCCTCTGCCTTTCAGCATGTTCGTCTGTTCCATGCTCAGAATCAACCAACAGTCACGACGCGTAACTTCATCTTTCCCAAGATTCAATAGTATTGCAGGAAGATGAGGAAATCTCCAGCACCGTAGGGCTTATGACCTCACATTATACCAAATGGTGTGACTCCTGGACGAGTCCAAATATAGTAAAGGTTATCTCAGGAATCCAGAGAATGAGCCTCCATTGGCAGGGACGTCAATCAAGGGAGGAGCTTAGGAAGAGCTCACCTGCTATGACGAAGGTCTGCCCGAAGCAATGATGAAATAAATGTCCGCTCCTCATGGCCTTCTTTTCTCCTCCATCTCTCAGTGACACCATGTCTCAGATCGTGGAATCCAAAGAACTTTGCGTGGCGCCCTCCGCCATCGACGAGGGTCTGTTTCAACAGCAGCTAGACCTCCAAGGTCTCAAGCTCACCCCAGATGGATTCGTGCATTGGAAACCGGGCAACAGGCGACACCCCCGCAACTGGTCGAAGCTGCGAAAGGCTCACGATGTAACGGTCATTTTGTTGCTGGAGATGTTTACGTATGTTGCTCTTCTCATGTCTTGGGCGAAGCTGACAATCACAGGACGTTGGTCAGTGCAGCAGGAGTAGGTCAATCGACTGATGGTGTGAGCATCGCTGACCTGATAGTCTGCCGCGGCCAATGCCTCACACGAGGAATTCAACATTAGCAAGACCCTGTCGATTTTTCTCTTTGTGCCAATGTACGTKACCCGTCATTAACTCGGGCCCAACTGACAATTTAGGTACCTCATCGGCCAAGGAATCGGCAGCATCGTCTTTCCTCCGTACTCGGAAGCCTTTGGTCGCAAGAAACTGTATATAGTCAGTACAGCGATGTACAGTGTGTCGTGCATTATAATCGCTATTGTCCCGTCCGTTACCGGAGTGGTGGTTGGACGTCTGCTCAGCGGATTCTTGTCGGCGATTCCCACCAACGTGGTGGCTGGAAGCATCGAAGATATGTTCAACGCAAAAGACCGGATATGGTTCTTGTCACTGTGGATGATGCTAGCTCCGTGGGGTCTAGCATTGGGACCGATCTACAGCACATACATCATTTACGCACTAGATTGGTATGTTTACCCCGGTGGCTCATGGCAGTACTGACTGCGTCCAGGAGATGGGTGTTCTATGTGGCAGCCATTGTCACCGGCTTCATCGCGTGTCTCCTGCTGGGCATCCGTGAATCTCGACCTCCACTCCTCCTCGACCACGAAGTCCGCCATCTGTGCCAGGCCCTCGGCAAGGAGACCCCGATCGTGGTGCAAAGTCTCAACCCAGACCGCATCCCTGACCTGCGCACTTTCTTCACCATGGCCCTCTTCCGGCCCATCTACCTCTTCTTCACCGAACCCATTATCTTCCTGGTATCCATTATCAGCGCCATCCCCTTCACCCTCATCTACATGTTCACCGAGGCCCTTCCCCCAGTCTACCAATCCTTTGGCATGACCCCCACCCACTCGTGTCTCCCCTTCCTTGGCCTCGGCTTCGGCTGCTTGCTTGGCATGCTCACCCGCATCCATGACTACAAACTCATCGTCTCCCACCACCGCCAGCGCCTCCCCCTCCGCCCCGAAGACAAGCTCCTTGGCTTCATGATCGGCGCCCCCGTCTTTGCCCTCGGCCTATGGCTCTTCGCTTGGACCATTCCCCCCGCCATCACAACAGTCCACTGGATGGTCCCCACCGTCGCCCTCGTGGCCATAGGCTACGCAGCAACCGAGTTCGGCTCCGTCCTGACAGGTTACCTGGCAGATAGC
This sequence comes from Aspergillus pseudoviridinutans, assembly GCF_018340605.1. NCBI lineage: Eukaryota > Fungi > Ascomycota > Eurotiomycetes > Eurotiales > Aspergillaceae > Aspergillus > Aspergillus pseudoviridinutans. The sequence continues at coordinate 435,516 of NW_025091290.1, read as the reverse complement.
TACCTCAGCTACGCAGCCAGCGGGTTCGCCGCGCAGACGATCCTGCGGACAAGCCTGAGCGCTGCGTTTCCGCTGTTTGCGCCGGCTATGTTTGGCTCGCTGGGGGCGAACGTCGCGGTCAGTGTGTTGGCGGCAATTGCCACGGTGTTTTGTCTTGTGCCGCCGTTGTTTGCGCGATTCGGCGAGCGGATTCGTGCGAAGAGTCGGTTTGCAAGATATAGCTTGGATGTGTATAATCGGATTACGGTTGATGAGGAGGGGTTCTAGTCCGGTGTATCTACGGTGTAATCGGTGATTGTTGTCTATACTGAGTAGTGGTCAGTGAAATAGGGAGGTATATGGATAAATCAAATAAGGTCTGTGCGCATGAGTTGGGCCATACCCAAAGTTCTATCCCAAATAGTGGTAGTGAGTCTATCCTGCTAGCTAGGCAATCCCCTTCGCCAGGCTGCCTGGCCACTGCACCATTTCAGCCCTTCGTTCCGCCCATTTCCCAGACAGCTTTCGCCAGCCCATCCATGCTGAAGAGAACAACGATGGGGCATTCTCTCCTTGGGCAAGTACGCCCTCCTCCGTCAATATCCGCTGCCGTTCCTCCCACGCTGGCCGGTGATACTCCACGATGGCAGATCCCGCCAACGCCAGGATCACAGCTACCCATGGACCCCATTGTCCCACAGCGTACGGTGGTTCGCTGGTAGGTATCTCCTTGCCGATATGGATGAAAACCTCGTTCAAGACGATGACGACCACACAGGCGATGGCCAACAGATCGGTCATCAAGCCCGGCCGGGCGCGCTTCTGACCCCGAGCCAACTTCTTCTGCACCATCGATCGCATCTGTTTTGCGTAGCGGCGCTGTTTCGGGAAGAGGTCACTTCTTGCGAGGGTCTTGTTTGCTGAACGGAGTGTTCGTTCCAACTCATCCTTCGTGTAGTAGCGGGGAGTCAGGAGAAGACGGTAGAGGGACACCACGGCCCCGAGGAATACCGAGAGGCACATTGAGGCTGCTAATAATTTGAATCTCTGAACCGATACCGTACCTGCCGGTAAAATGAGAATGTCGCTCGGGTTTCGAAATGCTTGTCGTGTCTGGAAGCAGGCGTACGTGCAGTTGAACCGCATCAGGTCTAATTGGGCCGTGCTTGTCAGCAGTATGGGTTCTGTTATGTTGGTCGCATCACTTGGTATAGATGTACATCTCTCCTCGCTGGGATAGTCCCTCAACATCGCGACAACGGCACAGATTGTCCCAACCACCATCAGTAACCCCCAGTATTGAAATACCGGCCGAGCAGGGGATTCGCGCAGGAGCTCAGAACCATGGAAGAATACCGTCACGACTAAGCTTCCCACGCTGACGATGGCAAAGATCCCAAGGCAATCCAGGTCTAGCAAAGAATTGCGCGATATGCCCGCGAGGATGGTTGCATGGACGGCGGCCGATCCGGCGTAGGTCATGGCTGCACCAAGCGCACCGACCACCAACCATGGCGTCTTGCGACTGACGATGGAGAAGAGAAGGAGGCAATAGTAGAGAGCTCGCTGAAGAAGAGCATATTGCCCGCTGATTGGGTAGACGCATTCGACCCGTCCCTCGTCAAGGGTTGCATTGTACCAAAGGAGACTACTCGCTGATGCTGCGGGGATGTTCGTGAGGAGCAATGACACCAAAAGAGCTGGTGGAGACATGTCGGGGAGTGCTTATTTAGCAACTGATTTCTGCTAATGGACGGTAATCCTCAAGTCGTGGTTATATGCTGTTGGGGAGCTGAACTCAGCCACACTTTGCTTTTTCGTTATCTGGGTTTCTATTCGATGCCTCGTCTTGCTGTGATACCTTCTACGAGCCGAGCCTTGCCGTATTATCCAATGAGCTGCTTTGAGACAGAACTACATTGAAATTATCATGAAATAAGACATTGTGCCACTGCGACGACTTATGTCCAGGCAAATATGCGATATCAAAAAGAATAACGTCGTGTTTGGGAACCTTATACAGAACCACTATTTCGAACTATAACACGTCAACTCGGGCAGACGACGTTCGCTTTCATAGATGGTATCTGGACGGACGTCGTCACAAGCCAAGAGCAGCCTGAAATTTTCATGCCTCCATTACTAGCATGCGAATGGGGAGTTACACCCCAGGAGTCTGGGGCATGTACTTCAATAATATGTCAATGGACGCAAACGGGCGTGCTGCACTTAACAGAGCTTCATGGTCAGATACTGATATCAGACTCCTAAAACCGATCCTCTCGATCTTGACCACCCTAGATGCGATAAAGACAGACTGAGATACGGGGTCCCCGGGACATGGCCAATACCCGCCCATGGGTTCTTGGCGGGTACCCACGGATTACCCAATTTACCCAAAGTAGTGGTCCGTGTGATGCCTGAACTAGCAGAAATCTATTTAACCGCCATCGGTGACACCCGTTTGCCAACATCCAACATCCCATCCCACAATTAGTATCCAATTTCCGCCCTTGCAGGAGATTTGTCCCTTTTTTCTTCCCTAGCTATTAGCATCAAATGTCGAACATGGAGGATCCAATCTTGGCGGCTGCAGACTTGTTCCTATTGGTGAGTTACAATGGAATTGTCTAGCGAACCGTGCACTCACTTCCCTTAGGAACGATGGCAAGAGGATTCTCCCCTCTCTCCCGACGCCCAGCGGGAGCAGATTTTTGCCGAATTCGTGACCCTCGGGGTCGATGGGCAGCAGGTACTAACTCATTCTTCCTTTCTCCACCTACAACCCCTCTTCCTCTCCTCTCGGCAGCTAGATGGACTCCGACGCACTAACAGATCACCGCTGAGGATCTAGCTATACAAAGACCAACGAAGACAGCGTGGTTTCTGCTGGTCGGCTTTGACCCCCAAGGAACGAGGGATACTGGAGTGTGTGCGCCAGCCAGTACTAGGACATATCTATGACTGGACGCCCTGGCTCTGCACATGCTATGATCCCTTAACAGATGCTGCATTCTCCAGGATAGTAGACGGGCTGGATAACTAGTATGCGGTGGAAGCAATCATTCTGGATGATCCCATACTATATGACTTTGGGGCTGACTGGCTCAAGATCTTCCTGCTCATCCCATACCTCCTAGAGTATTCAGGCTCTGCAGAATGATATCACAAGGACCTGCAGGAGGCGCTGCGGGAAGAGAGTAATAAGGATAAAGAAGGGGAGGACAATATTAAATGGGAGGATGAGGACTACCTCATGTACTACTGGTCTCTGGTAGTTGGACGGATCCATATTGTGGATAAGACTATGCTAGCCAGTGAAGGCCGGAATGCGGCAAGGTCTGTATTGTCTGGTATGATGCGTGTGGCTGGGTGGTGCGTTCATACTATGCAGAGGGTGGGCGAGGCAGCGAACATTACAGCTGTGGACAATCCCATCCTGGATGAACATCCATGCTGGCTCCACGGAAAGGTAGGTAAGGAGTTCAAATGGGGAGCCCCCTTGGGTCCACCATACGATCAGGAGAGGCAGACAGGTCGCTCTGAAACAGTTCGTTGATGATATTGCTAACCAAGTTGTGGAAGGTAAACTTATGTTCTCACTATCCGGCATCCTGTCACTGATGATAGTGTTTATTATACTAGTGAATCTTATCATGAAAAACACTGGGGAGTTAAAGGAAAGTTAAATGATATGTAAGCAGGTTAATAAGGAACTCTTAATCATGACTAAAGGCTTGAAGACCTGCAGACACTTTGTTAGGATAAAGACTGGCAGTATGTCAGCCAATCCCTGACTCTAACTGGTTATAAGGGCTCATTTAATCTACAGAAGGCAGCTTCGATCCTCCCACGCTGGCCTGTGATACTCCACGATGGCAGATCCCGCCAACGCCATGATCACAGCTACCCATGGAGCCCATTGTCCCACAGCGTACGGCGGTTCGCTGGTAGGTATCATCCAGGGTAAGGTTTATTTATGGTGTTGAATTCACTGATCTGTTTCATGTTGTGCATAGTGGTCAATGCCCGCGGTTTTTACTGCACCAAGAAACAAACACCTCCTAGCAACCGCAGTGCACTGGTCGAAGATTTTGGGCTGCTCAGTGGTATATGCCACTCGGTAGTGAGTCATGTTAGTCAGAAATCAGTTAGGAATCAGGTTGGGGCGAAAGCTGGTGTGTCTACAACGTACAAGTAGTTTCTAGGTGGTCTTCCAATACTTTCAAGGATGCTGCTTATTTGGACAAATCGTCTCGCCCTATGTGTTAATATTTAGCGATCTAGGTAAGTCAGGTGGGACACTAAATCTTGATACTTCGAAAAGACAACATCCTTGAAAGTGAATGACTTGCCCCCAGGAAACACATAATCCTGCACAAATGACAAGGGAATCTGCTTAGGCTCAAAGGCTTCCATGCGTACTTTGCCGCTGAGCTGTTCCCTTACCCACCCAACTGTACTCTGGCCGCTGAAGACAAGGTCGGGAAGATTCGTCTCGAAATCCTTCGATGCATCTATCAAGGGACCTGGTGCGCATTTAGCCTCCAGTTTGCCTCGATCGTTGACTGCTATTTCATAAGTGTCGGTGCGGCTGTGATCCACAATATCCGCCTTTCCCCAGCTGAATCCCCTCTTAGCTTCAAGTTTAAACACAAAATGATGAGTGAGAAGGATGGAATTCGAATTTCCCTTGAATTCAACATCCAGGGTGTATTGGGCCTGCACAGTAGCCCACAGGATACCTAGACCTTTTACTTCGTCGGTATGTTTGGGTGAGGACCATTCAATCCGAAGAACCTTTTCGCCCTCAGCTAGCATGGTAGGCTTGACATCCGCAGCCGTTTTGGAAAAATCCCATGACGCTTTCCAGTCGTGAAACACCGATTCTCTCCAAAACTTGAAGGTAGGCTTGATACAGTTCGGTAAGACTTGCGAGGCTAACTTGGAGCTGAGATATTCCGCAAGGCAGTCCCGCCTAACGGCAATCGTCCCGTGGTATTTGTCTAGCTCAGAAACTTCGACCCAGTTCCAGGTAAAGGGATTTCGTGGCGGAAGATGGTTGCCATTGGCAGCGCACAAGTAGTTAAGGGTGGCTACCATCTTTTGGTTTGGAGTTGGGTCTCCAACAGGCTCCCCATCTGGGCCAAGGTATGGGCTGAGATTATAACGGAAGTCGGTTATGTGCAAAGTCGATTCGGCGACTGGTTTGTCTTGGGCGGGTCCATTGATAGTGCAAGAAAGGAGTGGTTCTCCATTCTTCCGCATTTGATCAAAGTAGGAACCCAAAAAGGTCTCTTTCAACATGGTATACTCCGGACTCGGGTTGCGAATTCCCTCCAACTGACCACCCTCATCCATGAGCCCCGCATTTTCAAGATCTAACAAGAGTTGCTCGATCTTGAACTCCGTCATCGGTGCTTTCTTCTCCAACACCTCGAGCGCGTTCCGGACATCGGTGGGGACCTTGTCGGGGTTCTTCTTTGGATCCACCGTCTGTCTAGCTATATCCACCCTACTGCAGAAGATCCACGGCTTGTCCTTCTGCTGCGAGACATTGAGCCAGTAAGCTTTACCTCCAAAGCGGGTGCCCGCAATATACGACACCACTTGGAACTCTGCACACGGCATATAAAAATTGACAGCCTCATTGCTCAAGCCGATATCGACCAAATTTGGTAATTTTGATCGATCGCTCATCGGGGGGATACCCAGACGGGCACGCCAACCACGAATGAATCGAGCATCGTCCAGTTTCTTGATTCTTTCATCATTCAGATCGGTCTTGTCGGGAATCTCAAAGGGATTTGTGTTGTTGCTCTTGCTCAAAACCTCATCAAGGCTGACCTGAGTTTCTGTGCCATCTTTGTCCACGAAGCAGCAGCAGACTTCGGGCTGCTTGTTTGTAGCGAGATACCGCTTCATGACTGCATTGATGCTTTCTTGGGTGGTGGAAACAACAGCATCGTAGCCATATTGTTGAGCGGACAAGTGAGAGGAATTCGAACCGGACATGACGGCTTCCGTACTGGATTCTTCACGGGATGTGCAAATCTGATGATAAACTTCGAAGAAACTGTCCGACGGGAATCCATAGAGATTTCGCGCTCTTTTAAAACCAACCTCCACATCTGTTCAAGGTAAAGAGCATCTTGGATCGGAGCTCAGATTGTCAAGTCACGCCACGAACTTCGAAGGCACTTCAAAGGTCAGTCTCAAAACAGGGAGAATATGGCTTGGAGTGACGTGGACAGATCTTCGGAGGGGTATCATGCAGTATTCAGCTCCACCTCCACCGATCTGCAATAGAAATCTCTCTGAGCTCAGGTTGTTAAATCACGCCACAAAATTCGAAGGCACTTGAAAGGTCAGCCTCACAGCTGGGAGAATATGGATTGGAGTGACGTGGACAGATCTTCGGAGGAATATTATGCAGCCTTCAGCTCCCCCTCTATCGATCTGCAACATAAGCGAACCGACCGCAGGTGTCGACCTTGTTTTTAGGTGAATACTACGTAGAGAGAACCAGAAAGAGACTTGCAGTTGTGTTGATTGGCTTCTCTTCTTGCATTTGTTTCCACAGAGCAAAACTGTATAGAGCAAACTGCACCGATCTGCGATTCAGCCATCCATATACACCCCTCGAAGGAGTGATACCACCTCACCAATGCATGCTTGACCAACTGTCATATAACTCCTCCTTGTGATTGCCTAAGCGCTGTAGTATACACGATATTTGAGACCTCTCTAGCACCCTGATTCCTGCAACCGTCTATCTCTCAAGTCCCACTCTTGACTCTCTGGATCCATTCAGTTTCCACATCCTCCTTTCCAAGCCTTTCCAAACCGCCATGTCCTCAGCAAACAGAACAATCGAGATCCAAGCGGACTCGGAGTTGATGAAAAACCAAAAGCATGCTGCAATAATGGGCCGCCAGCAAGACTTCCAGTCCCTTCAGACGCGCGACGGAGATGCCATATTCTTTTCAATCGGGACTGACGGAATCTTCTACGTCACGCGCGAGGCGCGAGCATCTAGCAATGGCTGGTCTCGTAAAGACCTTTCTTCATCGACTTCAGACTCCGGAGCAGGTGCGGCAAAGGCCAAGTCCTTTACGGTTTCTCAAGACCCCGGCAGCTTGTCAATCAATATCGCATGCGTCATGACTAAAGAAGGCAACGATACACTCTACCTGTCCCAGGGTAACTCCATTGACAGTGATCAATGGGCAACGGGAGTCGTGTGGCAGAGTGTCCCTTTTGATGCTACTTCCGATTCTGCACCATCACCGTTCCTCATCTCCGATGTGTACATGTTGACCCAGAAGGCCGACCAGGGCTCGGGAGACCTGACAATGTTTGTGGACATTGTTGAGACGCCCAAAAATCAATTCAAACTTCTCCAACGCTATTACATCGAGCCCGAATCTCAAACGAAATGGATCAGGCACTCGCTACCAAATGATATCGAGCAAGGGTCCATTTCTAGCTGCTTGGGCCGACGTGAAGGCGATGATGTGGATGGTATATACACACTGGGAAAGATTGGAGGATCACAAAGTCTCATGTTCAAGCCCAAAAAGGATCCCTGGTCTCCGCACATCGAACCACCATCTGCACGCTTAAATTCTCCATCAGGTGTGACAGCACTATCTTCATGTCTTACGAAGGATGGGCTATCAAATCTTTTTGTGGCCGCTGATGATGGTCTTTTCCTATTCGAGGCAGGCCCGCAAAAGAGCGACGTGGAACCCACTCTGATCATCCCATCATCCCCTGCCGGCAAAACCAATACCTTTTCCGGAGCCACTTGTTTGAGAACCAGTACCATTGGCACTAGAACGGCAGTTTGGGGTTTGAATGAGCAGTTGGATCTGATATATACCACCTGCTTGACCGGCGAGGAGCCCAAGCCAGACCAGTGGTCACCGCCGATGCGAATTAGCTCTGGAGTGGCTCAATTCGCATTTTACCTCAACATTCAGGTCTCAGCAAATGTTGTGTTTGCCTTGATTGGGGATAAAAGGCTACTACAGCTCAATCAAGATCCATCCTCCGGTGACTGGACTCAACGAAGCATTACCTTGCCAGCCACCGAGCTCAATGAGATATTTGAAGTCAACACCTTCACGACCCATATCAAGTGTACAGACCAAAACGGAACACCGGCAGCTCGCAGCAAGATCTTCCTCCGTGCAAAACAAGAAACGCAAGCCACTGTGAATGGTCTATACTACAAGCTCAGTCCGGATTCTCAGCTTGAAATCGAGGCAGATATCACTGGCACTTTGACTATCATCCAGGAGACCCATTCATTGTCTGCAGCTACTATCCAGCTCACTTCAGGAGACCAAACTCTCACAATTGATCCAAATTCCAAGATTTCTGAACGACTTTCTACAGTGAAATCGGGAAGCGATCTGAGCAAAGTCCGTGTCACAGACTCCAAAGGCCACACAAGCCCGCTTGTTCCTTCTGATGTGTCTCAAAATGACCAAGAAGTAGTTGCTAAGTCTTTATCGAGACTACTGGAGATACAGTCTACACTGCCTGATGAGGGCTCTGATAAAACCTTCGCCCTCGCCGCCCCACCACAAGACAAGCCTGTTCTGTGGGCAGTTCTCAGTGATTCGCACCAGCTTCACTTTGTGGAAGACAGTCATGCACTTTGCAATATGAGTGCGGCCAGTAGTCCTGCTCTTTATACATTGATGTCCTCAGCAAGCCTATCAACGCCCGCGGATGCGATCTTCACAGTTGCTGGAGATTTGTTTTGCTTTTTGAAAGATGCATGGGAAGATGTGAAAGAATTCGTCGTCAGAAAGACATCGGAATTCTGGGAAATCCTCGTTTTCATCGGCGGGAAGGTTTACAAGGCCCTTCTCAACTCTGTCAGTGCTGTGTACAGTGCAATTGAGTTTTTGTTCAACAAAATAAAGGTTTTCTTTGAAAAGCTGGTGGCATGGCTGGGCTTTATGTTCAACTGGGGTGATATTCTGCGAAGCCACCGAGTTGCCAAAAACATGATCAAACTGTATGCAGGGAGAGCAGTGGACAAGATCGATGATCTACGCAAAAATGTCCAGACTGGGTTTGAGGATCTACGATCGTTTATCAATGGAAACTCGTGGCAGAGTCTGCAAGATGGAGGAGAGACAATTGGACAGCAGCAGAAAGGGAACACATCCAGATTATCAGGAGCTGATAGCCCTCAAAGCAACTGGATCGTTTACCACACCAACAATGGTCTTACATCTGCAGAATCAGAACCCAGAGGAACCTTTTATGGCATGAACAAGGGCGCTGCTCAAAGTTTGCTCGAAATCCTGGAAGATGCGTTCAACGAAGAAAAAGAAAACCTCAATGAGGCTATGGAAGCTCTTCGGAAGAGGGTCATCTACCGAATCCATCACATGTCTCCAATACAGGCAATTCAAGAGTGTCTCAAAATACTCGCCACATTCCTGGTTGGTGCTACCGAGATCATTGTCCTGAAGCTTCTAGATTTGGTGAAATTGTTTGTATCTGCTCTTCTTGATCTTCTCGATGCTCCTCTCAATATTCCGATCATCTCTCCAATATATAAGTGGATCACGGATGGAGACCAGCTCTCGTGTTTGGATCTCGTCTGCCTGGTTACTGCAATTCCCGGGACGCTGATCTATAAACTGGCTACCAACAGTGTACCATTCCCGGATGATCCCTTCACCCAGTCTTTGATCGATGCGTCAACCTTTTCCGAATTCTCCGCCTTGCTATTGGAGCCGGACTCATCAATGGTGTCTTTAGCTGCCAATGCACCAGACCAAGCCGCAGAGGCTCCAGACCAAGCCGCAGAGGCTCCGAGTGGGGCGAAAAGGTTGACGACCTATCTCAAGGTGTCCGCCATATGGGTTGGCGCAGTGAGTGTTGGTTTCGCCGCCCTCAAACGTGAAGGAGAGATCTCTGGGCAGGCTGTCAACTACTTTGCCGTGGCCCTATGGTTCGCCGAAAAGGCCCCAGGGATCTCAGCGAATTTTCCGTGGCCACCGGGTAAATGGGTTATTGTGGGCGATATAATGATGACGGTAGGATTATGCAAAGTCCTCGCGGATAATATCGGTCTTCCTTTCATTGAGAGGAACCCAATCTGGAAAGACTTTATCTCGCCCGGGGCTGGGACGATCCTCTCAGCCGTGGCTCTCGTTCCTGCAATCGCCGGATACGCCGAGAAAAAGAATTACAAGTTGAGCGATCATGTAGGTCTCACTGGAAGTCTTGTCTCCTGTTGCGGTGGTATGTTGTCTATGTTTACACCGGTAAAGCTATGGGGGCCTCAGATCAGCGCGGCCGCGATCGCGATTTCTGCTGGCTGTAGCTTGACCTCAAGTGGTATGACTGCTGGATCGGGGGTGTGTGCGATAAACGAGGCTGAGGTACAGCCCAGCCCTTTGATGGGATGATAGTACTTGTTAGTCAACAAGGATGCAAAGTGGTTTAACATGTTGAGTTAGTGTCTTACCACAGGTGAAGCACTTAGTGCTTGGAATGTAGTTTCTTATTACTACTTAGGTTAAAGATAAGAACAACCAGGGTTCTGTGATGCATAGTTACTATAAACAATAGACTTTCCAGTGCAAACTATGAAAATATAGTCCCAGTATTATATAAATATTTATTTAAGAGCCAGAGGTGCCTTCCCTCCTTTCTCCATGGGAACAGCTGACCCGCAGCCACACGGACAGTATATAGACTGCTGCCAGAGAGTTCCTCACCCTTGTGGTCAAACATGTGATGGATGGAGCCAAGTCAGCCGCACTGATCGAAGAGATAATTATCCCAGCGTGCGACTCGATCAAACGGGAAATCGAGAACAAAACTAGGGAGCTACTCATGCCCCACCAGACAGGGCATCCGATTACTTACAATCACTACTTCACAGAAACCCTGCAGAAGATCCGGGCTGAACGCCAGGAAGATGATCTTGCCAAGACCTTAAAGCGGTTCTTTGTGGTTGACAATCTGAGGCAGCCTTACCACGTAGAACACTCAATCAACCTTGAACAACTTCTTAAATCACTGTTGCATCAATCCGAACCAGATATGGTGCGATTTGCATCGATTGAAGCCCTAGACTGTATGCTAGCTTACTACAAGGTGAGTCATAATTCGTGTCCTTTGGCGGTTTTATCAGTTCAAGGGTAGACAGGTCGCTCTGAAACGGTTGGTTGATGATATTGCCAACCAAGTTGTGGAAGATAAACTCATGTTCTCGCTGTCCGGCATTCTATCACCAGTGACAGTGTTCGATATGCCGGCGAATCTTATCATGAGAATTGCTGGGGAGTCAAAGGAAAGTCAAATAATATGTGAGCAGCTCAATAAGAAACTCTTAATCTTGACCAAGGGCTCGGAGACGGGCAGACGGTTTGTTAGGACCAAGGCCGACGGTATGTCAGTCCTTCCCTGATTCTAACTGGTTATCAGAGCTCATTTAATCTACAGAAGGCAGCCTCGATCCTCTACTAGTGGATGGCCACCTGACAAGGGAGAGTAGTTATGGATCCATATGTGAAGACCTGAGATCGGATACGGAAGAACCTGATTTTTCTGACTCGCCGGATGAACGAGTKGACCCCCCTGAGGCTCTAGATGAGGCCGATGACCAAACCGTGCCGACTTATTCAGAGGAGAAAATCAACGCAGGCGTTAAGTCTATAAAGAAGACGACCAAGAAGAAAATAGAAAAGGTAAAAGTATTGAAGGCCTTCCTCTCTGAAACTGCTGTGATTTCAGTAATATGTCAGTGGAGGGGATGAGCTTCGGAAGCAGACTGGATCTAATTGCAGTCATATTCTCGAACATGTCTCAATAGAAAGACTCTATAATTCATGAGAAGCCTTTTCCCATTTCAGACAGGTCGATATCGATGTCAATGAGCAGCAGGCTTTACGCAGCTTTGCAGCGCCATAGGTCGACTTGTACTGCACTCAACCTCGCGTTTGCTCTGGGAGACGACATGAATCCATTAGATCGGAATGAAAATAACTTTTACACCGCTTTTTGTTCGTTGAATCTGAGATGAGGATCACTTGGGCGGGTCATCAATGTCCTTGTCGGCGTATTCTGTCAGATTCAAAGAGCAGGTCACCCTGGATTATTATAGTCTTCGCATAGTCCTCTGCAAAAGAATATCATGACTCCTCGTGTCTACCAATCATAGCTCAACTGCTGCACAAGACATGCACATCTAGAGTCGGTGAGCACTTCACAAAGGTAAGGTATACACTTCCGCAGAACACGCCTATGGTACTTTTCTCATTGAGCGCCAGTGAGCACCAGACTACTGATTGCCAGGGATTCTTCCAAGACCTGTATGAATTTCTTGATAACTGTTTCAAAATGATGCTTGCAATGGAATATATGGTATAACCATTGTCTGATCAAATTTCAAGCAATCGATGAGATACGGCCAGAGGTAGGGCATGCAGATGTGACTTGGCAAACTCTATACTAAGACACGACGCAAGGAGTCAGAGAGCTCCCTAGGTTCCTTCTACCCCACAAGTCATACTACTATAAGCTCCTGCCAGCTGCGCACAGAGAAATTAGACCTTTTTATCATATATCTTTGGTCAAGGTGCCACTGACTCGGCTCCGCTAGCTATCAGTAGTCACCTGTTCATACAGACTCGGAGGCGTGGTGTCCTTGAAAGCTCCATCAATATATCCAAAACGTGCTATCTGCGCCTCAGCAGCTAATCTCGAAATACCACCAGCGCAATGACAGTGTCAGTCCCAGACTTCCACGTTATCATCATMGGAGCCGGTGCGTCACCTCATGTAATACTCATACCGATACTAAACGCACCACCAGGTGCAACCGGCCTCCTCCTCGCCCAGGGTCTAAAAGAGGTACTCCACCCGTTTCCCAGTCCAACTGCAGCTGACAGAGTAGGCCGGCATCCCATATACCATCTACGAACAGCAGGATGAGGAGACGTACGCTCGCCGGGCCGGACAATGGACCATGGCCGTCCACTCTGCCCTGCCGTACCTTGAGTCGATCCTCCCTCCTGTCCTCCGAGCAAAACTGAACTCCGCAACGACGAATCCCTGGTCCGAGCCAGATCCTGCCATTGCGGCTGCTATCCCGTTTGTGAATGGTGCCACTGGCGAGCTGATGGCTAAGATTCCGATGCCGAGTCCGAAGCGCCTTATCCGGGGGAAGCTGCGTGATCTCTTAAGGACAGGTGTGGATGTTAGATTCGGGATGAGGTTGACCGACATCCGGGTTGAGGATGATGGGGTAGTTGCTATCTTCAACGGGGAGGAGGTTAAGGGGAGTGTGCTTGTTGGAGCGGACGGACGTAGGTTTTCTTCCTTTCTGTCGGTTGATGCTGACGGTGGACGGTGTCAAGCGCGGAGTGTTGTGCGAGGGCAACTCGTCGATGCCCAGGCTGCGGCATTGCAAAAGCCCAACATCATGGTTTTGGTTCGTGACTTTACCCTCATCCTCTGGGATTACGCTGACGGATAGAGTAGATTGCCTTCCCGACGTTCCCTAGAGAGCAAGCCCTCTTTATTCGTGCGAAATCCCACCCGATCGTGCAGCTTGCTCCCCATCCGCACCAGAAGACTAGTATCTTCTCGAACGGTATGCCCTGATTCCCTGACCAAGAGCGCAACGCAACTGACAAGTTAGTGGCCAACGTGGTCGACCCTGATCGGCCGGAAACATGGGTGTTTCACTATTGCCTCTCGATCTGGACGGCCGAGGACCACCCAGAAAATAACGAGGCGCGCCAAGCACTGTTCAAATACTACATGAGCCAGTACTGCGAGCCGTACAAGTCGGCGGGTGAATGGTTGAGTCAGGATACACCAATACTAGCCGAAAAGGTACGTCTAGACTATTTCGTTGGCGGACGCTAATGAGTAGTTCAGTTCCTCTATTGGAAAAATATAACGCGGTGGAATAATTTCGGCGGAAAAGTTACATTGGCCGGCGATGCAGCCCATCCGATGGTCCCTTGTATGTCTTTCCTACAGGTTGCTGCTGAGGTCGGCTGACGATGGCAGTCACCGCGCAAGGGTTGAACACCGCGCTCGAAGACGTGAAGCGCTTCCTTGATGCCATTGTCAAGGTTGTATACCACGGCGCAGATCTCCAGACGGAGATAGATGCCTACGATGAGTCAGCGTATACGCGTGGCAAGCGGGATATAGACTTGTCGGCGGAGCAGATGTACGCATATCATCACTGGGAGGAGATAATGACTAGTCCGTTGATGAAGGGTGGATACGGTGCCCCAAGCAATAGTTCCGCCATCAATTAAATAAGACTCATATATTACATACTAAGACCAAGGCTTCGTCACAATTACACTCCTGGGCACATGCGTCGACTCGTCCTGCGATCGACCATCCTGTGACCGATCGTCCTGGGACCTGTCGTCTCCATGTTCTGATTTCCCCTCCCGGCTCGTTCTAACCGGCTCCTCCAACTGCGTAAGCTGAAACTCGCTCCCGACATCATTCATCCGCTTAAAAGCCTTGTTCTTGATCCCTGAACCACCAGACGCCGGCTGCGTTGAGTATCCGGTCTTGCGGCTGGCAAACAGTGTCGGGAAGGCCGCCTTGAAGACGGGCCGCAGCATTGGCACGCACGCATTCAAGTTCGCCAGAGCCGGCTCAGTGACGCTCCAAAAGGCAGCCCAGATCATCGAATAAGGGAGATCGAGGAAGTCAACGGTCGTGAGGACGCGGATGCGGATGATTGTTATAGCGGAGATACTAGCCTCTATTAGCCTCAGTGTGTTTAGGTACCTAGTTGAAAAGGAAGGACGTACAAAAGGCCCATTCCGAAGATACCGTAGAGTGCAAGCTTGGTCGCTGTGCTCATCTGCAACTTCCAAATAAAATGCAGCGGGAGCACCATAATCATGACATCCGTCATGAGATTAAAGGCGCCGATAGTCGAGAACGCCACGTTCTGGCTTGCGCAGTGGCCGTGTAGCGTCGGGTTCCAGTTCCTCTCGAAGGGCTGGCAGATGAGGAAGATCTGAAGCATGCTGCCAGCCCAGTAGGCACAGGCACAGCCCATGCACACCCAGGCCGCGATGCGGAAGCCCTTGGTCACGAAGATGCGCAGGTAGAAGAAGAGGTAGCTCAGTTTGGCGAGAACCATGGCGTTGTAGTAGACGACTTGGTAGACGATCAGCATCTTGAAGATGGCCACCACGTTTTCCCCGGGGATTTCTGTGGCGTGGTTGCGCATCCCGACGCGAGCGTAGTGGTAGTGCATTGCCAGCATGCCGTATGTGTGCAGCATKGAGCCTACACAGCAGCCATCGTCCCACCAGATGTTACTCTGCCGGATATGTCGCGAGACAAACCGGAGGACCAGAGCAAGCGTTGCGAAGGCTACCAGCACCGTGTTGGCGATGAGCTGGTCCCGCACGATGGGAAAGGCAAAGGCATCGTACAGGTGCACCATTTCGTCTCGCCAGCGCCGGCGTGGTGGACAATTGCAAAGTCCTCAAGCAAGTCCTTTATAGGGGCTCTGAGATCCTGAATTCTGAGGAGACAATTATCACGAGCCAAGCTTCAGACAGGTACGAGACTAGCGCGCCACACACGATACATAATTTCCGACTTGCCCTAAAAATGGGGCGGAATTCGTATTCTGGTAAATGGACAGCCATTGTCCTGCTCTGTGCAGCCATCGAGTCGTCGAGACCAATCTTCGTCCGCGCTCAGCCAACAAGCGGCTGGCCTCCTGCCGATGAGGACGGGCGAAGTCTCAGACTACTACTTTAGTCTAACGGCGGCGCGCGAATGATGGGCCGGCGCGAAGTTGTGGGGATTCGGGTAGAAAGCCATTGGAAGAGACACGAATGGGGCGTGAATTAGCTTTCAGACTGGGAGAGGGGTAGACTAACTAACCATGAACGAGGCGCCCCGTATTTGACAGTTTATTTTGGCCCCATTGTACGTCGGGATTTGATCCGCGTCGATCCACTCCTGGTTGCCTGACAGTCTTACCTTTTACCCCTCAACCTGTCCAGAAACACAACTCGCAACCGCAGCAGCTGCCTCAGACTGAACAAGACAATGGACGAGTACGACTACATCATTGTCGGCGCAGGCATCGGCGGCCTTGTTCTGGCCAACCGCCTCAGCGCAGATGCCTCCGTCAACGTCCTTCTCATCGAAGCCGGGGCCAACCGCATGGGCGATCCCCGTATCGATACCCCTGGCTTTTTGGGCACGTTATACGGAAACCCAGACTTTGATTGGGATTATATGAGTGTCCCTCAGGTATCACCTTCATGCCACTTCTTCATTCATGTCAATAATGCTGATCGTATAGCCCCATGTCAACAACCGACAAATCGCGCAGCCCCGCGGCCGCGTCGTCGGCGGTTCCTCGGCCTTGAACTTCTCGGTCGTCATGTACCCTCCCGCATCGGACTTTGAGGCATGGAAGGCGCTGGGAAATAAAGGCTGGGGCGCAGAGGATATGGCGCCGTACCTGCGGAAATTCCACACGTTCTCCCCGCCGAGCGAGACGACGGCCGAACTCCTCAGTGTCGATCGCTACATGAATGCCAGCAACCAGGGGTGTGATGGTCCCGTGCCTGTTTCCCTGCCCGACGTATATGGGCCATTCAACAAAGCCTGGGACGAGACATTTGCACAGCTTGGTTGGCGCACTGATGCGGATCCCATCGCAGGTCGCAAGTTGGGAGCGTTCACCGCGCCGTTGACCGTCGACGCAAAGACAGGGAAGCGGGGATATGCAGCGGCATATTACTCCCCTGAGGTGGCCGCACGGCCGAACCTGCGCCTCCTGGCAGAGACCATGGTCGAGCGGGTGCGGTTGACCAAGCAGGACGGAGAGGTCGTCGCCACCGGCGTGCAGGTCAGGAACAAGGACGGCAGTAGGGAAATCCTCGCCAAGAAAGAAGTCATCCTCTGCGCCGGCAGCTTGAACACCCCTCAGGTCCTCGAACTCTCCGGCATCGGAAGCGCAGAACTCCTACAAAAGCACGGCATCCCCGTGGTGATCAACAACCCAGGCGTCGGCGAGAACCTCCAAGACCACTGTATAAGCAGCATCAGCTTCGAGATCGCCGACGGCCAGGTCTCGGGCGACATTCTCCGCGATCCAGACGTGGTGCAGGCCCTCATCAAGCTCTACGAGGAGACCCGCGGCGGCCCACTGGCAGGCATGCCCATCAGCGTGGCCTACCTCCCCTTCGTCGATGGCCGGGGCGTAGTCCCGCGACAGGAAGTCGAGGACCTGCTCGCGAAGTATCTGGACAGCGCGCAAGTCCCGCCAAATCTACAAGAGCAATACGCGAACCTGCGGAAAAGGCTCCTGGACAACGATACGGCCTCCTCGCAGTACTTTTTGCTGCCCGCGCAGCTGCACCTGAAACCCGGCGCGACGAGCATGGCCGACGTCCTGGCTAAGCCCCTGCCGGAGAACTATATCAGCATCATGATCCTACACAACCATCCTTTCTCGCGGGGATCGGTGCATATCTCGTCTTCCAAGGCGGAGGACAAACCGATCTACGATCCAAAGTTTCTGTCTCACCCGCTGGATTTGGAGATCCTTGCTCGACACACGCAATTCCTCGACAGGATTGTCGCTACGGAGCCGTTCAAATCCATGCTCAAGGAACGGCGGATACCGGAGAACACCAGTGACTTGAGCGATCTGGACCGAGCAAAGGAGGTAGTCAAGGAACGCCTGTTCACGTGCTTCCACCCTGCGGGATCGTGTGCCATGTTACCGCGGGAGATGGGGGGTGTTGTTGATGATCAGCTCAAGGTGTATGGGACTTGCAATCTGAGGATTGTCGATGCGAGTGTCTTTCCTCTGGAGCCGGCTGGGAATATCCAGGCGACGGTTTATGCGGTTGCGGAGCGGGCGGCTGATTTGATCGTTAGCAGTAATTAGTAATACTGGGAGGTTATTACACTGCATATATGGTATTTCGGTGTCTTAGTTATTTTAGTAAACTACTAATGAAGCTGCAAGTCTAGGGCCGAAACCCAGCGGGTTAGGTTGGTCGAATAATCCAGTTCTAGTACAAATAGGATTTCGTAGCTTAATTTCTATAGAATTTTGGTCATCCTTGAATCAGTTATAGGTGCTATCAGCAACATGAACAGATTCTATTAGGAATAGATCAAACAGTGCACGATAAATATCAGTAAAAGGGAACTACCTAAACTTTCTGCTTGGCCGGGTATTCGTCGCTGGTGACTACCCTTCCACGGCATACTGGTCAACGGAGGCCGACTCCGGAGTCACAAGGGCCGGCTTCAAAATAACTTATTTACTATAGAGAAAAGTAGTACAGACTGGAGAGTTTTCTTTTCTTGTATGACGTAGAGTTTCTAACGATCCAAGTAACCCTCGATTATTACAGATTAGGATACGTGAACCACATAGCGTGGAGGGGTCTCCCAGAGGCAGCCCGCCCAGCCATAGCCGGTTCAACGTTGAGGCCGACTCTCCCTGGATAACCGAAGATGCGAGTTTACAGCACTGGCAGACTGGCAATATTGGCCTTGCAGACGGGCGTATTTTGTGCATCTTCTTTAACTATCTATGCAAGGCTAGATTATGTACCCTACGAACTTCTGCTGGGCTACGCGACGAAAGCACAGCTCGAATTGTGTTTGGGCATAATTGGTCCACGTCCTCAGCATTCTGATTTGTTGGGCAGTGATGCGCAACCTTTTTTGAGGGGTAAACCGGCCTCATATGTAAGCGTCGGCAACTATCGATATATTTGTATCTCTCGGATTCCCTAAAAGAAAGGCGCAAGAAAGGCGTAGTTATCTTCTCACATCCGAAAATGACTTCACCTACCAATTGCCACACAGATACTACTCTGGTGATTGCAGAGACTAGAGGGCTTAGAGCCCGAGAATACCAATTGGAAATGCTGAATGAGAGTTTGAAACAAAATGTTATTGTTGTGGTATGGTCGCCCACCTCAGAGAATAGTAGATATTGACACATAGAAAGATGCCAACGGGTACCGGGAAAACACAAATGTAAAAAAGGGATTCTACTAGAATCTTACTCCTATTGCTGATACAAAAAACAGTGCTATACTACGAATTCTTGCGGATATAAACAAAGGAAGCTCAGATAAGGCACATACGGTCACTGACTTTAGATGTGTCATGGCTAACAAATGCTAGCTCGCATGGCTACTTTGTCCAACAGTTGCTTTATGTGAGCAGCATACGCATACAATACATAGTCTTGTTCCTTCTATGTGGTGCAAAGGCTTCACCAGCAGGGATGGGGTGGATCACTGGGGTGAAAAGACAATATGGGATAGTGCTTTGTCGGGAGTCAAAATTGCAGTTTCAACCTACCAGGTTTTGTATGACGCACTCTCCCATGGGTTTGTCAAGATGGGCAAACTGTCTTTACTCATATTCGATGAAGGCAAGTCTGAGGGAGAAAAACTTATTCAAGTATTGAACAAGAACTGACATCACAGTTAGCCCATCACTGTACAAAGGATCACGTTGCGAATAAGATAATGCAGGTCTTCTATCACAAACAACACCAACAGGGTGTAACGAATCTACCGAAGATACTGGGTCTCACTGCTTCTCCTATCCTATCCGACTTGTCTGCTCTGCAGTATGTATTAGCTGTCATTTCAATGCATCCTATTCATGTGTTCTGATTTATCATTCTCAAGGAAAGTGGAAAGAAACCTGTGCAGTATATGCAAGACCCCTCGCCAGTACTATGCGCAGCTCCTGCAATTCACTAACCGTGCTCTCATTTTGCCGCGCCTACCTTCTCATACAGTTCCCAAGAGTACGACCAAGCCACCAATACTGGAAAAGTTATGTGGCTTGTTGTCCTCTGAAAATGGAGTGCCAAGTTCGCTGAAAATGAAGAGCAAGGAATCAAAACAAATCGCACGCTTCATACGATATTCAGAAATGGTTAACCAGGAGCTTGGGAATTGGGCCGCCACAGTGTACATGCAAAAATCGATCATGCATTTCAAAGAAGGCATGCGAATGGGCGCTGAGAAGACCAACGTTTCCAGTCGTGGGAAAGACTACGCAATGGAAACGCTTACTAAATTGGGCGAATTGCAGGATTGTATCCCGGCGATGCAACCAGAAGCCATCTCACCAATGTGTCGGTGTTTATTGGACGAACTTTCAGAAGCATACAGCAAAGCATTTTGTGGTCTGGTATTTGTCACTCAGCGAGCGACTGTACTTGCATTGAGATGGCTGATAGAAAACCATCCACGTACGAGCCACCTATTTCGTTGTGGTACATTCATTGGTATGTCAACGATACAGCACAGCAAAACAGAGCTTGGAGATCTACATGACATCCGAAATCAGACGGAAACGCTGGAGAAATTCCGCCAAGGCTCTGTAAACCTAATCATAACCACCGATGCTCTGGAAGAAGGCATTGATATACCAGCGTGTAATGTAGTGCTGAACTTCAACTGTCCTCTAAACTTGAAATCCTTCATTCAGCGCCGAGGACGGGCACGAAGGGAGAATGCTCAGTTTATTATCATAATGGAAGACGAAAGCGGCATAAGAGACTTGAAACGACTCGAGACGGAGGAAACTGAGCTAGTTCAAAGATTCCAGGATGCTGAGCGAAGACAAATACCAGCCAATGAGATGGACTTTGATAAGTACACGCGAAGTTCGCTCTCTCTTCATATTGACAGTACCGGGTAGGTACAGTTGCACTATATTCTCATTATCAAAAAATCCTGACTTTGTTAGGGCTCAATTGACAATGCGGGAAGCGATCAGCCATTTGTATAACTTTTGCTCTAAGTTACCCGCTCAGCCGTATGTCAGCAACAAGCCCCTGTTCACTTTTGAGCCCAATGATTGCGGCCGAGTCAAGGCAGTGGTCAGATTGCCTAGCAATCTCGACCCTACCCTACAGACATTTGCTAGTTCAAGAAGTTGGTCAAGAGCAAAGTACGCAAGGGAGGACGCAGCACTGAAAGCGTACGAAGCTCTTTTCCGGGCTGGTCTTGTCAATGATCACCTACTTCCGACTCAGGTCTCAGACATTTTAGATAGAAATCTTTTGCCTCGGTCTCACTACAGTATTCAAAAACAGCTGGATCCTTGGCACGACATTGCTCATCTATGGAACCTTGACAGTCAGCTGTATTCTCATAAGCTGCGGATAATAAGGCCAGAAGAGGATGAAATCAATCTACATATGATCCTTCCCACTCGGCTTGACACAACAATTCGCATTCCCTTGTTTATTGATTGTTGCACGACATATACGGCCATTCTCACGCCAGGGCATCCAATCACTACAGATGTTGCACTTTGCCAGCAGGTGACAAACCTGATCTTCCAATCGGTATACCGAGACCGGTGTTCTAGCGAAAATATGGACTACGTGTTTCTTCTTGTCCCAGAACCTGAAGAGAAGACGATAATAGACTTTCTCGAGAGGTATTCGGGGACAGTCAGCTTGACCAAGCTTCTGGCAAAGCATGTTACGCCGAGTGCTCATGGACTGCTACGCAATACTACGAAACCCTGTCGACCACTTGTAATAGAGTCGTGGGTAGAAGGAGAGTACTTCGTATCCGATGACCCCCAGTCCACTTTGTCCGTCGAAGCCAAGATCAAGCATATGACCAGACGTCGAAACTTCCTCCATAAAGGAAATATGGCTGCTAAGAAATCAAAGAAAGCCGAACCAAAGTTTGACCTTAAAGCCAATGTCAAGGTCATGTCTGTGCGAGATTTCTCGGTTGACAAGCTCCCTTCTATGTTTGCCCTGGCCGCTCTTCTTACACCAAGCATATCTCATGAGGTGGGGGTATATCTGACAGCGCAAAAATTACGACACCGATTATTTCTAGGTTCGGCGACGAACTTTCAACGGATTGATTTACTAGCCATTGCTATCAGGCCTACGAGTATTGAGCATCAGGCCAAGTTCCGCTCAATGGCCTTTATTGGTGATGCAATTATCAAGTATCTCCTAGCAATGCAACTGTTTTTGCACCATCATTTGTGGCATGAAGGTCTTTTGTCATTGCTAAAGCAGAAGATTCTGTCTGATGCAGGGCTTGCACATGCTGCATATCAATCTGGGCTGGGAGAATTCCTCATAACCAATCAGCTCAACGGGAAACGATGGATGCCGTCATTCGTGTCAGGGTTAGAACCCGTCAGCAATGGAGCCAAGCAGCGACATATCGGTGCGGCTACACTGGCGGATATGACCAAAGCACTTGTTGGGGCTGCCTTCTTAGATAGTGGAATGGACCAGGCTGCTACATGCATATCAGTGACGGTTCCCAAAGTCAAGTCCTGGAATGCGTCATCTTTACATGATGGTACTTATTCAAGGACGAGACCGACCAATGCAGTCGCTCCAACAGCAGTGATCGACATGGAACAACTTCTTGGATACAGTTTTACCGACAAAAGCCTGGCTGTGGAAAGCATGACGCATCCTTCTTGCACTGGTCTCTCTGAAACAACATCATATCGGCGGCTCTCATTTCTCGGAGCCAGCGTGCTAGAGTGGGTTGTCGTGAGCTACCTGCATCGACGGGATGAACTGATGAATCCAAAAAGGATGCAGTCCTTGAAATCGGCGTTCACCAACAACACATTTTTGACCTTCGTAGCAATCACATTCCATCAAGAAAGGGAGCAAAATCATGTTTATGTTGATGATGAGAACAAGGCTCATGTAACCGTGAGGACATGTTCAGTCAGGCTCTGGGATTTTCTGCGCTCGCATAGCGATGCATTGCCTACCAAATTATCAGCCTTTGTCCAAAATGCGTCCGAGCAGGTAAATGCTATCAAGCATGGACTATTGGAGCAGCGATTATACCCATGGGTGCGGCTGAGCGCGCTTGGGGACATGCAAGTGTTGTCTGATACCATTCAGAGCATTTTTGGTGCTGTCTATATCGATTCCCAAGCAACCCTAGCGTCCTGTGAGGCCCTGGCAGAGAAACTCGGAATCCTGCCGCTTTTGGAGCATTTCATCTCCCATGGAATTACGACAGACCACCCAAAAGACACTCTACAGGCCATTCTTTCGGGACGCAAAATTTCTTATCGAATCTGCGTTGACGAAGAAAAGTCCACGACACTGCGTTGTTGTGTTCTGGCTGATTGCTGTGAAATTACCTCGGTAGAAGGCCAAACAAATCCTGTCGCAATCACAGCGCAGGCAGCTGAAACGGCTGTCCGTCTCCTGCGCAAGGGGTTGGCTACCTCCGAGACATCGTAGTTTTAATGACAACTATACTATCGGATCACTTAGCCCGCTTGGTTAGAAACAATCTCTGTTCTTGGTTACTTTCCTATTAATGTTTTCCTCGTAAACTCTAAAGGCAGGAGCTACGACCACACCGGCCAGACTACCTACACA
Organism: Aspergillus pseudoviridinutans; assembly: GCF_018340605.1. Taxonomy (NCBI): domain Eukaryota; kingdom Fungi; phylum Ascomycota; class Eurotiomycetes; order Eurotiales; family Aspergillaceae; genus Aspergillus; species Aspergillus pseudoviridinutans. The sequence goes on along the minus strand of NW_025091290.1, from coordinate 412,088 downwards.
TAGGCGTCTGTTACTCTCACGCCGATTCCATACTTTCCTTGCGTAATTAGATTAGGCTTGGCCTTATAACAAGCAGAATCTTCACCGCTTTTGAAGCTTTCTGTCTAATGCCCAAGGCATAATACATATTTGTGCGTGGGGCTACTGGAAGATATCCGTAGTGTTGACAGTGATGGTGTATCATAGGCTCCCAGAAAATCTCCAACAAGCTTTTTAAGAAAACTTCTAATAGTCCTTCGTGAGTCCTCTTACGAGGTATCTTCGAATCAGGTACCACATGAGGGCCGAGAGGATGCCGTTCGGAAAACGGGCTCCAGGGATGATCTATGAGGTATTTCGTAAAGGCTGCATGGATAATCAAGATTCTACGCTGCAGGATTTCTAATTCAACGGGTACATATGGGATTAGGTGTCTATTACTGCCGTGGTAGATTGGCTATATGACCCTCTGTCATCTCTTCCATGCCTTTCTGCTGGCCGTGATTCCCCGCGGCCACGCATCTCGTCCCTCAGGGTGCTACTCCCTACGTAGAGGCCCCTCGTATTAGTGTGGGTGTAGTTTCACGTGTTCGAGAACCTTTTTGTTTGTCTGAATCTATATGCCTTGCTTCTTATCTTACCCAGTAATCATCTGAAACCGACAGAGTTGCTATGTGGTTACTTTAATAAGGCCGCCGGACAACATACATAGTATTATAGTCATGAGACTGCATCTGATCCAAACCTAGTTCTTCTATAGCTCTACGGATATCTTGTTGATGCTTATATGGAGGGAACAAATCGTATGTGAGACTTTTTATGACTTCGTGCGACGCTTGCATTGATACAGAAGCGTAATCTCATGGGTGCTGTATTCCATACAGACATGTATTGAATTTGCCTTCACCATCAACATGGCTGGAGCCCAAGCTTTTGGCAAATACCTTTTGCTGCAATGTGTTTCGCCAGCTTCTTGGTTTTGCCCTCACCCGAAGATTGTGCTCCCATGCAAGAAATAGTGATTCGAAACTTGGGTGGATAACTGCTGAGGCAAGTTTCTTTGATATCGGGCGTCACACCGTGATTTACGGCTTCCTCCCATAAAAGAGACGTATATTTCCAGATTTCAGGGCCCTGGTTTGAGTTAGAAGAACACTGGGTAGGCGCAAGACTGATATAACGCCCTGCCCTTTCCTCCAACGTTGACTGTTGATAGGCAGTTGCAGATATTCCTGTGTCGGCTGAACAAGTTGGGATTTGCAATTGGAGTTTTGCCAACAGAAGAATAAAGTCTTCCCTGTTGTTGGCCAATCTGACGAATCCGAGAATCTTGTAAATGTAGTCTTCAACGCTCTCATCATTGATTATGTCCGTGCGGGGTAAATCTAGATTCAAGCCCTTTATGGCTGCCATCGCTGCCTCGAAATTAAAGGCCTTCGACTCGATGAAGCGGTCTGCTTCAACCTGGAGCAGCGTCAGCGATCCATGATTCAGATTTGCGATGAGAAGAACGAAGAATGCAAACATACTAAGGATTCACCTGTTCTGCCGCCAGGCGAGGATTGAACCATCATTAATGCCATATAAACGTTGAAGAGCCGCTTGCCAATCTCATAATCTGAAGTACAGATCAGTAACTATTATTCCACAGCTGCCTGACTATATCTACCGGTATTGGTGTAGCAGTCCGGTTGCACTAGCCTCGGTGACATCTTGACAATAATAAAGATGTATAAGTTCAAGCTGATCAATCTTCTTTTGGTAAATGCATATACTTCTTTCTTTCAATATAACTCCTGCTCTAATGCTTGCGCGGAATGGTGTCTGAGTATTTATCTAGACGCTGTTCCAATCCTATGTCATACTCGGCCAAACACCCTTGTAGTCATTTCTATCTGATGTATGCATGTAGAGTGCGCTAGTACCTATCATCATCATTTCGTAGGTTAAGTGTGTTGATTCATTTTCTTTGACTGTCATGGACACGTCGCAGCTTTGGCTATGGCCTAAGGAGTGGGAGTGGGTCAAGGGAGCCCAACCTTCATAATCGGGCTGGAGAAGTCACTCTATCAGTTATGGCTTTTGCTAAATTCATATGCCAAGATCCCTGGAGGTACACGACAAGCACAAACCATCTAGCTGTACGGGGCATGAAAAGTGGAGGTAGACGCGGGCATTATGCAGATGTTCCGCTCCATAATGCGGAAGCAGTCGTCCACAGCATGCATATCTTTAGTGCTGAGCGCTACTGGTTAGTTAACCTGCGAGCAAGGCTATCTTGGCCGTGGTTCTAGCCAATAGAAAAGGGCACAAGTTGTTACATGGCTTGCGCTCGCTTCGCAACGCTCAGACCTCTCTGGTTGCCAGCTGGCCGCGAGGTGCCCGCCACATTTGATACATCTTCCTCCCCTCGACAGACCTCTTAGGAAACGAGGGAGCCTGCATGTTGGGGTTAGCCACCATGCCCCGGACACTTCTTCCGGTTGGATGCTGACGCCAATGTCACGCTCGTGTTCAAGGTCCATGGGGCTTCTAAGGTATCAGTTCGTGTGTATGAAGATGTCGTGCTTGTAGTCCTTCGCGGTGGCAGTGTTCGGCCACCATGGATTTCACGCTCCATCGATGATGTTAGTGGATCGAACATCGTTGCCGCCTTTCTCTTGGTTTCATTCTGCGGCAGCTTGAGTTCATCCAGTTCAGTCTTCCCGGCGTAGTAATGGGTGGTGGTAGATGCCAGCAATCTCATCTGCCTCGAGCGTCCTGTCCTGGGACTCCACTTTGAGTAAGGCGATCGCCAGCCGGCCCGACTGGCCATGGTATATACGAACGAATGATATCGTCAATMGAACCTGTGGGTAGCCTGCGTATATTCGCCGCTAAAGTATTTAGACTCGCTCGAGTGTTATCGATCCGCCGCCCTCCTCGACTGGCGTTCTTGCCCTATTCGACAGCCTCGCGTTTTCCCTATCTGTCAGCGCCGCGTTCTGAAACCCACCAGTATCCACTAATGCAACTGAAGAACACGGGCCTTCTCCATGCTGGAGCGACTGAGGGAGGGCGATATAAACTATTAGCCTCATTCACACAACAGGCTAGGTTCGAAACCCAATCAGCAAGCTGAACATTCGATGCGAGCAAGTTTTGCCTAGTAAACTATACTACAATTGTGATACATGAAGTTCAGGGATCTAAGCTTAGGGGTCTTGTTTTGGTAGTCTCGGCACGCAGCCTTCTTATGCCTCAATATACAACCGTATTTCTTATCCTGATCCGTGCACTTGCAATCTACTCGGTATGACTCATGCTAAGCCTGGTACAGAGTTTCTCTATGGTGATTGTGCCGAAGCCATTGAAGAGCATATTTGCAGATAGGTGACTCACGCATCTATCAATGACGTGTTAATCGTGGTAGTCAATGGAATTGGCCCAAGTATTGGCACGATTCTTATTGTTTCTCAAAATTTACACTAACGTGGGTTCAATCCTGCGGGTGAGTCAGAAAGCAAGGGTCCGTATAGAGGTTCTTGTACGGGAAGGATTGCCATGGACAAAATTCCTCCTCCATTCTTTTGAATATCTAATTCCAGGATTTGCCCCACTGCGGATGGGCGACTGTTCAGTACTCCATAGTATCCCAATAGTGCCTTGGCTAGAAATGGAGAAACAGTAACCTTAGCAGCAAAATGAACATTTTACGTGTGATAGGGCAGTAACACGGATTGATGACTTGAGGGGACGATGGTGAAATATCGTGGTCGTTCAACCCCGCTCTTCTTTTCCAATGTACAGGTAGGAGATTTCTAATGAGAGCCTTCTACATGCTTTTCATCTTCATATTATGCTTCTTTTTGACACTGCTGCATGATGTAAGATGCAAGGCTGCCCAAAAAATACCACAATGCCGGACAACCAGACCAGACTAAAGATACTAAACACTCACGTATGTACGCACAAGCAACCAAGGGTTGGTAAATCTGAGCTGCCTAGAGACAATCCCACCCAATTGTGCCAGGGTCCTTGCTCCTTGTTACCCCTAAACGAATTATCTGATGCAAGGCTGAACTTATTTTGGCTGTGCCTCAACGACTTCCCATGAGCATCATCTATATCTACCATGTCTCATCCCGTTTCCAGCGTATCATCTCTATCATCTCTCTTTTTGTTTTCAGCCCAGGGAGCTTTTGTTACCAAGCAAGACCGCTTAGCCATTTCAGTTGCGAAAATGGACCAAGATCCTCCAGGCGACCCTTTAATGTCGCATCCGATACCCCGGCTCCGACTTCTATATGAACCTCTTTCGCTACTCATGACTTTGGGGGAAGTTAGAGGCAGCCGCATCAAGCCCTTCAATATACCGCAGGATGATTCTGGTTTCAACGCTATAAAGAGTCATAGGTCCTTCGTGGATGCACTTGCCTACGCCTGCGCATACAAGAAGGAACCTGCTTATGTTACTGCGGTCGCGTTGGAAAAGAGACCTGAAGAAATAGTGGTTTTGTTGGCAGCCAACAAAGATGTAGAGGATTCAGTTGTCAGATTCGTTCACGATATCTTGATAATTGTCCAATGGCTGGCAAGAAACCCATCGGCTCAACTGAGCAGTGAGGATGGCAAAGCGGCCCTGCGACTTTTGACGAGCAAAGTGTTACGCTTCAATGCTCCCAAGATCTATACGTATTACCGGGCAATTGCGAACAAAGCAGCTCCTGCAGTAATGGGCAAGCTCTCCAATGGGCGGTATGAAGGTATGTTAGTCTTGCAGTGTATGTTGAGTGAATGCGTCTCATCTTAATAATACTTAGGTAACCATGAGATCGCCAATTTCAAACAGTGGCTGTCCCAGAACCTACACAGAGATTGTTTACAACTCCAGGAAGCGGATATGGAGAGCTTGGCCGCCAGATGTCACAACGAACGACGTACTTTCGAGGTCCTCCGGCACTTAGCTATGGAATCACATGAACCCCAAGCATTCGAGCGGCTCTTTAAGTTGCTCAATAAGCTTGGGAAGCATGTGGTCATGAGCAAACGGATAGTGGAAGGCACGATGGTTTTACGTTCGGATTTTGCGCGTGGGATGAGGGTCGAGAGGATTCCTGGGTCTCCAGAGGTTCCCCTTCCCTTGTCGCGCCGCAAGTACAACATTGATGGTATTAGCAATCGGATGTTCGGGGACCCAGCAAAGAAGCAGAAGTTTATGGCCCGTCTGCGAACGATTTACGACCCAAACAAATTGGACAAGTTGTTGACTGAGGATCATCTTTCGGGTAAAACCATTGTGCATGCTGAGATACTGCTTCTCGATCATTTTGAAAAGACCGGTGGGGACTTTCTGAACAATGCTGATAAATACATTGGATGCAGCAAGCCTGCCTGTTATCTTTGCTATCAGTACATCCGCAATCACCCAGGTCGCTATACACTCCCTCCATCACACCAGAAGCTGTATATGAAGTGGCGCCTTCCCGATGTTAGGGAAAGTGAACCTAACGCTGCCACCCGTTTCAGAAACCAAGAACAGATTCTTAGGAATATGACAGATTTTGTGCGAACGGAGTTGAAAAATGACATTGAAAATGGCGTGGGCAAGTTGAAGGGATACCCTGACTCAACTGCAGGAGGAACTTCGACCACGTTTGAGATCCAGACAGGGCTAGAGGCCGACATGGGCTCTTTATCTTTCCAAGAGCTTCGACAGCAAATCGACCCCGACTTCCAATTCGTCGTTGTCCCCAAGCCAGTCAGCAGTGCCAGTAGTGCCTCTAGCACTTACTCGCGTTCTAGCGCGGATACTGCAGTGTCTGATGGGGTTGGAGCTGAATACGATAGCGATGGGGGAGTGGAGGTCTAGAGCTATTCTTCTAAGGACATTGAAGCACTTGAATTCCACTTATATCAAAGGTCCCAAACGTCCAAAGGGCCAAGATTTAGATCTATAGCTTATAACTCTGGTATCCACTGACAGGCATCGTGGTAGGGATCCGTTGGTAGAGAGCGATCTGTTAGTAGGGATCCTCGAGTGAGGGTTCTAGGTCAGATAAGCCAGAGTTAGCAGAGATTCAGAGATCTGAATAGCCTGAGAAACGGCCTTTCATAATTAAGGCTATGAGGAACGGGGTGTGCTACAGAGGGCGTTGTCTGTGACGAGGTTGACATATCTTATCTGTTCTCCAGTCAGGGTCGAGAAAACCGGCCAACGATTTTCAATGGAGGAGATAACAAGAGACTGTCATAGTCCAACGACATGGCACGGTGCCAGACAGGGACACGTTGATCCACGTCTCCGGAATCACCTGTCTCATTGACCCAGCCAGTCCCCGATCTGGGCCATGCTGATGATGCGGATGACAATGCGGAAATCGTGTCCTTTGGACCAGGTCGGGAACACGCTGCGCTAGACCAGAGCATCCTTCGGGCTCCGGACGAAATGGGCGTCAAAACAATCATTTTGAGCTCTTGCCAAATCATGGGAATGGTTCGGGACCATGGAAGAAGGAGACCTTAGCCACGGATACTTTAAGACAGTCCTCGATGTGAAAAAGGTTTTGTTGTCGAGAAGGGCGAGAATGTGTGGAGTTTTGCTCTGTACGAGATGTCGCTTCGGCCATCGTCTTCACACTGGACAAGGTCATCAGTGGCTCTTCGGATAGAGAGTTGAACAGGACGGGTATTACTTGTCCAAACTGGAGAAGTGGGCTTCAGAGAGCAGGCCCAGGCTGTGTCGACGAAGCTCCAGCAGCTTGGTAAACTGGACACCGACGCCATCGATGAGTTGCCTGTCCCTCAGGCGACTGAGATCGATCCCTACGCTGGCCTTCTATGGAGGGCGAGCTGTTGCAGCAGAGCTGCTCGTCTACGGTCTATTGGATGGTCTCCTCAGGAGACAAACAGGAAAAGCTCTTATGGATGAGACTGTCGTTGCAGTCGCCACTGTTTGACCGGCAAGGTGCTTGCCACCGGGAAGCACTGTAGTTGACTAACGCCTTAAGTTTAAATAGGTAGATAGAAATCATTCCTGAGAGGCCGCCATTATCGTATTATGTCTACTCAAATTCTTTGAAAGATTTACAAAAATGTCTGAAGTTAATAGGACGAAAACCCCTGGTTTTAATTGAGATAGTAGACAATACAATGTGGTTCACAATCTTGGATTTCGCAAACTGAAGCACACCACCTTAAGTGCTTAGTACTCAGTTCGAACCTGAGGATCAACATTATGCAAGACTGCAGTGATCTCTGCCCACACCTTCTCCCTCACAGCTGCCGCCCCGGGGCTTGTGACAACTTTTCCGGGACTAAAACACATATCAGCGACGCGAACTGTCAGTGACAGAACAGACCGGACGACTAACTCTGCGATAACCTGATTCTCCAACGACTTCCCATGAGTCTCCACTCCCTGGGTTGCTGCATGCAGTAATGTTTTGCTGCCCTCTTCCACTGTCCTAGCAATCAAAGCTTGGATCAGCTTCAGAATCCACGGCGCCTTCTCCCTAGTCAGGAGATCCGATTTGCAGAATCCCGGTGCCACGGCGTTGACAATGACAGTGGGGTTTCCCGACTCATCACGAGGCACAAGTCGAGCTATTTCTATGGTAATGAAGAGATCCATGAGCTTAGTGACGCCGTAGCGCTCGGTAGCTCCGCCCGCAGCCTGGGATTTCTTCCACTGCTCTTCGTCATTCAGGGCGGTAAGAATGTGATTCTCATTCCGCTCGGCAAATTTGATTGACTTGTGGATATCGCTCGTAAGAAGGGTCAGATGCGGTTGTGCTGATGGATCTCGCTCTTTTGTTCGCAGCAGCAGCGGCAAAAGCTCCAGACTGAGGAGCGCGGTTGATAAAACATTGACCTGGATACCCCTCTCCCACCCATCGCGGGTAACAGCGTACTCGACCGACGCAATTCCTGCGTTCATGATAGCCATGTCCAGTCGGCCGCCGTCTATGACAACGTGTTTGCGAACTCGAGATGCGAAGGCTTGAACGCTAGCAAATGATTCGAGATCGATCGGCCATACAAGTACCTTTCCCTTGTCGGTGCAACGAGTGCTTGCTTCGATGTTGGCTTTGGCATCTTCACCCTTGCTCAGGGTTCGAACGCCCAAAATAACCGTACTGGCGCCCAGGGCGAGCGCATGTCTGGCAGCTTCTCGACCGAGGCCGGTGTTCGCACCGGTGATGAGGATAGTCTTCCCCTGGATAACCGAGGGGGATGGTAAAGTCAGTCTGGTGAATAGAAGGCCGAATAAACCACTCATGTTGTCTTGTATGTCTTTGATATCGAGCAGAGGATTGAAATTTAGTAAGCTCTTAAGAATGCTGTTTATTTCAGGTACCAGCACCTCGCTGCTTGCATCATGAGAACATTGACCAGGTGAGGACTGAAATTGCTATCCGACGGAGGAATCCCTCTCCGCTGAACCAGGGTATCCCAGCCATTATCACCTATTTTTTTTATTTCTTTTTCTATCTCCTAATTCAAGACCTCCGGAGTTAGAAGTTAGGCTAAGTCCATCAGACAACCCTAGCACGGAGATAAGTTGCATTTAATTCCGGCTGACCTGTGTCAAGCAGTTAGGACGATGGATTACTACCTTCTCGCGGTATCCGGTGTCATTAAATTTAGATACTAGGGATACTACCCAGTCTACTAGGTAATTTAGAGCTGAAGATGCATTATATCGACCATTATCACTCTGAAGTTTATATAGGATAAAGACTTTCTATCTACAAAAGTTGAAGCCTCCATATGGCATGATGTAGGGTTAGTAATTCTTACCTCTGCATGGTTGTTGTTCTTAGAGGTGTTAGCACTAAGGAAGGATAATATAGTGTCTATGCATCTCCGCCACATGCTTTTAGTTAGTAAATCTGATCCATTTGGAATGATTACATTGTATATACTAACACTAGCCTTCAGGCTATGAGATACTCTTAACTGCGTTTCCAGCATAGTTGGTCGAATTAATCGGCTCAATTGGTTCCCTCACTACTAGCAGGTATGGATATCCTGCGATTCAACAGCAGATTTCATCAACCATCAGACCATCCACTATGGAAAATACACAGAACACCAACGGCGCCTTTGCAGTTAGATCAACACCCCCGCCTTAGATCCCTGCCTCAACCATGGAGTCTGTGTTGCGCCAATAGTTGCTCACCGAATGTCAACTTGATATCAACTTTTAACGCGTGGTAAGCCGCCAGTAATTGTCTATCATATGCCTCTGACCACTAAGTCCTCAACAGTTATTTAAAGGACACAACATACGCAGAAGTGAACACAAACATATGACACAGAATACATAGTCAACTTGTCCCTATACTACAATGTTCTTTCTACTATTAATTCCCATGCTTCTGAACCCATTCCAACCATGCGAGGGCTCGCCAACCTTCCAAGAGGAACATCGGGGCAGCTATGTACCAAAGGTTATCAAAACAGGATATGGCCTCCAGGTTGTGGCGCCGGATACTCCATACATGGCAGCAGCCGGCCCAGACAAGCTAAACTTCATCGACACGCGGTTCGATCCTGAGACTGCAAAGCACGTGAAGGAACAAATTGAGAAGGCAACTGTGCCGAACCCGGAGGAGTACGTTGCCATAGACGAGATTTCGGCTACGGCGGAATTGAAAAACTCTGTGACTGGCGAGACAACATTCGTGTTTGATCCCCCCTATGCCAGGGTGCTGTTTGCAAAGGGAATGAACAGGAGCAACCCCGAGCTCAAACTGCCTGAGGATGAGCCCGCCGGTGATTGGTTGGTGGCCTGCGACCTGGACAATATACTTACGCAGCGGGATCATTTGTTTTGCTACGATTTGGCTGTTATTCCAACCAGGACTGCAGGGAATCTGTGAAGAATCCCCACTTCCCCACTTCCCCACCTCCACACTTTTTACCCAGCTGTTACCAAACTGCAGCCCTTTTAGCCAACTGCAGTCCTTTTAGCCAACTGCAGTGCCGAGGCCAGTAGCTGCACCGGAACCCAGAACCATAGAGCTGTCCCTCGAAACAGGCTCAAAACAAGCTTCACTCCTTCAACCACTAGAAGGTCACGCGGCAAAATGCACATATCCCAACCGCTTCGTCGTACAGGAAAAAAGGATAAATAGTCATTTTCGCAGAACATAAATAGAGGTAGAACGGACTCACAGCAACATTGACCAGCAGAGGCTTCTCTTCCAGCTACACACATCCATTCACCAGCATTCAATTTCTCTTCAATCACCATGAAGGTCACTGCAGCTTTCGCAGGCCTCTTGGCCACGGCACTCGCCGCCCCTGCCACCGAACCTGTTCTGGTGTCGCGAAGTGCTGGTATTAACTACGTCCAGAACTACAACGGCAACCTTGGTGACTTCACCTACAACGAGAGTGCCGGAACATATTCCATGTACTGGGAGGATGGAGTCAGCTCCGATTTCGTCGTTGGTTTGGGCTGGAGCACTGGTTCCTCTAAGTGGGTGACTATATCATTTAACATAGGTCTAGGATCTAACGTTTATCAGGTCTATCACCTACTCTGCCACCTACAGCGCCTCTGGCTCTGGCTCCTACCTCGCTGTGTACGGCTGGGTCAACTCTCCTCAGGCTGAATATTACATCGTCGAGGACTACGGCGATTACAACCCTTGCAGCTCGAGCTCGGCCACAAGCCTTGGTAGCGTGTCCTCTGATGGAGGCACCTACCAAGTCTGCACCGACACTCGGGTCAACCAGCCATCGATCACGGGAACGAGCACGTTCACGCAGTTCTTCTCCGTTCGAGAGAGCACGCGCACATCTGGAACGGTGACTGTTGCCAACCATTTCAACTTCTGGGCGCAGCATGGGTTCGGCAACAGCAACTTCAATTATCAGGTCGTGGCGGTGGAGGCATGGAGTGGTGCTGGCAGCGCCAGTGTCACGATCTCTTCTTAAGAGATGAGGGGCTTAGTAGTCGAAACACTTTTCAGGAGGTGTGATTATCGGGCTGGGGGTTTGGCGGTTTCAAATATCGAGACCGTATGTGGTGTGGCGAGGCGGAGCTGTAGGCGGCTGCGTTTTCAACTTACACAGGCAATGGACTCTCGTTTTCTCCGATTTTGAAGTGTTTTATAATAGTATTCGCCCTATATTTGGTAGAGACAGCCTTATTCCGTAGGCCAGCTCACTTTTTATCCCTATCCTAGTTTACCTTTTCTACACAAAAAAGACTATAAATCTCCCAAGCTTTCGGTTCACAATATGATCGATGTCTCTGGGACTATTATTCCAAAAGTTATGGACCTCAATATGACAAAATATAGAAAAAGAAACAGGCTCCAACAACAAGGTCCTAATGTAGCTGTCGCCAGATTCCGTTTCTCATGCCTCTGATATGCATATCAGTCGTTCACAGTCCATGGTGGTTTTGTCTGGCTCTGGTCCCTGGAGGATCGTCGATGGTTCTTGGTAGACTTCGCCAAGCCCACCCAAGCCCACCCAAGCCCACGGTACTTACGTGCCCGCCAAGAACCCAGCCAATTTCTCCTGCTTTAGACACGCCATTTCAGTGGGGCAGGATTGCACGCCTCTCGTTTCCTGTAAATTACAGTTCTTACCTTATTGGAAAAGCAAGGTCTATTTCAAGCAAAAGGAGATCTACAACTAAATCGAATATAGACTAGCGTGTTCCAGGATAGGGCTGGGAAAACAATTTGTGAGGGTGAATGTGTTTTCGAATATGGCAGTAGCCTGCAGTAACTAGGATGGGTAGATGCCGCCTATTTCAAACAAATATAGGCTAGCTATACTTGAGCATTCACGACTTATGATCACACAGCGATTGCCTGTTCGAAAGGACGAAGAGAAGTGGAAAGAGGTGAGTGAGATAAAGCCCTGGCAACCATAACAAGCAAAAACAAACACACTATCAACATTCATTGGATGCCGTGAGAAAACAACTCTGCCAATCAACCTGATATCAGAGTCTGGATTTTTTTTGACGTATGGTTCCACATGGCCTCGACTCGTACCACGGAGTCTGGACATCATGGGACATGCGAGGCTCATCCATTCCAGGCGTGTCTACACCCTGCTTCCGCGTTGTATCGTACATGATTGGCTCGCCGCTACTCCGTCTTGGGTAGCATGCGTCTGTCCCATCAGGCGTGTTTTCCGGCAGAGAACGAACCCCTCTGCCCAATTCTGCTGACCCTCATTCGGTTGCCGTTGCAGGCTCTTATGTTGGCTTCGCATGGGTAGGTGGCAAATCCCTACTGGTAGATTCATACGAAGGAAGACTCACCGTGATATACAAAGAGCTGTTTGGCCCAGGCTAACCCCCAGCTTGCACCAAGGTTGCCAATATCTGCTGTACAGATCGCTATGTCGAAGATAACTAAGAATGGAAAATTTCAAAGCGTACGATCACCGTTCATGAAAAATTCAGTTGCTAACTAACAGCCGAAGACTCATTCGATCTCCAGAATTTCACTTTCTTATTGGACCTGATCGACAGAAGTTGACAATCCACAGCGGTCTTGTTCATAACTTATCGGCGCCTCTGGATGCTCTAATGAACAATGGCTGTATGAAAGAGGCGGTATCCAGAACTGCTACTATAGATGATGTGGAAGAGGAAACTTTCATTGCTTTTTGTGAGTTTGGTTACAAGGGCAGTTATACTACGCCTTGCCGCAAAGACAAAGACAATGATAGCTATTCTGGTGCAGAGAGTAAGTCCTGGGTAATGTGTCACAGGAAGACTTACTTATACCCAATTTAGATCGAGTGCAATTGAATGACAGCAATCCACAACAAGAATCAGAACCGTGGCCAGAACCAGAGCCGGAACCAGAACCAGAGCCGGAACCAGAACCAGAGCTGGCACCAGAACCAGAACCAGAAGCAGAACAGGAACCAGAACCAGAGCCAAAAACACAAGTTATGATTCCCTATGAGTGGGCAACCCTCAGCAAGAAAGCGCAAAGAAAGAAGTTCTGCTCTTCACCCCCGCTAGAGATCGAATACGCGAAATCAATCTACGTTCTAAGTCCATATGAACGCCGGTGGAGTCAGTTCAGAGGTCTTCGCTTTGCTGGAGATGAGGCTACAATCTCTCCCAATCCAGATCTTCTTGCCCACGCAAAAATATATGTGTTCGCGACACGATATCTTGTTGACGCATTAAGAGAACAGTGCTTGAAGTCACTTCATCGTGACCTTTCCAACTTTGCTCTTAACGGGCGAACTATAACACACGTCCTGGATCTGCTAGAATATACCTACGAGCAGACAGGCAGACAAGAGCCGGGTGGATGTTGTTCCCTTAGGAAGTTGGTTATTCACTACATCTCATGTGAGGCGAGAACACTAGTTGAGAATACTCGATTTCGGCGTATTTTGGATGACCATGGGGAAATGGCCTCGGATCTTGTTGCGAAGCTTGTTGAATTTATGGGCTAGGGATCAGTATCACCGGAGGAAACGCACCTTGATTATCCCTCGGGTGAATTGGATAGGGAGAGGATACCACAAGCCCCAGATAAGCAAGTCACATTCGAAAGAGTGTGTATTGAAAATGAGCTCATGAAGGAGAACAGTGTAATTCTATTGCAATAGAACTCTAGCAGCATAAGCCACTGTCGCATCGGGGACTGTATACCTACCAAAATAACCGGACAACCCAATACCAGTTCTGCATTTCGCTTCAATGGCAAGGACCTTTCCGGTCGATATTACCGCGAGTTCTAGTATCCTACAAAAAGCCTACCCTGAGTCTCACAAGCCTGAGGACCGAACAGTACTACCATGTGTCAGGTTTGAAGTGAATATTTCCCGATATGAGTGCCTTATACAGCGTGGGGTTCTGCGAATGGAAGGGGGTGTCACCCAACTTATCCCAGCCAGCTGACAAATAACACGCTTCCACAACGCCGTTGAGGATTGTTTCCGCTATAAAGGCCGCGCCTTCGACGTTGAGATATACGATCGTTTCAAAAGAAATGGGCCAAGTGGGACCGGAAATCCAGCACGGCGGAGTTTAACCATCAGCTCCAAGCTCATCGAGGTAGCTCTCAGAATTGTGAGAAGTGTAGGGAATTACCGGATGAACCCCGAAGGGTGAATAGTTAACCCCACTCATATGTGTTCAGGCAATGATCAGGAAGTGATCAGGGACAATATAGAGGGCTCCAGGTCTGCTTAGCTAGCCGTCAGGGCATGTATTTTCTCTCCAGTCATGATCAGGCTGGCTCAGTAAGCAAAATCAGAAATGCAAGATAGTATAGTTTCTGCAAAAACAGTTCAATGGTCTATCATTATGAATACTCCGTAAAAATGCTGTTATCGATAACGAGTACATCGTCGGGCAACAGTGTTGTGGATAACATTCCACACAAGGAATGCGACATCAACATCATCAATTCCTTCTTCCAGACTTTGATTTTGATTCTCACACCCGATCATGATCACCAAAATCTATCACCATGCAATTACTATGGCTATTATTGATCTCCCCCGCATATAGCATCCCCTTAGACCTCAACGATACCACCTCCATCAAAAAAGCCGCCCATGATGTCGCCGCCAACATGCTCTCCCACTATACCGGGATGAAACCCGGCGACAACCCGGGCAACCTACCACCCCCATACTACTGGTGGGAAGCCGGCGCGATGTTCAACGCACTCATCGACTACTGGTACCTGACGGGCGACAGTACCTGGAACGCAATCACCACACAAGCCCTGACCTGGCAGGCCGGGCACACAGGGACATTCATGCCAACGAACCAAACCAAAACGGAGGGAAACGACGACCAGGCCTTCTGGGCGTTCGCAGCCATGTCCGCTGCGGAGCGCAACTTCCCAGACCCAGGCCCCGACCACGGGCCCGGGTGGCTGGCGATGGCGCAGGCGGTGTTCAACACGCAGGCGGCGCGGTGGGACAAAGACACCTGCGGCGGGGGGCTGCGGTGGCAGATCTTCAGCTTTAACAACGGGTGGAATTACAAGAATACCATTTCCAACGGGTGTTTCTTCAACCTGGCCGCAAGGCTGGCGCGGTACACGGGCAACAGCACGTACGCGGAGTGGGCGCAGCGGATCTGGGACTGGACGGTGGACGTGGGCTTCCTCACGGAAGAGTGGCTGTTTTACGATGGGGCGGATGTGCTGCTGAACTGCTCGGACTTTAATCGGATCGAGTGGACGTACAACTCTGGTGTGTATTTGCTGGGCGCGGCCAACATGTACAATTTTGTAAGTCACCCGCTTATCTGATGAGCGTGGCTAACGAGATAGACGGACGGCGACCCCCAATGGGAGGCGAGGACAAAGCATATCCTGCAGGCGACCGACGTGTTTTTCGTCAAGGACCCCGCCATGGTGATGTACGAGCGGGCGTGCGAACTCGTGAATACCTGCCAGGTCGACCAGCGCACCTTCAAAGGCTTTCTCGCCCGCTGGATGGCGGCGGCCACGCAGGTCGCGCCCTTCACGTACGACTGGGTCATGCCACGGCTGCGGGCGTCAGCAGCAGCCGCCGCGAGGACATGCACTGGCGGTCCGGATGGCGCTGCGTGCGGACTGAAATGGACGACGGGGGCATGGGATGGGAGTCAGGATGTGGGATTGCAGATGAGTGCGCTGGAGGTGATGCAGGCTCTCTTGATCGACCGGGTAGATCCACCGGTCACGGATGCCACCGGAGGAACTTCAGTTGGAGATCCTGGCGGCGGAATGGAGCCGCACGATCCACGGCCGCACGTGCTGACGATGACTATCACCGGGATAGATCGCGCGGGGGCGGGGCTCATGACGGGGATGTTGGGGCTGTTGGTGATAGGAACGACCGGGTGGCTCCTTTATGAATAGCTTTGAATCTGTAGATGTGTACATCAATCAATGGATATTTATTGAAGGGCAGCCATAATCCGTCGCAACGCTTCGTCCAGGTACGCCTGCGGATGCGCAAAGACAATGCGGAACCATCCCGGCGTCTCGGACCCAAACAACGCCCCCGAGGCCAGATACACCTTGTTCTTCAGCAACCGCTGCATGATGACCTCGCTGACGTCCTCATGGATCGCCTCAGGATGGCGCTGGAGATACGGCGTGCCCAGGTCCACCCAGACAAAGAATCCCGCGTTCGCTCCAGCCATGTACGGGATCTGGTTCTGCGTCAGGAATCCTACTGTATAGTCATACGCCTCTTTCAGTTTTTCGCAGTTCAACCGGATATACTCATCCGTATACGCATCGTCCTCGAGAACATTTGCTGCGAGATGGTCCGCCGGCCCAGACACATACGAGTACAGCGCGACACTGTCCACCGCCGCACGCACATCCTTATTCCCCTGGCTGATCAGCGCCCCCAACCGCAGCCCATTCGCACCAAAATCCTTGCTCATACCCCAGAGAACATGGACCCGGTCCGCATCGATGATTCCCTTGGTGTCAATACTCAGCGCAGAGACAAATTCTCCTCCGCCCCATACGGACAACGCATATATCTCATCGCTGATAAAATGCATCCCGTGCTCCTGGCACAACCGCATCAGTGCAACTATGACATCGCGCGAGTAACACCGTCCGAGAGGATTATGCGGGTGACACAGCAGCAGCGCACGACACTTCTTTCCAGTCTGCTGCTCGAAACTGGTCAGCGCGCGTCGGTACGCGTCCACGCAGTCTTCGCCGAGCGGATCAGCTCCTCCAAACGGAACAGTCACAACCTCCGTCCCGAACCGCATCGAGATATCCGCGAGGAAGGTGCCGTAGTACGGTCTTCCCAGGAGAATCCCCTCGCCTTTATCCGCCAGCGCCCAGGAGAGATGCTCGACTGCCGCGGAGACACCGTTGGTGAGGATAAGATGCTGCGGTTCGAGCGGGGTAGCCGGGTTGAGGCGTCGGTTCAGGAAGCGGGCCATGACCGCTTTGAGACGCTTGGAGCCGGATGCGCCGTCATTGTAGGTCAGGGATTTGGAGGTGAAGCGGAGGTGCTGGTGCATGTGGTCCAGGAGGTACTCGTGCATTAGGAGGTTCTCGGCTACGCCGACGCTGTAGTAACCGTCAGGGTTGGTTTCGGGGTCGTACATGTTGGCCAGGACCTCCCAGATGATGTTGGTCTCGTTGGCGTGGAGGACGTCATTTGCGCGGGTTGAGAGGGCCATTTTCATAGATGGGAGATGATGAGGTGAAGAAGGAGAGGGAAGAGGAAGAAGAGGAAGAAGAGAAAGAATTATTACTTTTTTAAAGGATGCGAAGTGAGTCAATTGAGTTCGTATCTGTGGGTCAAGTAGCGCAGCTATTACCCCACAACACACGGACCGCTCAGCAGAAATATGGGCATAAGTGTTACGAGAGGTCTTGTGACCTAGTATTTCATATTAACAGAGGTCTGATTCTTGTTTAATAAGCATCTCCAGAGTATCCAGGGATCTAGTTATACACTGAAATGCACCTAGTGAAATAGAAGGCATTTTATGCATAGCACCTGAGGGGTATAGAGCTGTTCTAACCGAAAACGGCTCCATTGCATAGCCGTCCTGCCGCATCAGGCTCTCATTGGCTGACACAGCAAGGTGCATTCCTTTTCCGGTATAGCGCTCCTGTGTCTCCGCCCTCGCTGCTTTTACCTCCTCACCTGCCGCTCCAACAGCTCTCCCTTAAGGAACAGCGCATTTTCTCCCCCTATTTGGGCGGGGTATACAGGCAACCGAGCCCCAGTTTTGGAGAGCTCAAACTTGGCCATTGTTAGGTTATCATGAAGCAATGCCAAGGCCCTTGCCAGTGATGCTAGAACTGAAGTTTTACTTGTTTTCTCTTCATATAAATGACGTCATAGGTGATCATTATACCTGAAGGTTTTTATGCTTGAAGTTCTTGATAAAGATATTGTTCTAAACGCGTTGTCACTACTCTAGCAGAAAATATAAGGAATCTACCCTTGGCTACTGTATAGATCCAGAGTCGCGAGATGCCTGGGTCTTGTGGTAGTGTTGGTCTTTTGCCCTTATGAGAATGGTCCAGTGCGAATAGATAGAGGTGGAGCTGTATGGCCACAGGGCCAAGAGTATCACGATCTGTCTAATTCCTTGGTATAAGAGGGTAGCAAGATTAAGGGGAAGGTAATGCGAACACCCAGAGCCGCCATGATGATCTTTTACACTGTACCACAGGCTACAGTACTGGTGATTGGTTAGGTCAGCATGGGTTTTTTGGAATCTAGGGCATCAATGGAGTAATTAATTCTTATTGTTGGCTATCGTCCTAATGATCCTATGAATAGCTCCACACCCAATTATCCGTGACTAAGGCTCACCCTCACCGCTCCGTCACGGATACAGCCCTACCTCTCCACAGTGGATCTACTCATTTACCTATGTCTCTTCCAACTTTGAGCTTGAGCATCTCTATATAATATACTCTATTCTCTCTGTTTTAACAGACTGCAGGTTTTCACACAAGCTTTTATACAAGACAATGTCTAGATATATATGTCTGCAGTGAGGCAAGCATAGATTTACTAATAGAGCATCCACTACATTTCGTGCCTAGAGGACATTGTATAAATGGCATGATGGAGTAGGTATGGAGTACTATGGCTCTAGTGGAGTATGGCTGGGTTCAGTGTCTAAGCGAGTTGATATCCTTTTGATAATATCCCTCATTGCGGTACAATGTTGCCTGTTGATTTACTTAAGATCCCTGTCACTCCACTAAAACTCCATTTTTCTTGATGAACTCTTGACCATCATCTATCCACCCGGTATAAATTGTCACGGAGCGAAGCGAAACTTCTGGTATGCCCCGGTTGCACTTGCAGTTAAATAAGATACTGATTCCATCTCCTAGACTTCAGAAACAGCAATTCTGCAATGCCCACACAAGAACTTCCTCAATTGTTCTTCCGATACTTTCCCTCATTCATCATCTTTACGTTGATCTTGTGCAACACCTACCAGTACTATGTTGCTTATGAAGACTGCAGTCTCGGCAATCGCCTTATCTTTGCCAACCTTAGCTCATGGCTCGCCATCGCCTACTTCTATCAACGGCCAGCCTCTGCCGGACCGGTGGCACCAGATCGATCTCGTTGATGCGAGCGGTGTCGAGTATCCAGAGTACGCTCAGTCACTCGTAATGGGTCTAACTGGCAATACCACCGATGTTGATCTTCAGAAGCGCCGTCCAGATGATGTCTGCAGGTACATCATTACGGCAAATGCCTGTCTGGGTATTGGAAGCTATGTGGTTGGTTGGGCGAAGAGCATGGCACAGATCATCAAGGATCTCTCGAATAGCCATGATTGTGGTGTCATCGACGGCACTTACCGTGATATCAGATACGTGTTTTATGCTTCGGGCCGCAACTGCGATACCACTTCCCAGCAAGACACTATTGCAGGTGCGATCAACAAGTATATGCACAAGGTTGATAACGGAAATCTATGCCACACTGAATGCTTGCGCATTACGCACGGTGGTACCTACAGTGGATGGCTCAAGGTCGGACCCAAGAACAGCTTCAAGGAAAATGCCTATTGTGGCACCCACTTGAACTTTGATCATTGTATCTCGGGCGGCAATAATGATATCTGAGCATTCCCTCGAAGTTGTCTCGTTCAACGGTAGGTTTCCTCCTCGCACCTGGGACACAGACTTTCATACTAACCTCATCAGCTTTCGCCTCTTGCGCGTCAGGGTGCCTTCCCAAGGGCGCATCGGCCAATGGATTTGGATGGGATGGTTGCTGTATGTGCGGAAGATGGCTGTACAGAGGTAAGGTGTGGGAGGAAAATCAGTCCGATGAGCAAAAGTTATAGACACTAATAGTAGATGGACAAGAAGATTTGGATATACTGGCATGTATGAAAGTGAGGGCTTGGTTGCCAAACGCAAGAATTGAAGCAGATCATTCTAAAGTACCAGCCAGACTACCCATGTCCATAAAACAGTGATACAGTGGACTGCATTGTCGATCATGTGAAGTGCCTGGAGAAGCCACGGGAAATTGTGGCCCAATGTGACGCAAACTTTTCCATGCGGATGAGCGCAAGGAAATAACATTAAATGCGGTCTCATTGGCCTATTATTCCTGTCTAAAGGAAAGGAAATGCATTCGGGTTCGTATTTGTGGGTCAAGCAGAGCAGCTATTACTTTCCAGTATATATACGGCATAGATCTACCCCGCTGACTTCAATCCCCATGTCTATTTAAATCTCGATATAATGGCTCTATCAATAGATGCTTTTCCAGAAGAGATATTCATCGAGGTCTTAACATCTCTGAAGCTCACATCAGGGCCATCTGCATTGATCCCATGCCTCCTCTGCTGCAAGAAATGGCATCAATCGACCATTCCCCTCCTCTACCGCGATATTATTCTTAAAAACTCCAACTTGGAGCACTTGTTTTCACAATTCCCAGAATCGCAAGGCGGATTGGTCCGAACATTGACCGTCGCCCTAACCTACCCCATCGAAAACCCCGATGGCCGCTGGCAGCGAGATGCTTATCTAGGTACCCGAAAGACACGTCGAATGAAACGTTGCCTGAGGGCTCTTTCGGGGTTTTTGCGCTGTATGAGCAATCTGACTACGTTCTCCTTTGCGATACGCCACGACATGGTCGACGGGACGACAAACCTGCAGTTCCCCAGAGATACTCTTACCGATATGTTGTTGGCTCTTCCACAAACATGCGTTAACATTGAGATTGTCGTCTGCGGGCCCGAGGAGCGAAACAATCGCAGTCCAGATGATTTCTGTAAGACTCTGATACAGATTCTTCCTCGCCTGAAACATCTCCGTCTTCAAGTTGGTCGTCTCTGTCCGGATTTTCTAGGGGAAGCCGGCTTGGGAAAAGACGATACAGATGGCTCAATCTGCATCAGTTTAAACCCCGCTCTCTGCCCAATTTGAAATCAGTGGGGATAGACCGTCACCGTTGCCTCTATTGTGATTATATTGAAACTCTGCCCGATCAGACAGAGGCGGTGTGAGTCGTACGGCGTGAATGGAAGCCGAGGAGGCAAAAGTCATGCCAAATTCAAGGCTGGACTGTTACTGAGATCTCTTCACCATGGCCTTTTCTAATGATCAAGATTTCCTGTCATCAACCAACTGTTGCTACATAGCTGGCAGCTGGGCAACGGTGCCATAAATTTGCTGAAAATAGGACGCGGGCAGTCCCTACCAGATAGCTAGGAGCGAAGATGTACCGGACAGGGGCTCATGCCCGGTTTGGATACGACTTGGCGAGTGCTGAACGGATCGAGCAATCTGCGGTCTCTGCTGGTTACGGAACTACTAAAGGCCCTATGGTGGTCTGGAAGAAGGGATGGGGTACAATAAATGCTCAAAGCTGTATTCAACATGTAGTTCCTCTTATAACAGAGTATATCAATCAACATCCTCATCGTCAACTAGTACTGGATGGTGCTCCGGGGCATGATGCTCATCAGACGAGATGATTAAGTATGCAGCAAAATCGTCCGTCTCCGCTAATCAAATGGAGGAAAAGCTTGCTGAAATTTTCAACATAGATTGTAAGCATCTCCCCCTTTGACGACATAAAAGCTGGTCTGTAGAGCATTCTGATTGATGCTGATTAACTATCTATGTAGCCTTTACTATAGGTACTGCCCAGCGTCCGCCAAAGCAGGTCAAACTTGGTTTCTTCCTAGTGCACTGTGTAACTTAATCAATATTCTTCGCCAAAATCATCACCCTTCTGTATCTGGATATCCATACCAAGCTGCGTCTGCTTGAACGGGAACGCCGTAGAGACCTTAAGTTTCTACGTATCTGGAAGACTACCTGACCTCCAGGTGGATGAAGTGGCCACATACAAAGCCCTAAAAGTCTGGAAGACTGTCTTGTATTTAAACAGTGTACACCGATATGACAATGGCCATCTATCCAAGCTGGTGAGAGCTTTGGCAAATGGTGAAAGCTATGTCAGAAAATTGAGCCTCAAGCTAAAGAGTTAGGCTTCAGGTTACTGGTAACATGTGGCAGACGCTTGCAATTTAGAAGACCGTGGCCACTTAAGATCTAAATAGATAGATTCTCTTGGTTCAAGTGGGCCTCAGGGGTGGGATGTGAATCGGAGCTTTTTGCCCGGAAGACAAAATTCGCGTTCTCGAGATAATGAGAAACTGGTTGGTAGGGGCCCGAGACGCTTGTTTGAGCTGTCCCTAATAGCTCTGCGGCAGCAAGAAAATTCTCGTCTCGGTGCAGATTTGCAGCCCGTTGGTACCTTCTCTGAATCACCTTGGGTGCTTCTCGAGCATAGCGACGTAGAGCTGCCACGGCAGTCCTATACCCTTGATCATTGGGGCTTTGGAACTTGCACATCCTTTGATGATCTGCACTTATGCCGCATCTTTCCGTGTTGTCGAGAATGGGTGCTGCACTCGTTTCATCCACGATATAATCTCTTTTGTATTTGAGATCGGTCTTTTCCTGCTCCCAAAAGAAAAAGACACGGAAATTTGGCATCAGAGGAGCGAATTGATCGGTGATATTCTGAAGTACCTCAGATTCTTTTTCGAGTGCGTTGACCAACCCCGTTTCAAATTCCGCCATGGTCTTTGGGATAGTAAGGCATGCCATTTTCTGCAGACTACCAAGGAGATTGGCTTTGTTTGATCCATGATGTGGTGTGCCGAAGAAAAGTATAGCAAATGTACAGGTGTAAATTGAATGGATATGAGTGAGTCTGTGTCGACTCTCTGCGTAAGCCAAGGCCTGTTCGTAGTCAGAAATCGGCGTGTTTCTGTATTCGCGGTATTGCTGTCCAACTTGAACATACCCTTTTGACTATAATACCTCCGAGGGAATGGCATATAAAGATAATGGGTCTTTGCGTCGCATCTTCGAGCTACTGCCGTCAGCAGTGTCTCATTTAGTTGATTCCAGCGCACCTACATCTCTATCAGACTCCAGCTGAGAAACCAATGTCTGTGCGTGTTGTAACACTCTATCTGAGCTCGGCCTCTTTCCGTTCCAGGACGAGATACTCGCATTATAACCCCAGGCCAGGACACGGGCACGAGGAAGATATTTCGGCAAATAGGCCGGATCGCTCAACCAGCATGTACCTTGTGGCTTGGATGTCCATGTCTCCGTCACATGACCATTCAGTCCATGCACAGCAACGATACTGATCGGGTCGTTAACAGAGTCGCATGTCTGATAAATTCGAGCGAACTCACTCAATTTCGGCTGCCTCATCAGCTGGACGGTATAGCTCCTGTATGCCGTAGATTTGTTGAGAATCATCCATGTTTTACCCATTCCCTAAGCTCTCTAAAGTGCGCAAGTGGAGAATTGGTCATTGTTGGCTACCCGGATGACCTGAATTTATGTCAGAAGCAGTTTCCATTTTTAGAACGGCCCAGCCTTTTGAATGAATGGGAGGCCACAGTCCTGACACTGTTTTGGCCACCAGCGAGTGACCTACTCTGCATTAGTGCGGGCGCTTACGCTGAAACGAATATTTATTACATCAAATGAAAACCGCAGGCGGTAAATTTCGGTCTCTTGCTCCCAGAATTTGCTATTGTCTATCAGGCGGCAAGAGTAACTTATTCCATAATGCGCTCTGCGAATCTTTAAGTAAACCTGTAATGTCACAAAAACTTTCACTTTCTCAGGTAGCACCAGACTCCAAGGCTCACATAACTAGCTATCTGCTGTGGAAGCATTTGGACAACCCATTAATTGTCTAGCGTGCAGGTACGTCATCTTGAAATGCACCGCTTCAGGAGCCCCGTGGTTACGTGACATATTCAATATGCATATAGCGGTAGCTTGGGCAAGCCCAGGAAATGACACTAAATGTAAGGCTTGATTCTTGACATTGGGTTTGCTAGTCTTTACGGACCTCCACTTTGCACCCGTCGGCGCTTAAKAGCACCAGTGTCAGCCGCTGTCTCTCGCTTCCGACCGGCTCATTCGGCTCCCCTGCAGGTAACGTAATTTTTGAGAATGTTTGCAGTATCCTGACGACAGTGTAAGACACCTCCATTAGGGCGAAATCCTCGCCCAGACATTGCCGGGGCCCACCGCTGAAAGGAAAATAGGCCCAGCGAACATTCTCGAGTTCACMGCTCTCCCAGCGCTCAGGACGAAATTCATATGCGTCTGGACCAAATATGTTCCTCTTTCGGGAATTCACGTACTGCGAAAACACGACGAGTTCACCTTTMCTTACCAACATAGGTTTGTCTCCTTCAGGGCCGCCCCCTGTTGGTAGAAGAGTAGTTCGTACCGCTTCACGATTGTTCAACGGAACAGGAGGGTAGAGACGAAGACCTGACGCGCGAAAATCAGTGACTGCTCCTCACACATAATTCAAAGTGGCTCCAACGCACATTCTTTGATGACACAAGCAAGGTACGGCATTTTTTTGATTTGCTCCCTACTTGGTATGTGACCTCCCTCCATGACGGCGGCTATCTCTTGCCGCAAACGTTTCATGACATTCTCATGACGAATAAGAAGTCGACTGATGGCCATAAAGGCAAAGTCAGCACTGAATCAGAAACAAGTTTCGAGGCCAATGCATACAACGTCCAAGACAAACAGCATGCTGTCGTATCCCGACCAGCTAGTAAAACATTCAGGAGCTGATCACGGAGCTCTTTCACGGTTGCAGACTCTTCAGCTATCTGCTTTATGAAACCCTCTTGCTTCACGACGTGTCGCTCCGGATTTTCTAAATCCAAATCCTTGATGTAATTTTCGACAAATCGGTGCACGTTCGCACACGCTTTGCGGAAAGTTGGKGGGTTATATAGAAAGTGCCAAGGTGCTATACGAAAACGTTTGGCAAGACCCTCTTGAGCGATGTTGAAGCTTTCCGCGAAGATCTTGTTTTCTCTGTGCTGATCGATTCCTGCCCTCAAACTATAGATCGATCTACCAAAAAGTAGAGCTGTCGCAGTATCCAAGGTCAGATCGAAAAACAAAGGCTGAAGGTCGACAACCCCGCTTGCAGGTAGGCGATCGATCAGGTTGTCGACATGCTCACGGAAATGGTCCAGGTTCTGATACTGGACACGAATGAATTGCTTTCGTAGGAGTTCTCTTGAATGTTTCCATGCTGTTCCCTCTTGAGTAAAAATTCCATTTCCCAACAAGGGTGCAAAAATTTGGGGCCTGGCGCCGAAACCGTAGTCTACACTCCACCCAGAACTGGTAAGCAGCGCTATCTCCACTAAGTGCTCATCGACATGGTAAAACGGCAGTCACCTTTGAAATTTGTGGACAAAACAGCCTCGACATTAGAGGGATGCAATAAATGGAAAGCCCTCGGCCCAAATAACAGATACTGGGTGAGATTATTGCCCGGTTCGTAATCTTCTGCCACCTTGCAGAGATATGCAAGAAGTCGACCTTCCGCATTCGTTTTCCAGAGGTCTATGATGCGGTCAATTCCAAGTGGCCATTTTTTGGGCAGCTCGGGCGGTAACTGGCAGCCATGTTGCAAAGCAACAGCAGAGTCGTTCTGACAGACCGTGAGCGGCGGTGTTTTCAGCAGATCGAATGTTTACTCACGCGGTAGTCTTTGAACCTAGAGAAGGAGAGGTAGCAGACCCGACAGAGGCCGACTATGAGTGTAGCCCAGATGAGAAATGCTGTTGCCATAGTGTTCTGGTGGGCAGTGTGACTTCGCTGTATGTTTTGTTTTGAGAATTAATATGCATCGGCGGGGAGATGGTCACTTATAGCCTGCTTTGTGCCGTTTTCCTGCTGGCCGACAACCCTCGTCCGCCAAGCATTCCCAGCCGCCGTCACTGGCGCGCTAATGCATTGAATGTCACACACCAGGTAGAGAAGCGGAGCAAGGGGCTGGTTTCTGGCCGCTAACCGTGTCAGCTACGGCTGAGCCGCCCTGTGTGGAGTACTCCGTATATCTGGCACAAACGCCATCTCTTATTTACCTCCCCACTTTTTCCTCCTTGTAGCCCTCCTCCCATCTGCCAACTGAGATACGCACTACGCTTGAACTGTCTCAGCGTCAGTTGCAGTTTCCACGATGCCTTCGGGCCTCCACGTATTATATTCGCCCAATCTTCTCCTTCGAGGAATAGATCAGGAACAGAAAATTTCCGACGTAGAGTAAGGCATCACACCAAGATCTTATACTTTCCAACCCACTGACAACTTCATGGACAGTATCGTTGCAGTTCACGGCTTGGCCGAGGATTCAAGGAAAACCTGGACTCGGCAGGAAGGAGGCGTGTTGTGGCTCAAAGATCTCCTGCCACGACATATCCATAATGCAAGAGTTCTTACGTTCGATTATAACCCCGATCCCTTTCTGTTCACTGGACCGGGATTTATGGACAAGGTTCAAGGTCATGCAACTACACTAGTGGCAGATCTGGAGGCTGAGCGGAGTCTGATGAATGCCTCCCAACGACCTCTCATATTTGTATGCCACGGGCTTGGAGGTATCATCGTCAAAAGCGCTCTTATTCATTCAGCGAGTCGGACTTCTCATCAAACATGCCACCTCAACTCAATATATGTTTCAACGTTCGCTATCTTGTTTTTTGGCACGCCGCATGACCGCATCGACGTTGGAAGGTGGCTGGCTTTACATTCGTCAAGCCTCGCAGCGACTGATCCAGGAGCAGCTGCCGTCACCCCACATAACAGTGCTGAACTACCAATCACTGTGCATGCTTTGGATGTTATCACAAATCAGTTTGCTCCACTCATGAAGAAAATCCATTTGTATCTGTTCTGGGAAGGTCTAGAGACACGGCTTGCAGACCGTGTTGATTTCTTGGTCGAACAAACGTCTGCTGCTCCCCCTACGTATGACACCCAACGATGCGGAATTTCGGACTCCGACCACTCAGGCATGGTCAAGTTTCACAATGGTGACTCCGCATATCGGACAGTCATATCTGCTCTGAAAAAGTATTGCCAAGCCGCACCGGAGGTGATTGCATACCGATGGAAAGAAGCGGTGGAATCTCTGGCGCGCATGAGGAAGAGTGAAGCTTCCGAGTTGACCGGTTTGTTTCTTGATATTCCGGACAAAACTCCACTTTTTGTGGAAATCAAGGACACTGTCGAGCCTGCTTTGCAAAACGAGCATTTCGACCCACCATGCGCTGTTTCCCCTGCTTTTATAGGGCAGGATGAAATTATAGGAGCCCTCCAAACAGCTTTCGAACCGGAACAAAACGTGTTGTTGATGAAACAACAGAAGCGATTTGTTCTCTATGGAATAGGCGGCTCTGGAAAGACACAGCTATCTGCGAAATATGCCCAACAGAACCGGAAATTGTAAGGCTCAAACTTAAACATTGATCCTCGTTTCCTAACTTGAGTAACAGCTATTGGGCAGTATTTACTATTGATGCGTCATCACATCAAAGTGCAAGAGAGTCGTTCTGCAAGATCGGAAGAAAGGGCGGACTCGAAGCTACTGAAGATTCAGGCAAACACTTCCTCTCTCAAGCCACAAAGCCCTGGCTTCTCATCATCGACAACGCAGACAGCCCCGATCTACACTTCGAAAGACTTATAGTACCTAGTGAAAGAGGTCATATCCTCGTCACCACAAGAAACCCCAGCCTCCGAAGACAAGGCAATGTGGGAAACGTGGAACTCAAAGGGCTGAAAGAACGAGACGCTTTCCAGCTACTTATGAGAGTTGCGGATATTAAGCAGCCATGTGATACCCCTACGGAAAGAGCAGGAAACGAGATCATCAAAACTTTAGGCTATCTAGCCCTCGCGGTCGTTCAAGCTGGAAACACGATTTACAACAAGTTATGCAATTTGACAGAATATCTCGGGTTCTTTCACCTCTTCCTGGAAAAGCGCCGCGAAAAAAAAGTCCAATGTTCCACAAACGATACTGACGATACTGCTGCACGTCGTGCCGAAAATGACGACATTTTCACGGCGTTTGACTTTTCTTTTCAGAGAATCGCGATACAAAACACAGTTCCAAGCCAAGATGCGATTGAAATTCTCAATATTGTTGGCTTCTATCACTTCGATTCCATTCCAGTCGACATCTTCGAAAGGGGGTTGAATCTGGAGCGAGAGCAGTTGCGGCAGTCCTCAGTTGCGTCACTCCGAGCAAAATTCGCCAACGCTTTTGTTTGTCGCTTGAGACCACCTCGGTCACTTCCTAGGTTCCTAAGGCAAAATGCCAATGGCATGCATCCGTTATGCATCAGGGAAGCTCTTCGTGAGTTGTATGCGTCTTCCTTGATAACATACGGAAAAGACGAGAAAACCTTCTCGCTGCATCCTCTCGTTCATGCCTGGGCAAAAGATCGCATTCCTTCGAATGAGAGGAGTCTGTGGGCAGGTATTGCTTTCAACACCCTCATGGCATCTATTGAGATCTCACCAAAGGATACCGGAGAGTCTAATTCGACTTTCGGAAGAAGTTTGATTCCACACCTCAATTCGTGCCTAGAAGCCTGTCCGACTGAGTTCAAAGAGTTTCACAGTCTCAAGGATTGTGTTGGCAAATATCGCCGTTTCACATTGCTTCTACAGCCCACTCTAATGTTCACACTTCGCGAGATGATCCAAAGTGCCGCGAAGTGTGGGGCTCTGTACGCCCAGACTGGTGACTTTCTAAAGTCTGCGTACCACCTCTCTCTGGTGAAGGAAGCGCTAGTTATGCTTGTTGGACTCGACGATGCTAGGACAATGGCCGCTATGCTAGGCCTCGCAGGTGTCCTGTGGGGCCTGGGGCGCTTGAGGGAAGCCATTGACCTACAGGAACAAGTCGTTAAATCACGACGTAGGGTTCTAGGATCGGTCCACCGTGGAACTTTACAAGCCATGGTTTCTCTCGGTAAATCGTTCTGGCTCAATGGGCAATACTGTGAGGCTCTTGAGCTTCAGCAACAGACTGCAGAGGAAATGCGTGTGCACCTCGGAGAAGAAGATGATGACACGCTGGATGCACTAGACCACTTGGGTGTCACATTAGGCTCTTGGCATAGATTTACAGAGAGCAAAGACATCCACCGGAACGTCTTGACGATTCGAACGAGAGCTCTGAAATCGAGCGACTTGAAAGTCCTTGAAACAAAAAGCAATCTAGCTATGGCTCTCCTTGATCTCAAACAGCTCCGTGAAGCGAGATATCTAATGGAGGATGTCTATAATAATCGCAAGGTGCAGATGGGCAAGGAACACCCTTACACACTTTTGGCTTTATGTTATCTCTCGAAGATTTATATTGAACAGGGTGAGTTGCATAAAGCCGAGAAAACTTTGGTCGAAGGAATCGCCGCGGGGAAACGGAGCCTCGGCGAGAATCATCTTGGAGTGTTGGTCGGCTGTGGAGAACTTGCCCGGACTTATGCACGCCAAGGCCGCTTAGAGGAAGCAGAGAGACTGAGTCTTGAGACAATCAGCAAGGTCAAGATTTCTCGAGGAGATGAGCACCCTGACTATGCTTACGGAATGTGGAAATTAGGAGAGTTGTGGGAGAAGAAAGGCGAGCAAGTGAAGGCAATCAATGCCTATCGTGTTGCGCTAACAGCTACGGAGAGGAGGCTAACAAAAGAGCATCCGCTTCATAAGCTTATTTCAGATCGCATTCGGTTTCTGACAGAAAACTCACTCGCCGACGGGTTCAGCGGCAGTGATGTAGCAAATGGCTCAGCAAAAGCTGACATTGCGGAGTTGAAGATCAACCCTCTACAGCCTACACAGACATGGTAAAGTGCGACTGAACATCTTTATAGTTTAATGAGTGAACTACACGTCATGAACTGTGCCGTAACGGGGATCGCAATACGTATTGCTTTTGACTGCTTACTTATTCCATCCTGCCGCTCGGCCAAACCACAGTCAGGGCCGATGCCAACCTTCGTACTGGCCGAGTGTAGCAGGTCAACAGGAATCAGATCCTTCCAGGTATTCCCCTTTCTGCTTCTGGAACATGCTGTGGACTATTGAAATGTGTTTTATAATCTGGCTCGTCAGTATGAGAGTTGAATCTACGTCACATATCTCGAATAGGAGCATGTTAGAATCAACTCAAAAGCACTGATAGATGACTAACCCTGCTGTGTGCAAAGCCGAATTCCTCTAGTTATGCCATCCATACGGGCCAGCCACAGAACCAAAGACTTCCAAAGACAATATGGCGGGATTATCAGGTTCTCCTGGGTCCTGTCATTCCACTCTTCCCTAAGCAAAGATACATGAATTTAGACCTGTGTGAGAAATTCACCGCAGACGTTGCTCCACACTCTTCAAAGACCAAGCAATATATGCATTCATAAAAAGTCTGGAAGCTCCACCAGAAGTTCATGAGGAAGGAATATTGAAGCAGACTGGAGTGAACTTGATGTGTAAATTCGCAGATTATTCAGTAGGCTCGCTGCCCATTTTATGCTTCAACTCTTTCGCACTATTCATCGAACAGGATTTCAGAGCTTTTACTGCGCCGTAGAGTTTGACAGTGTAGATCCCCAAGTCCCTCCACTCCTAAGTAATCTATAGCCTAGGTTCTTAATCCTGAATCTAGAGCACTTTGATCGCCTTACAAAACTAGACATCACCATACCGGCAGTTGCAATTACTTGGCTCCAGAGTGTCAAAGCCCATAGCATCATTGAAGCTAGCTACTGAGTTAGGGGCATTCCCACCCCATCCTAGACGTATGGCTGAGACCATTGATTAATGAGTGATATCCAATCATCAACAGAACCTTACTCTTGGAAAAAGGGCGGTCCCTGAGTGGAACATCGTCGACCATTTTCAAGACATGGACAGATATGAAGTCAATTATTCCATTCTCATCAGCACCACGACGGGCGCCTATTTTCTAGCATCCAATCAAAATCCCAGCAACAAAAAAGCGTTGTATGAACTCAACCACATCCTATACATTATACTTAGATATCAGACGCAGCTACGTGTGCTGTGCTTACTTCCTCTTCCTAATGAAGATGGCTTGGCGGACATTGACTTACAAATCTTAGTTCCATGCATATGTGGTCAACTAGGTGGTTTGAGAAAGACGCTGCGCGGGAGACACGTCAGGGGTTGAAACGACGCGCCCCTGTAGTCCACATGACATTCCACTCGCTTGGTGACTGCCCTACCCGTGCCGATCCCCGAGTACCCGAGTACCCGAGTACCCCAGACTCCCAGTCCCCAGTACCCGGTACACCCTGCATTACGAAAACTCATAATGTGTTTCTGATATCCTCAACTAACATGAATTCCACGATCAGTTCACTACACGGCAGAGCGACACGCTTCTCGCTGGCATGTTTGCCGTGCCGATCGCGCCACGTGAAATGCGACGGCAAACGACCGTGCTGCAGCCGCTGCGCTGAGCTTGACCAGCTATGCCAGTATGCTCGATCGCGCCGAGGTGGGCTAAATCGCTCAGCTCTGGAAGAACGGTGAAATATATTAGCTACCACAGAGCACGCAGTGTCCACGGATAAGCCAAGTTCGCAGTGGTCGGCGATTGGTCAGATGTGCCAGGAAGTTGTTGGCAACGGGCTTCCTGACTGCTACGGTCAGCTTCATCGACACCATACTTGCGACGAGACTTCGGGCGCAACCTCATCAACAGGGCTTCAATTTTATATCGATGATATTCAGAACGATTCGTTGATCGATGCTTATTATAAAAACTTTCACAAATTCCATTCCTTTCTACTGCCGGCGAAGCACTTCAAACGACTATATCAAAACTCGAGCAGACAACCCACATTCAGGCCGCTCATCGCTGTCATGCGCCTTGTCGGACATATATGCAGCATACGAGGATGGTCGATCACGCTAGATGAGCACGTAAAAGCCAGCTTCTCACAAGTATCATTGACGGATCCTCCTATGGTCCAGTGCCGACTTCTATATTCCATGGCGCTGTTCCGGTATGATCACAGAACCGACGCCAAGTCACAGATGGACTCTTCTATCTGCCTAGCCACTGAGTGTAAAATATTTGAGTAGAGATATTCCAAATGGACCTGTCTTACATTGTACTTACATACATTTAATATTTGGTTTTCGTGATCAGGTTAATGATAATTGAGCTGACGGCAGCTGCAATGCGTTAAAATGTAATATGTTCATATGAAGTATGCACCGTAAGAAAGAGATCCATTATCTATTGTAGCAGGGAAACGTGAATTACAAGTTGTCAGCTTTTGCAATAAATCGGAACTTTTAGACCTCTGTGACAGGCAGACCACTTTTTTCATCCATGGTAAAGCCAAAACCCTAGTCTGCCGTCTGGCGTATTATAGGAAATTCGGTGGGATAGGCTAGATGGCTTTAAATAACTTGTAGTTGTATCATGGAGATTTTTGGAACCTCAAATATATTCCGTCAGTTGCAGCATTCACGTAAATAGCTAGCCCGTCTTACAGCCAAAAGGAATTCGAAATAATCCTGTGCATTCAACGAAGGTATCAAGTCTGGGAAGAGAAAAGAAGAGGAATCAATCTGGCGGGACGGTGCTTGATATGTCCCATGATAAGGAGCGCCTTCTCTTATCATCCCGATTCAGCCATGTTTGTTCCCATCGTCATATCACCGAAGTAATCCATAATACCTATTCGCGTCCAGATCGTCACAGCCCGAATCTCAGCAAACTTATCCAAACACTTGGACCAGCTGTTCAAACAGCTTATCAGAATCAAAGTCCATAGGGTCAGCCGAGGTGAGAGCCTCCTGAATAACGTCAGGAGGGTATATCAACTTTTGGTTGATATAGCACTTCACCTGCTTCGCTGTATCCCCTGAAATCTTGATGTTTTCCCTCTCCCAACCACCGGCAACCAGCGCACCTCACGATCCGAGGTCAAGGCAGCAATTGTACGTAGCTTGCGAGTACTCCATGAGAGGCTCACCTAGGAGCTCTGCTGCGGCATTGTAACCTGATACGCGGCCTAGCTGATTTGCATGCTGACAGCTCATCAACGCGTACTGGCTTTTGCCGTCGGCGATCGCACAGGCCGCATCACCTGTGGCAAAGACGCCGTGAACAGACGAAACACGAAGATATCGGTCAACATAAAGGCGACCCAAGGCATCCTTCGGGCCGGGGATTTGTTTTGTTAAAGGCGTAGCTCTCACTCCAGCGGTCCAGATCACTGTCTTTGTTTCGATACGTTCACCAGATGCGAGAGCTACGCCTTCGGCATCAACTGCCGAAACCCCAGGTCCGAGCTTGAATTCGACACCGAGGTCTGCCAATGCTTGAGCTATTACGGCACGCGGGCCGGGTCCAAAATCGGGGCCGACATTTTCGGCGTTTCCGACTAGAACGATGCGCGCATTGGCGACGTGGCCAAGTCGTTGAGGCAGCTCGGCTGCGAGCTCAATGCCTGTGAAGCCAGCACCGCACACGACCACGGTATCACGGCCGGGGCTCGCCGGAAGTGCGCCAAGACCTTCGAGGTGCGATTCCAGTTTGATAGCAGCATCCAGAGAATCGATATCAAACGCGTGATTCTGAAGACCTGTAACACCACGGGGGCGGATGACGGAGCTCCCTGCAGCGAGAATGAGACGGTCGTAATTGATTGTCCTCTCGACACCTGAAGCGGATCGGACATCGACGGTGTGCCCTTCGGTATGTATGGCCTTGGCGGTACCAGGAATAAACTTGATACGTGCGTCTTCAAAAAGGGATGCGAGAGGATGAACCAAACTGGACGCCTTGGATTCATAGAGTCGTGGACGCATCACCAAGTTCGGTTCGG
Organism: Aspergillus pseudoviridinutans; assembly: GCF_018340605.1. Lineage (NCBI taxonomy): Eukaryota > Fungi > Ascomycota > Eurotiomycetes > Eurotiales > Aspergillaceae > Aspergillus > Aspergillus pseudoviridinutans. The sequence goes on along the minus strand of NW_025091290.1, from coordinate 378,391 downwards.
GAGCAATGACGACCACCTCGAATTCGTCCTCCTTGTTCGCAAGCTTGATTAGACGCTTGGCTGAGAGTGCGCTCCAGACTCCGGCAAACCCGGCACCAATTATGACTATCTTGTGGGACATTGCGTTCGGACTTTTGCACTAGGTTTCGCTGGTTGTTGTGTTCTGGAGTTGATACCGAGAAGTGATGCGAGATAGTGGGCAAGATCGCTTCAAGTCCTTTTGTGTTTGTATTGTGCACACCCGGAACGTAAGTGCCTCTTGTCTGATCCAACAATCATTCCGGCTACCCGGGAATTGCCTATGTGTATCGGGAACCGTTCCGTGTGCGCCTCATGCGGATACCCGAATAAGCCGGATACCCAGATAGACGAGTTATCAAGAAATGATGCATGCGGATTTGTTCTTCCTAGCCACGCAAGCCATCCTCATGAATCCCATCAACATGGTGGCAGCATAGGACGGTAATGGTACACACTCGTCGCTGACTTGCTGGCTTGCCGCTCACGTTATATGACGAAGAAACTGTTCTGCAGGCGCTGCACCGACACCACCAGACAGGGCGACTATCCGCATCCGCGCCGAGGGAATTTAGTTCCGCTGTCCTATCCCACAGGATTGTGCAGCTTACATGCACTGACAATTCCCTCCTTGATCACAGTCTTGCGCCATCACGATTGATGGCTTCAAATCGCTCTCGGTACCCTAGATGGGTGAGCTCGTCGATGTTGGCCGCGGGGAGACATTTCTGTAATATCTCAACGGGGTCCTGAGGTGACCACGGCAACACATGCCCTTGGACCGCTGCCATGACAACTCCAGACGTGGCCGAGATGAACATCAAGGCGTAAATAAGGAGCCATGCGTCGGATGAGCCTCCCACCCTAAGGACCGAAACTACCATCTTCACAAAGCTCCCGTTGTCAAGCATTTGATCCGAGGTACGAATCTGATTGGCATTTTCGACATTCTGTCTCATGAGACTGAAATATGCCTGGCCTAGTTCGCTCAAAATCGTACCCATCGTCTGCGCAGCTAATGAACTGCTGCCGTCGTAAATGCGGAGAGAATACTCCGAAGCAACCCAACCATCTGCCAGGCTGCCTCCTGGACCTGAGTGACTGTATAAGTTTATATATTTGTCGGTTAAGTTTGAGAGTTGCCATTTCACAGTGGCATCCAAGGGGAATCCGTGAGTCACGGATCTGTTGACTTGAAGAGGCGAAACACGGTCCGAAAGGCTAATCGTCGCTAGTATCTCATTTCCTCCGTATGTGCACTCAAGGACAAATGGCTGATCCACATCATCACCCGGGAAGAGAAAGGTATGGAGCGGTTCACCATTCTGTTCAGTTACAACAGAGCCGATGCTGAATGGAAGTGCGTAGTCTCTGTTCAGAAGTACAGTGGTGTTGACGACGGTGTTCTTTGCAAAATTGTACATCACAACGACGGGATTTTGTGGATCACCATATTTCGTCGTTGAAACGCTGTAAGATACCGTGGCATTGACGCAAGTCACTTCAACGATGGTTCCGAAGACTGCGGCATCCAGTCGCTCGAAGGTATAGGAGGTAGGGAGATTAAAACCTGATGAAGGACCAGAGTATTGGGTATAAGATGTCACGTTCAACCCAATACCAGACGTATTCAATCCGGGATATGTCGTGCTGCCAAGAGTGCCTGACACTGGCTGCCAATTACCCCTGCCGAGATAGATGTTCGACACCATCGTTTGCGACGATCGAATGTAGGCATCTCGGTAAAGGAAACTGCTTAGAAGAGAGACATCGGCATCTACTATAATAGGGTAAGAGGAATGGTCGGGATTGCGCACATAGCCTCCTTTGGGAAGTTGATTTAGCGAATAGGAAGCCGAGGGGTTGATGACCGTAACACTGTCGGTATGAATGCCAAAAACCGCAACGGTCGTAGCACTGATCAGGGAGGAGATGGCGCTCGCGAGGATGAGGAAGCTCCGCGTCACGGGAAATCTCCGTCGTTGCAATTGATGCAGTCCGCGCATCGCAGACAACGGCCTCAGATACATCGCCAAGACTCCGGTGGGGCTCTGGAGCTCCTTTCGTGTCAAGAGCTCATCGTAGCTAGAGAATCCCCATGAGAGTAACAGCCCAACAGCGGTGCCGATGACAGTGCAACCCACGTTCCAGCTGTTTGGGTCCACCTTAATGACGGAGAATCCTGGAGACGACGTACCGCCAACCAAGATGGGTGTTTTGCTAACATAGACGCCAAGGGCAATCAGCACTGCGAGACAGAATGCTGCTAAAAGGTTGACAATTAAAGGCACGCGGTAGCAGGACCAGGTATCTGCTTTGTGGTCCATGGTGGCGAGGGAGGATGTCGAATCTCAAGGGGTCTGACGCCAAAGCGAAAAAGGGGCTGATATTTGGGAGCAGGAGAGGACGGCGCATATGTACGGGGTCTTGCTCGATCAAAATCATTCGGCAGGCATGGCCCGCATAGGCACAATTTGTAAGATTCCTGCCGATCATCTGTGACGATGCAGGCAGCTCGTTGTGAGCTCGAGGTTGGTCATTGCATTTAGGCCCGTTTGGCAGAACGGGCCAAAGCGTGCTTATCTGTTCCTTCGGCTGTATTCATTGGCCTTAGATGCGTACCTTTGGAGGAGGCTTATACCCTGAACACTCCCAGAGCGTGCTTTAGGACGGTCTTTAACAATGAAACCCTTGTACAGGCGTACGCGTTCGGGAAGAGAGATTCAATCTGTCCAACACAACAGGTTCTGAGGCAGAGACTTCACTGCCTCGCAGCCCGTGATTGCACCCACGTTGGTCCGGTTTCACCTAATACCAGCTTGGTATACCCTGGTGAAGGCTGACAGAAGAGAAAGTTTGAGGGTTAATACGCCTGTGCTGACATTATCGGGTATAATAAAGTGCCCCTATCTTCCATGCACTGTCCCACTTTGGAGAATCGTGGCAGGCCGATCAATGAAGTCGGTTATATTTGGCCTCTAATAGGCCGCCCTGTAAGCAACTTAAACGAAGTGAGGATTGAGAGCGAGTACAAATAAGGAAACGTTGATAAAAGAACAAGGATGGTCAAAGACACCTGGCTGAATGTGAAAGTTAAATTCTCGTATTGGCGCGTCGATCTCTGAGACAGTGTTTGTTGGCCAGAATTTAGTTTCAGACGAGAAGCCCTATTGCAAAACATTCTCATACTCTCCGAAGATCAGCGATCTCAACGGATCGGTTCTGACACTTACACTATTCTCCACTCGTGAGAGTGGAACCGGTGTTGCTCGACTTGGTTCCCAGGTTCCACCGTCCACCAACTGGTTTGGATTTTGAAGTCTGTTCTTGAGGCTCCTTCACATGCCACTATCAAAGAAAGAGTGAAAAAGGGGCGACACAAGACGAAACGCTGGGACCCTCCTGAATACGAAGCGACTGTGGGGTTCAACAGTTATTAGTGGGAAAAGGGCGATCCCCAGTGGTTCTTTGAGCTAATCCTGTGCCCCCAAACCCTGTCAAACTTCTCGAGGATTCAGCCTCGTGTTTCCAGTGTTTCGACCACGCCGACAACTTTGGCAAGCATGCTTTAGTCACCTTGCCACGTGAAAACGGATGTCTTTCAGTACGAGGGAACTCCGACGAAATACGATGATGGTTCAGCATAATCAGTTGGTTACTGCTCACTACTCTTTACCAGGCTGAATGTTATTTCGGTCCTGAAGCGACCTCGTCCAGAATGATTTGAGCGGGGTAAGAGCAAGCTCTGGCATCACTCTCCAGATGCTCAACACTCCGAAGCCCAGACACAATGGATTTAGAAGCTAAGCCACAGAAGGTATGCTATATCCTGGAGTTGTCACGATGGTCTATAATGACTAGATTGCAGGCAGACGATTGACTGACCTGTATATGTGAGAACCAGCGCAAAATCCGCGCTCGCAAGCTAGAGTATATCCGGAAGCTGGAGCAACAATTGGTAGCTTTACAGGAAGAAGGAAGGCAGACGGACATCAAGATTTGAATTACTGTTACAGAAAATGGAAGCAGAGAATCAGCGTATAAAAGATCTCCTTGTGTTACTCGGCTTTTCTGCCTCCTTGATTAAGCATTACCTGCGGTTGGTCCACTAAGGTATACCTGCAGATTGTGAAGTTGCCATCTCGGCCATGAAGCGGCCGGTGGTGGTGAGCCCGGCACCGTCATTCGAAGCTGCGTGCCCAATGTTGTCGCAGATCATGTGCAGCGGCCCTAAGAAGGGCGATATCTCTGTACAGCAGCCTCTGTTGAATGACGGTCTCCTACTAAGCAGCGCAGTCCCAACACACGAATCTACAGGGCAGCCTCACAAGTGTACAATCTCTCCTTCGTGCAGAACCACGAGGGAGCAGCTGGTTTGGGAAACTACCCCTCCTGATCAAAATTTGTTTACTATAACCTCCTGTGCCGTCGCTGATGAGTTTCTCGCCTGATATAATGCACGAGAGAGTCACATGATCGGCACATTTCATCCGACAATCTGCCGGCCTCCAAGAAGCATCACTTGTTAAAGTCGACCACAATTCTGCCCGCAACCTCTCCCCTTCGCAGCTTTTCGACAGCTTCCGGTAACCGATCGATGGGATACACCTCGCAAATCTGCTTTAACATCCCTCGTTGCGCAAAGTCCAGTGCCGCCGCCGTATCCCTGCGACTGCCCACCAGTGTCCCCTTTATGGTCAGATTCTTGAAAATGAACCGGTTGGGATCATCGCCAACGACCATCGTCTTGGCCGGCGCCAGCCCAATGCACATGACAACAGCCCCGATCCGGTCTCCCACAAACGACGACGCAGTCCGATAAGCCGCCGGCGCCGTGACGAACACCCCGTGCGCGCCGATCCCATCTGCGGCAGCCACCACCGCAGCAGTGGTGTCGTCCGTCTCGGCAAAATCAACAAAGGCCTCGGCGCCCATCTCCAACGCCAGCGCGCGCTTCGCTGCCCCCGTGTCCACCACGATCGGTCGCATTCCCATCGCCTTCGCGAGCTGCACACCCTGGATCCCCACGCCGCCGCCCCCGCCAGGGAAAACAGCCCAGTCGCCCGGTCGCAGCCCCGACTCCACCAGAGAGCGGTAGATGGTCGACGCGCTACACATAATTGGGGCGGCGATCTCGTCGGGGACGCCGTCGGGGATTGGTGAGGCATAGCGGGCGGGCGAGACGAGGTATTGCTGGTATGTGCCTGCGGTCATCAATCCCGTATGCACGGCCGTTCGGCAGTATGTCTCCTTGTCGCCCCAGCACAGCTCGCACGCCCCGCATGTATCCGTCAGCGGCTTGATGCCTGCGCGATCGCCGACCTTGAAGTTGCGGACGTTGGCGCCCGTCTTGACGACGATACCTGCGCCTTCGTGGCCTGGCGACCGGACGCCGAAGAACGACATGGGCGGGTTGCCGAGGTCGTTCTTCATCATGTGGATGTCGGATGAGCAGATGCCAGTGACGTTGATGCGGATGAGGATGTCATCGGGGCCTGCCGGTCAGTTTCTTGTCTTCTATATGACGGAGAGACGCACCTGGTTCTGGTACGGGGACCATTTTCACTTTGACTTGGAAGTCAGGGCCTTCATTGACGACGACTCCGGCTTTGCAGTGGGTGGGAATATCGTAAATTTTTGAGTCCATGTTGCTGTAGATGTAGACGTAACGTAGTCTGTACTGTGTCAATGCTCTTCCAGCTACTGTGATTTATGGGAAGACACCTGAGCCAGTGCGGAAACTTCCCGCACACGACCCCTCACTTCGGCATCATCATGTTTGCTATATACTGGTTGTGTCTTCCACATCCAGTATTCGAGTACTTGGAAAGATAATGTAGTGGAATGCATCCGCTGTCTACATATGTCATGCCAAATGCGGGGAGGCATTATATTCAGGATGCATATTTATGCATGGTTATGAGCCGAGGCATCTTGAGATTTGTATTTCATGAATACGCAGAATCATAGCTATTATAGTTATCATTCAATCCTATATGAGATAACAAATGTTGCATGTCTGTACAAAAGGCCCTCACACGGTTTACCCTCGTCATTCAGACAGACTGTTTAGTCTCCATATTTCTTTGCTGATAGGATTGGAAAGGGCTATTTGTTCTGCATTGGATGCAAGTTTGATGCATTTGATAATATTATCGAAGATACTTCATATTTGATATTTTGATTCTGATTTAGTAGCCCTGTGTCATTATAGAGTTTGCAGTTGGAACGTCTCGGTCTCAGATATATATTTAGCGGGCTTGTTCTACAACACAATATACATAAGCAAAGCCATTCAACACAAACACATCTAAACACACTTTATAATTGGCATAATTGACTATTCATGTTATTCAACATGCTGGTGGTCCTGTATACTGCAGCAATATGTTAAAAAAGAGTATAATACAAGCTTTTCCTATCGCTACCTATGTATACCCCTGCAACCACAAAAGAAATCCGCCTAAGAAAAGGTGGAGTAGCAACTGCTAATTMATAAATATACCAAACCGCACTATTTCAGACGTTTCCCCGACTCCTGTGAATGCGACACCATAACCTCAGTCACGCAGACAATCCCCTCACCTCCAGTCGAAAGAATATGCTCCTCACTCGAGTTGCTCCCCTCGCCACCGGGGTATGTCGCCGTCGTGGTAGTCTCATACGCAGACTGGTATGTCAGCGGCCCTTTCCTCTGCACTTGTGTATCGCCGTCGAAGTTCCCGCTGGGCAGCGTCTGCGGTTTGGACTGGTTCTGCCGCGACAGGGAGCGCAGTTTGTACCGCGTGCCGCGGGAGTAGTTTCTTGAGTGGGAGTGGGAGGGGCGCGAGCCGTAGCTGCCGAGGGCTTGTTTGAAGAGAGGTTTTAGGGTGGGGAGGCTGCCTGCAACGATGCCTGTGTTGCATTCGACGCTGTCGGTGATCTGTTAGATGTGTGCTAGAGGAAAAGAGGAATGGAACGGACACGTACACAACCCAGATTGTGAGATCGGTGTAGTCCCAGAGGAAGTCGCCGGTGCGACCGTAGTTGGGGAGGATGGACACTTTGACGAACGCCGCGGCGCAGGCACTGCCCTGTTAGTATGCGCGTTCGGCAGAGGGTGAGTTGCTTACAATACTCCCAGTCCTAGGATGCAGACTAGTGATGCCTTGACGCGGCGGTTGACTTGAAGATGGCTGTTCTCGTTAGTTGGCTCAAGATGATATGGAGAGACATACCGGAGCATGATAGCGGGCATTATGGCGAAGATCAGGTCCGTCAGGATATTCAGAGCTGTGGATGTCAGCAGGATATCAATATCTATGTCTCATGACATACCAGTGTTTGTGTAGCTCAGTTCCAACAGCTGCGTCGGCTTGAAACACTTCGACTTGACGCTCGGATCCCATATCGTCCGGATATTTTGGCATTGGAAGATGAGAGTCTAGACCGTTAGACAGGCATTAAACAAGGCAGAGATACTTACGAAGAAGCAAATGGTTGTATACAGTGACATCAACACTGCAGCAGTCAGTGGCGCACTTCAGATGTGCAAGACAGACGAACCGATAATCACCCAGATGAAAATCTTGTAACCCTTCCTCGGCGCAAATCGCAGCAGGAAGAGCCCAATGGATATCTTGACCAACCCAATCGCCCACATGTATATGCCCTGCGTCGCGAAATTGAGCTGGTTCGCCTTGATAGCCGTGTCCATCACATAGACTGTATGTCGCCCGGCACCATATATGACTTCGGGGATGATGATGGCCCATCCTGCAAGGGACTGCACCCATTAGCTCTGCTGCAAATCAATATCCGACACAACCTACCAGCACCATAGTCAAGAGCATCGTATAGTCCTAATCAGTCAGTTGACGCCTCTTCAAAGGGCAGAGGGACGCACATCAGCGCCGACATTGCGGATCATGAAGACTCGCACGTACATACGCGCCAGCACCGTCAGCAAAGCGCATATCGTCACAGTGGACGTCGCGGCGAGGATCGCAGGCCCTCGATTGTCGTCGGGCAAGCCTGCCCCAGCTACATGATCGGCCATGATGCGTCGTCTGGGCGTCGACTTGGCCGTCTTGAAATCTGTGCTATGGACTTGAAGACATAGAAATATAAGGTGGAGCAGATCTTCAGAGGGGTCCAGTATAGCAGAGCACGGTCAATTCCGAATCTCACCAGGAACCGAACCGGGACTTGGTTCTCGCCGGGCCAACTAATCGCTAGGCTAAATTTACATCTCTACGGTGGAGTCGTAATCACAGTCACATTCGCGTATGCTACCTTTCCTGGTCAACCATGATAATTCCCTGCTTTTATTAACTTCAGAGTTGACAAGGGGCTTGAGCGCTCTCTCCAGCCAGCAAGAAGTCGCAGATAGAAAAAGCAAAGCAGTCTAGGAAAGAACAAGATTTGTGGCTGCATAAGTCAGGATTAAATAGATGAACGCGTTCACACTGTATTGCTGAGTGCACAATATTACGAGTCTGATTGAGACTCATGCACGAGGACAGGGCCACGAGGTTGTTGCATCGAGGCGCATGTAAGACATGGCCATGTCCAGCCCTCCATACATTCACATGTCTCGGCAATTGCTGTCCTTAGCCATAAAGATCTTGTCTAAGCGATCGTATTTAGAATTGACTAGCTGTCTCGAGGTGGAGAGACGTAATTTCGGGGAATAGGGAGGAGCCTTGAGATCCAATAGAAACCACCGGAGATGCAAGGATCAGGCATATCCGGTAAGTTCAATTGTCCAAGTTTTTCTTTAGGCGAAGGATTTCGGAGGTAATTGTTCCATCAGTAATGCCAAGGGTTGATTAAAACTGATTGGCTGTCTTCCAGTCTCCAGTCTATCTAGGGCGTGGAAGAAAGACCCCTATCCAGTCGCTGTTACTTGACAGACTGAAAAATTGACATCATTCCGAATGACCTTTAGAGAGACAATATTATGCCTTTGACGATCACACAGTAGGTACCTGATCATCGTCAGATCAGTGGAGAGTCAGATCGAAGAAACGTGCCCTGAGTCAACGTCCATGGTTCGTTCCTGAGACGGTTCCTGGCCCCCAACTCAAAGGTTAGGGTTGGCCGGGTATTTCCTATCTCGGCTTGTATTGTTGTCCACCCCACTCCACCGAAGCCGAAGAATATGTACTATGTGGTATTATTAAGTTTGGATGATTTGGTCTAGGACTAGGGCAAAGTCCGGAAGAACGGAACAAGGATTATGTTCCTACGATGTACTAACGTGGACGGAATAAGCACAAACGTCAATTGCCTCCTAGCTTTTTGTACGAGTATTGTTTTAGGATATAGCTTCTATCTTATGCCCAATTCATGGCCCAAATTTTGGAACAGCTACAAGTGAAACACCACCGTCAGGGTCGTGATGATCGGGGGACGGCGCGGTTCATCTACCGAGGTCCAGATCGAGTGAGTACGGACCATACCGACAGTGGAGACTGACTGGAGACTAGAATTTTGACAATTGCCAATCCCACGATGCAGTCTATCCACCTTCCAGCCACGGTCTAGCCAGTGCCACTAATATACCAGCCAGAAGCGGTGATCCTTCCTCACCGGGACTAGTACAGAACTAGCTACTTGACCGGCTCGTGGACGGTAGCCCTCATTTCACTAAGTTGTCTGGGCACTCCTATTATTGAAAGTMGAGGCTTGAACGGTATGCGCTGAAGTGAATAGACGGCCGAGTGAGATAATTCAATTAGGGCATGAGGAGTCGAGTTGCCGAACCTTCCGTGCTTGCGACTAGTAATTTTCCGTAGCTCCAACTATATCGGCTAATACATGGAGAACTACTGCAGAGCTGTAGATATGAAGGGGTAGTCGACTCGAAATCCTACAAATTGGCCGTGTCCCCCTCTTTCTTCAATATTCGTATTCTCTCCAGTCAAGTCACCATGGTTGCCATCCGCACTCTGAGCCTTGCGCTCCTCCTGACAGGGGCCCTGGCTATGCCCTCTCCCCAGGACGCTACTGCACCCTCCTCTGCAGTCTCTACCCCGCTCCCTAGTACGGCGGCCAGCTCCCCGGATACGGCCTCTTCCCAGCTGGACCAGCTCGCCAACTTCGCGTACAACGTCACCACCGACAACGTATCGAGCAACGCAGGCACCAAGCGCGGCAGCTGCTCGCTCAGCAACCTGCGCATCCGGCGCGACTGGAGATTCTTTTCCTCCTCGCAGAAGAAGGCGTTCATCAAGTCGGTTCGGTGTCTGCAGCAGCTGCCTGCGCGTACCCCGTCCAGCATCGCCGCCGGGGCAAAGACTCGCTATGACGACTTCGTCGCGACGCATATCCAGCAGACCTTGAACATCCACTATACTGTAGGTTTGCAAGATCCAAGCGAGCCCACGGCCCTCACTAACACTCAAAAGGGAACGTTCCTGGCCTGGCACCGTTACTTCATCTACCAGTTTGAGCAGGCTCTGCGCGATGAGTGTGGATACACCGGTGACTACCCGTAAGTACTCCTCCCCGCCAGTGCAGCGTGAAGCCCCATCTGACCATGACGACAGATACTGGAACTGGCCCGCGGACGCCAACTCCATGGAAACCTCCCCCGTCTTCGACGGCAGCGATACCTCCATGTCCGGCAACGGCGCATACGTCGCCAACAAGGGGGACATCGCGCTGACAATGGGCAACTACCCGATCATCTACCTCCCCTCTGGCACAGGCGGCGGCTGCGTCACCAGCGGCCCTTTTGTCAACTATACGGTCAACCTGGGCCCCGCGGCGCTGAATCTCCCCGGCGGGACAATGGAAGCCCAATCCAACCCCCTCGACTACAACCCACGCTGCCTGAAGCGCGATCTCACCACCGCGATTCTCAAGCGCTACGCCAACGCCACCTCCGTCGTGAAGCTCATCCTCGAGAACCGGGATATCTGGGACTTCCAGATGGTCATGCAGGGTGTCCCCGGCAGCGGCTCGATCGGCGTCCACGGCGGAGGCCACTACTCCATGGGCGGCGACCCCGGCCGGGACGTGTTCACCAGCCCCGGCGATCCGGCCTTCTGGCTGCACCACGGCCAGATCGACCGCGTGTGGTGGATCTGGCAGGCCCTCGATCTGAAGAACAGGCAGTATGCCATCTCGGGGACGGGCACGTTCATGAACCAGCCGGCGTCGCCGAACACGACGCTTAGCACGGTGATTGATCTCGGATATGCTTATGGGGGGTCGATTGCCATGCAGGATCTGATGAGTACGGTTGATGGGCCTTTCTGCTATGTTTATCTGTAGCACTACAATAATTATAATTGAAGGTTAATACTGCATAATACAATTTGAGATGCTCGATCTGTCAGTAACTGGTTCAAGGAAGCTTCCTTGAAGTGCGCACTTATCTGGAGTAATAATCTAGGACACCACATTTAACTCACTTCGCGTTAGGCCATGAGAACGTGTGCATAGGGCCATACGAACATTGCAAATATGAGAATTGCTGCTCTGGCAGCGGACGGCAGACTGTTCGTATATTCCACCGAGCTGTCTCCGCGCTGGGAGCAGAGACGTCTTACTCTCCCATGGGAATGGCTAACTCCTAGACCTCTAGAGAGTGTCTATATGATGCAGCATGTTGTACCAACGCTGGTTCGGACTTAGTCGGGACCTTGGTAAGACTATCAGTTACCATCTTCCTACGTCATTTATACAATGATGACCTCCGACGATCAGACACCATCCATTCCACTCCACCTACACAGTATGGCAACATACGACGCACTGATCATCGGCTCCGGTCCTGCCGGTCTCTCCATCGCTCTCGGGCTGAGCCGTATCCATCGCCGAGCAGCCATCTTCACCAAACCCGCCGGCGCCGGGTTCCGCAACGCAGGAGTCCACGAGATGCACAATGTCATCTCGCAGGATAACACCCCACCAGAGGAATTCCGGCATATCGCAACAGAACAGATCAAGAAGTACGGGACGGTCGATTTCCTCGAGGCGGAGATAGTCGGCATGAAAGCATACACCCAAAACGGCGCAGGCAATACCTTTCACGTTACTGCCGCCGATGGACGGACCTGGCAGGGAAGAAAGCTGGCGTTGGCAATGGGCTGCATCGACGTGTTTCCTGAGATAGAGGGGTACGCGGAGAACTGGCCGCAGAATATGTAAGCTGCCATGTTTTGTCTTGCGTCATCTGGCACGATCTGATCCTGCTAGATTCCAGTGTCTCTTCTGTGATGGGCATGAGCGATCGCATCTTCCGGGGGGCATATTGACTTTCCCGCAGCCGATGTATGCGCATTTGGCGGAGATGATGCATCTCCTTGTTACGCCGACATCTGGCCCGGTGACTGTCTTTACGGATGGGCCGGTTCCAGAGGATGAGGCGATGAAGGCTGCGATGGAGAAGGTCAACGCACTCCAGTGTAAAGTTGAAACGGGGAAAATTCTCCGACTGGTCCCTATTCTTCCACCTGACACGGGGGTCAGGGTCGTTCTGGAAGGCGGCAGGGAGTATAAGATGGGATACCTCGCGAACAAGCCGCGCACAGTCCTGGCGGGACTAGACATGATTACCCAACTTGGGGTCGAGATTGAAGACGACCCGATCCTCGGGCAGAGCGTCAAGGTCGATCAGCTGTTTGCGACTAATGTGCGAGGGGTCTTTGTTGCGGGGGATGCAGCGACTCCGATGAAGGTTGTTGCTAATGCGATGGGTAGTGGTGAGCAATCACCTCCTGTTTCATTTACTATTTACTGACAATCATGCTAGGATCCACCGTTGCTGCTGGTATCGTGCAGCATTTAGTCGCCGAAGATATGGAGCTTCTTTTAGCAGAAAAGAAAGCAGTTTAGATCTTATACGAAGATAATCGCAACATATCCAACATCAAACCATTAGGACGTCGATCTCTCCCCCCTAGCAATAAACCCCCTCCTACTAAACGAATGCCCAAACATGGTAAACCTCAACGGCCGCCCAATAACCTCATACTCAAAGTTCCTCCCCAGCCCAGCGCCTTCATACAACGCCCGCATTTCCTCCTCCGTGAACCCATGCTTGTTAATCGTCTCCAGCACACCCAGCTGCTCAGGGGCTAGTACAGCCCGTAGGTCCGCTGTATCTGCATCTTCACCCGGCGATACCATCGGTGTGGGAAACCCATCAATAACAACACACACACCACCCGGCTTCAAACACCCCGCCAACCGAGCCAGCAACCGCTGCGCATCGGTAACATGGTGCAACGCCATACAAACAACCACTACATCGAAGCCAGAGAGCTCGACACCATCGATTCCAGCTGCAGCGGGGTCAAGTAGATCAAGATGATACGCGCGCATCTTCTCAGGCGGGCAGCCATGCACTCTAGCCCAGTTGTTATACTCCGCGACCATATTCTCCGATAGATCGAGGCCGATGGCTTGTGTTATGTGTGGGAGGAGGGCCTGTCGTCAAGGATTGTTAGCTCAGCTTGTTCTTTGTTGTCGGGGGGTTTGTGCGTACCTTGGTGGCTGTGCCTGCGCCGCAGGCGTAGTCTAGTAGTCGGATGGACTCAGATTCTCCTGAACGTTCGTGATGAGGGTCAGTKGCTAGTTTTCTGCTGATCCAGGTGTGTCGATCTGCGATTTCTTCCATGATTGTCTCGATAAGGGGACCGAAGTCGGTGTGGTGGGTGGAGGCCACATTGCTAGAGATTGGATGATTGTCAGTGGTTTCGTATAGGACGGGCGTATTTCTTACTTGAAGTGGGCGCGGTTGGTGGATGTTAGGTCGCTCATGTTGGCAGGTACTGGTTTTCTATTTTCTAAAGTGAAGGGAGATGGCAGGTTTGTCTTATATGTGTGAGGTGAGTACCCTGGGATCCGCTCGTGTAAAATGTAGCCGCTATAGTCAACGCATGGCAGAAAGTAAAAAGTTACAGATGTATCAGTCAATGATAGGAGGATTTATTTGGAACAGACGATAGCAATGACAACAGCAGACATCCCGCTTAGCATGTGTGAATGAAGTGATGATGCAACAATGCTATATACCTCTACCTATCCGTGTACCCATACTCTACATCCCAACGCCAATGTAACTCATGACTCATAAACTACCTAATGTTGCGACACATCCTTTCCGTCCGACAGATTCCGCAGAATCTCCTTGAGCTGCTTCAGCGGCGTAGGTTTCGTCAGGAACAGATTCACTCCGCTCATCATGGCCTCGTGCTGCATCGATGCGGAGAGGACAGCAGTGAGGATGATAATAGTGGTCTCGGGACGCTTTTTCTTTCGTTCGAACCCGCGCATCTGCCGCGTGGCCGTGAGGCCGTCCATGACCGGCATGGAAATGTCTGCAGACGTTAGCGCTAGAGAATAGAGATGATCAAGGACGACTAACCCATGACGACTGCGTCGTATGTACCCGCCTTGAACTTTTCCAAGGCTTCGAGCCCGTTCTTTGCCGTGTCGTAGGTGAAGCCGGCGGTTTTGACGCACATTTCGATGATCTGTGACGTTAGAGATGCACGGTCTCTCGGGTTGAGCAGTCTCACCTTGAGATTGACTTGGTTATCCTCTACGAGAAGGATATTTTTCGCTCCTTTCCGGTCATCCTGTCCATCCACGTCCTTCTGCCCGGCTTCACCGTTGACAGTCTTATTTTTCTCTCGTTTCCTGTCATCGTGTCCATCGACGTTCTTCCGCCCGGCTTCACCGTTGACCCCCCGTCCAAGGACAGGCTCTAGGCACTGATCCTTCTCGCCGTTCACCATGCCCTCGAACATTTTATCCGCGTTCGGGACCCCGTCCGGGACCCCTTCCTCAACAGGCTGCACGGGCGAGGGCAGTCTCCGGGGCGAGGAACTGATCGATCGCTCTGGCTGGCCCAGACAATGCTCAAAGGCCGTCGCCAGTGTTTTCGGACTCACCCTATTGTTATTAGCAATGCACATAATTCATGTGGGAAGCACATACGGTTGGGTGAGGAAAATGACCGAATCCTCGACGCTCTCTCCCAATGTCTTCCAGCTACTTGTTCTGGCGGAGAGGACAATCAACGGAAGAGCAGGCTGGATCTCCCCACCATCTGGCTTGGGCTCGTTCGTGCCTTCGATATAGTAGTTGCGGTACTCGTGTTCCGTCACGATGGCAAAATCCGGCTTGGTGGAATCGAGCTCGTCGGCCGTCAGGACGCGGAGTCCGAACCAGCCGGTTACCATGCGCCCGAGGCTGCTCCGGATGCGGTCAAAAACCCGAGGGTCAAACCCCAGGTCGCCCAGCTTGGAGCTGCGCGTGAATAGTGAAACCGTCATGCCGCTCAGTTGATCCTTTAAGGGGGCAAATGAGCGAGTGGAGGAAGGACTGGACACCTCGGGCAGTCCGATAGGCAGCACGACGTCGACGTCCGTTCCCTTACCCACTTCACTGGTGAACTTGATCTGACCTTTGAGGGACTTGACGATTTGATGGACCAGATGTAGACCGACTCCTAGGCCAGGTGAAGTCGTGTCCTCCTGCAGGAAGGCGCTGTAGAGATGATTCGTGAGAAAGTCCTTGGACATGCCGCGGCCCGAGTCGCTGAATGTCATGCGAATCGCAGGAGTTTTCTTGCCATCCACTAGCAAGCTATCGCGTCTCATCCGCAACCGGATGTAGCCCGCCTGGGTGTATTTGAGAGCATTGCCGAACAGATTCATGACGACTCGGCGCCAGGCGCCGGCATATACACTGAACCGCCAGCTGTCCTGCCATTCGATATCGACAATGGTGATGAGACGGTTTTTCGGGCCGAGATCCTCCTTCTTGGCCAGCGCGTCACTATCCCCATTGGCGCCGCGACGCTGGTACTCTGCGCCAGCGAGAAGGCCTTCGATGACCTCTTGCACTAGCACGCTGAGATTCTCGTCCTGAAGAGAGCCAGGCACGGCCGTCTGGGGCTTGGACACGTCGCTGGCCCCTTGCGCGCCAGCCTTGTCTGACGGACGCGGCCGAGTGAGCGTATTGATCTTGGCGTAATCCAGGAGGTGGTTCAATGTATCCAGCAATGTGCGGCCGCAGCTGTAGACCGTCTCAATGAGGGACTTTTGAGCGTAGCTATTCACCATTTCCTGGAGCAACTCCACCGTGCCGAGCAGCCCATGCAATGGCGACCGCAGCTCGTGCGAGATGGATGAGATGAAGTCGCTCTTGGCTCGGTCGGCGGCCTCCAAATCCAGACGGGACACCTCGGCCATGACGGTGTTGCTAAAGGCCGCCAAGTACGTCAAGTCCTTGGGTTCCGACAACACTCGGCCCGGGTCGTTGGTCCATACCACGCAGACGGTGAACCACCGGCCCCGCTGGAAGTCCCAGACGGGATAGACGGCGACACATCGCGCATCCGGAAGGACCTTCATCATTTCCTTGATGTCCCTCGTCTCCTGCTGGATATCTTTCTTCTCCGGCTCGGTCGACATTGCTCCGCGGCTTCCTGTCCGGGAGTAACTCATCTCATCGGCGAGCCCTTCGTAGCTCAGAGAAATGGACCCATCTTCCTCGACATGGAAGATCTTACCCCGGGGATACTGGTCGATGAGATGGTTGATGAACCTACCCGATAGCGAGACGTAATGGCTGTCGTTCAGGTTGACTCCTCCCTCGGAGGTAGTCGAGGTGTAATGACCGAGCACCAGGCTTCGGGACTGCGAGTCGTCATCCGAAGCGTCGGTATCGGAACGGGATTCGGGGTTGGGCGTCGATGCGGCCTGTTCCTCTCCGCCGGTGATGTTCGGGGATTGCTGGTCATTGTAAGCTTCAAGGTTATCAAGTTTAGACCCGGTGAATCCCACTGTCTGCCGCCGTGCGTACACGCTGGCGTCGATGAACATGGCGCCTTCGACGTCGAGCGCTTGGTAGATCATCGAAGCGGCGCGGTTGACTACGGACCGGACGTTGCTGGGGGCGAGAGAATCCTGCAGCTGGCTGGTGGTGGGGGAGAGCGTTGGTCGATGATGCTTTTTGTGACTCTTTTCGTCGGGCTTGACGTCCTGCTCTTCTTGCGTGTCTGACTCATCCTCTCCACCTTGTTTAAACCTTTGGACGGGGGATCCATGCATGCCCTGTTTGTGCTTTGAGGCAGCCTGTGGCATTTCTTTGTCCTGGTCATGGCCAGCATCGTCATCCTTGTCATCCTTGTCATTGTTGTCATCGTTATCCTTGTCATCGTTATCCTTGTTATCCATGCCATCCTCGCCTTTAGACCCGGAGATCTGTAGCTTCTCCAACCTCTTGTTCAGAGCAGTAAACTGCCCCCCGTATTTCTTATCCCGAGCATCTCCACTGTCGAACCACTCATTGAGATCCGACTTGCCTTTGACGAACAATCCCAGCGCCCGCACCATCTTTTCCTCACGGTACTCCTCCCGCATGGCTCGCTGACACAGCAGATGATCCATGATGGTCGCCGAGAGCTCCTTGAGAAGATGTTCCTGGTCCTCGGTAACGCCGTCCCGCGGCCGATCATCCAGCACCGCCAGACTGCCAATGACATAGTCATCCGGCGACCTGATAGGCACCGAGACATAAAACCGGTTGTGGGGATGGCCCGTGACCGACGGGTGATCCTTAAACCGGTCGTCGGCAGTCAAATCATTAGCCACGAATATCTCTCGTCCGTCTTTAATGAACGACTTGACCGCATGATAGCACATGGTTATCTTCTGGCGCGGCAGCCGGCGCACCCCCAGCCACAGCGCATCCGCCCGGTCGCGACCGTCGGCCGCCCGCAGACTCAGGTCCGGTGTTGCCTCCGCAACGACATGCTGCGTTGTCCTGTCAAATAGGGAGATGAGAGCGCGCGCAGCGTTCATCCGCAGGGCGGCCAGCTGCGCGAAAACGGTGAGAACATTGTCCCGCGACACGTTCGGGTGTGTTCCGACCGACTGCTGGGCGAACTTTTCGGAGTCGGAGAAGCCCCAGTAGGGGAGGTAGCTGACTTACATTAGCTCGGGTCAGTATAAAGGTTCAGCCGAGTTTGATTACAGGTGCATTTCTCGTTCGCGAGCGCCCTCGCGGTTGAAGGCATACTTGCGTGGACCGCCTTCGCGGCTTTGGTTTGAACTGGCTGGCGAGTCCATCTATAACTGTCAGATCATGATCTAGCGGAGTGACAGCGTACAACACACTCTGATTTAGCCTGGATGATGGTATCGAGAGCGCCGAGTCATTTATACTCGCTCAATGGGAGCAATTGGGATGGTTGCGTTGTGTTATTATCTGTAGAATGACAAAGATGGGCTGATTGTGATTTGGTGAGCTGCGATCGATGGCTGAAGCCGCTGGCGTCATAGGTCGCGAGATCGCTCACGGACGGCGGCAGAACCGAGAAGAAGGCGGAATGGATTTAAGTTTTCTCGACGGCACATACCCGAACGGCCAGTACCTGTATACTATATGCTCGGGTACCAGGGTACGATCGGCGGGGACAATAATAGATGATGTGTTACAGAAAACTGGGAACCAAGAATACCCTGCGTCTCGGGGTGCCATGTACGTAGATAACCTCGTCTACTTGGTATAATTAAGAGTTCCTGGGTGGATGATGGATTCCAGGGATCTTGCGCTGACGTCATTAACCGCGTCCCCCTGGAAGAACAGACCCAGATCGACACTCCCACTGCTGCAAAGATGTCATCTCGAGAACTATTTCCAGGCTGAATGATTGGACAAGGCTGCAGGACACGCATCCAATGCCATCATCTGGCATCCTATGCTGACACCTCAGGCAGTACTGTCACGTGGTATTTCGTCAAGACACATATCCAGACTGCTAAACAGCTCTAGTTAGGAACAGCTCAATGTACTTATCATAATTATCACATAAATCACTACCATTAAAGGCAATCATTGTCAATTACATAGCACAGCCAGATGCACTTTTTCTTCTTGCCTGGCGCTGGACAGCATTGGATTACCTGATTGGTTATGTGACTTCTGAATAGCTTCATGATGGCTCTACGATATGAGATGACATAATCCGTCAGAGGACGAAGCCCTGGTTACTCCGTAGTACGAGAGTGTACCTAGGATGAGATGTTGGATTCCTAGCCGACTGGCGATGCACCTTGCATTAAGCAGGATGACCATCTACTGTGGGTCCTGCTTAATATTGGCTTAAGAATCGGCTGAATAATCAGCTGTTCGCGAATTCCCTCTTTGGGTTTAGCTTCGTTACTCTTCCTCAGGCCTCTCTTTTCTGCCACCTTTCTAAGGCCCTCTCTTCGTACCTTAGGCCACTACCTTACCAGCAGCCCCTACCTAGATAGTGCCTCTATTACAGGGCTGATCATCTTCTTAGCTACTATATATTCCTATATGTAATTTATCACTTTCTTGAAATAGTAGATGTATATTACACCTCGAAAGATTGATGTTTTGTAAGAGGAAAGACCAAGACCGTAAGATACTTAAGTAGGTGAGGCCCTGCGCTATAAGTGACCAGAGCGGACTGCCTAAGGCAGCTTGTACATCAATATATATATAGCGCTGATCTATGAAGACTGGCGGACTACAGACAAGTGCTGAACACGTATTGCACTACTACTGCTATCACACTAAAAATGATAGTCTAGCATCTTTAGCTGAGTGCTTATTGTTGACAAGTAAGGAAAGCAGCGTCAGCGTCTCCGGTCTTCTGACGGACATAGGCCTACATCAACTATCTCCGCTATAACTCCGCCGTAAGCGTAAGCGCATGCCTCAGCGGATGTATATAATCCACAATCACCCAAATTACTTGCTGGATCCTATTTGAAATTTTAGACTCAACAACACGTCGACCTGGGAGATACCACACATCTACAGCAATGCATCTCATACTCACCGGCGCCACCGGCCTGGTCGGCTCAGGCGTCCTCGACGCAATGCTGGCCATGAAAGAAGTCACCAAAATATCCATCCTAAGCCGACGACCAGTCCAAATGGCCGAGGATGCTCATGATCCCCGAGTGCAGGTCATCATACACAAGGATTTTGAAACCTACGACCCAACAGTCCTCTCCCAGCTCCAGGGAGCAACAGGCTGCGTATGGGCTCTGGGAATCAGCCAAACAAAAGTCAACAAAGAGTATGCCATGTCCACACATCCATATCAGATAAAGTAAAAGCTGACAAGAAAGGGACTACATCAAAATCACCAAAGACTACGCCCTCGAAGCCGCAAAAGCCTTCCGCGCGCTTCCCCCGCCAAACCAGCCCTTCCACTTTGTCTACGTCTCAGGCAAAGGCGCCACAACGCAGCCTGGCTTCTTCACTGCGCTCTTCGGCCGCGTTAAAGGCGAGACAGAGCTGGAACTCGCAGAACTACGTCGCCAGTTCCCACTGTTTAGGACGAGTTCCGTCCGGCCTGCGTTTATAGACTACGCGCACCACGACGCCATCAAGAAGTATCTCCCCCCGCGGCCGGCGTATGAGACCTTGTTCCAACCCCTAGGATCTGTATTTCGGGCGGCAACGCCGGGACTGTGTAGTCCGACTGCGCAGCTGGGGAGGTTCCTAACGGAGATGGCGATGGGGAAGCATGAGGATCGGCTTGTTGGAGGGAAGGATGTTCAGATCGTTGGGCAGATGCCTATACTTGAAAATACGGCGTTTCGGCGGTTAGCTGGGTTGAGTTCGTGATATTCCCCGATTTAATGTTTAATATAGTGGAGGGGAACTGTACATTAKGATTGGTTAGCATCTATTTACATCTGCGTTTTGAGGTATCACCTTCTCTGCTGTGCGAATACTCTTAGGGCTCAGCAATGTCGACTGTGGTACCATACTCCGGACTTGCAACTGAGCCATCATTGATGGTGAGATCAGTTCTCTAATAGTATACTCCTTGGTGCAAATAAGATCATAACCAGTTTATCGTAAAGTAATCCAATCTAGGTACATGTCTATCCTCTAGTCTATCCGAACCATCGATCAATCAATACCCAACTCCATAACGCTATCGCTTCTATGTAATGCAATGCTACTGCTCAACCTCCTGAACAGCTCTCTCTACATCCCTAATCTTCCTCCGCCCAAAACGAAGCTTGTGCATCAGATTCTTCTGCTTGATCAGCAGCGCCCTCTTGCGTCGTCGGCGCGGATAATTGATCGGACTTTCTCCTCCAGTGAAGATAGCCAGATCGTAGATGAGCGTGCCACACAGTCCGCCAGAGATATCCGCTGCCCATGGGCCCCAGATCCACCAGGCATGTTTCTCGCGGAAGACCTCGCCACCCCAGCCGGCCATAAGGGCAACCAATCTCGGACCAAAGTCACGGGGGCCGTTGAAGCATCTATGTCGTCAGTACAAGAACTACTGTAGAGTTGGAAG
This sequence comes from Aspergillus pseudoviridinutans, assembly GCF_018340605.1. Lineage (NCBI taxonomy): Eukaryota > Fungi > Ascomycota > Eurotiomycetes > Eurotiales > Aspergillaceae > Aspergillus > Aspergillus pseudoviridinutans. Next base: position 357,063 of record NW_025091290.1, on the reverse strand, counting down.
ACAGCTCACCCGCCAGTGTTATACCCCAACGCCAGAACAAGCACGCTAATCAAGATCCCCAGGATAAACGCCTGCATACCCGCCCCTGGCGGCGCATTGGTATCATCCCCCAGCGCCATAATCGTGCCAACCAGGATCGCCGTCCCGACAAACTCATTAAAGAACGCCGTGACAGGGTGCACAAAGTCCCTCGGAGCGGTAAGCAGCGCCTGCCTCGCCAGCGACTCGCTCTGCGTGACATGGTTCATAAGCGCAGAGTCGACAATCGCATCGTGATACAGCGCGTACGCGATCCCGCCGGCCGTGATACCGCCGACGATCTGCACAGCGACGTAGATCATGCACTTCTTCGCCGGGAAGCCCCGCCAGACGGCCATGCTGATAGTGATTGCCGGGTTCAAGTGGCCGCCTGACACCCCACCTGCCATGTAGATGGCGATCATGAACGCAAACCCCCACGCCGGCGCGAGGGACGGAAACGACCCCGCCTGGTTCTGCGAGGTAAATGTCTGCAGGCCTGCGCAGAGCCCGAGCGTCATGGCTATCGTCGTGCCGAGCCACTCGGCCAGCGGTTCGCGGAACTGGTGTCTGATCTCTCCCCACTTGTTGAAGAAACCGTGTTCGTTTGGTTGGGCGACTCGGGCTTCGGGGTGGTTCTTGTCCTCTTTGAGGTCGTCGTTGTGGTGCGGGTGCTCCGTTGGTGGTTCATCGGCCGCTGGGACTTTTTCTTGGTGTGCGTTGGGTCGTTTGTTCGTGGCTTCTGTGTCTTGATTCTCCCTGTTCTTCATTCCTGGCCGCATGACATGTGGCAGCGGTTGTGCCAGACTCCAGACTGGGGTGTTTTGCGGCTGGCCATATTGGGGGTTGTAGTGCATGTAATCCGGGTGCAGGTAGACGCCCCCCTGGTATGGCGGAGGGGCTTTTGAGCCAGTTAGAGAAAATTGCTGGGCGGCATTTGGAATTGCCTCATGGTCTTGGGACGGCTGCTGTATTGTTTCATCGGATTGGCAGTCGTGAGATTGGACATCTGTTGATGTTAGACAAGCAGTTGTGATACAGGGTACACATACGGTTGATCTCGTGCAATTGGGAATTGTTTTCGCCCTCCATGGGAATCCTGCTCATAGAAGGCTAAATATAAGCGAAAGAAAATACGAAAAAGCACAATTGCTGGACATTATGATCATGGGCGATTCATATATAGCAGGATTGAGTATTATATGCGGAGATAGAGATAAGGTACCGATTACATCACAAAGACGGCAAACCTGTCAGTGGCCACCCAAATTCAATTCTTGCCAGATCCCGCCAATGAATGGAAGGGAAACGTTTCCAAGACCAGGAACTGGAAGTCTGGAACCATGATCCAGGTTCAGGGATATATGCACAGGAAGTGCTCCCAGCCAATCATTTCTTCTCGCAGTCATAGACAGCTTGATGTCATTTCAAAGGATCCTTCTAAATACGGAACGAACAATCTTTTAGATTGGGAGGGCAGTACCCTATATAAGCCCTGTCATTGGCGGCATCCTATATCTCATTCTCGGCCACTAACAGCCCTGTGGGTTCGCCGTTACTGCCAAGTTTTCTTTTACTTCACTTAGCGGTTAGGTTGGCATCAGCGTCCATGTCTCTTTAGTTAAAGTTCTCTATGCACTCGGTGAATCTGAAGCAATTGACTCGAGTACTCTCCTACTCCATACTGCAGTTTCAATCGCCAGATTGGTAAAAACCATCGTTACTGACTGAGGCGTAGATAAGAGCGAGACAGATACTGAAGATCGTTGTCTATGATGAACTCGCTATAAAAAGTATACTTGATTGCGTCGGTTTTGAATAGGATCAATTCAATCAGTGAGGGAAGAGTTATTTACCAATGCACACAGACTAAATATATAAAGGTACACAAGAAAGATTAGTTCGATTAGCTTATGTAGATGTCCCAGCACTCCCTCATTTCAGTCCGTACAATTTTAAACTGCCAAAGCGGCAGGGGAACGGCAAAAAAGTAATTAACAAGCCTTGCAAGGTCTCGCGCACTGAATCTCTCCGGACGCCTTCATAGCGACCCATGAGAAGCTAACTGCCTGATCCAAATTCGCATCCATTCCTCATTTACCGGAGGAACCTTCGGCAGAGAGGGAATGCGCTTCTGTGTATGCTGCGTCTCCATCTCCAATGGCCTGCCCTCGAGAGACCGATAGAAACTGAGCAATTGCACCCCGGGTAATTGCTGATCAGCGTTTGCCGGCTTGGCTGCATGCTCCTCTAGCTTTTTCACCCAATCAGACAGCGTCGCCGTTTTGCGTGTACCTTGAAGTTCGTTGAGGACGGCTGGCACGACGCTCTCCCACGTAGCTCGATTGGGGTTGACAAAATGGTAGTAAGACGTCACTTCGTCACTGGGGAGCGTTCGGTCATCCAACCCCGCGAGATCGGCAAGCAACTCTGCCAGGATATCCACTGGGATCCATTCCAAGTGACGCTGGGCGCCCAAGGTGCCTGGAATGTATCCCATAATCTTCAAACTTACCAGCAGAGTCGGAAACCAGTCACGAAGGGGCCATGCGCCATCCGTATGCACCGGTCCGGTTACCTGCCCCAAGCGGCATATAGCTGCTCGGACGCCGGCGAGCTCGCCCGCTTTGTGAAGTAACAGGCTTGCTATCAACTTGCTCTCGCCATACCCGGTTTGCGCGTACTCGAAGGGTGTGAGCAGAGTTTCAGGGACGGGGGAGTCCTGGTCCCACATCGTCACGGTGTCAATGGAAGATAGGAAGATGATGTGCGGGTGCCGGTTTGATGCGACTACGAATTGTACCAAATTTACAACACCTTGGATCTGAGGTTCGAAGTAGGACAGGCGCTGCTTGAAGGTCACTGGCCACTGGCAGTGCACGATGGTGGTCACTGACTTGGTCAGCTCGGAGTATGTCTTCCCCTCCAAACCGAGCTTTTGTGCAGAGAGGTCGCCCGTGAGGTATTGCACGTCGGTCGACGAAGCACTTCCGTCCATTCCCTCTGTGGCCTTCGATGGCGAACGCGCCGGATTCTTACGATTGATACACGTGATCTTTTTGACGTTGGCCCTTTGACAGAGGACTCGGAACAGATGTGAGCCCACAAATCCTGTGCTTCCGGTGAGAAGAATGTGTTCTTGGCCGTGAGGACGGTGCTGTACTTTAGCTTCTCGCCTTGGAAGACTCGATATATACCTGGTGACAGTCTGTTAACCACTATGCCAATGGACAGACCAACGGAGTACACTTACTTGTCAAGCATCTTAGACATGGCTTGTAGGCGATCCTCCTGGGACAGGGACGGCGATTGAGACGGACGAAAGATGTAGGATGCAAGTTTCGCCGCACTTGTATGAGTATATATTGCATCCTCAGTGAGCTGGCGCTCGTCCAACCCACAGTTTGGGTCATTACGAATCATTTCTCGGACATTGGCAATTATCATCTCCGCCTGCTGAGAATTCATTCCCGCATCGAAGAAGTCACTGTTTGTGTCGAACCCGTCGGTGTCCGTTATCTCTGCTACAGCCTTAGCCAAGGAGCCAGCAAATGCTTCTTCGGATGCCAGATCGAGTGATAGATGCTGGCCGTCGAACCCTCCTCTGAAAGAGTCAAACAGGGTGTCAATTTCATTCTGATAGGCCTCAATTGTTTGGCGGCGCTGCACCGTCCCCTTCTCCGTCCTAGCAAACGGTTTGTCGCCCTTTGCAAAAATAATATTCTCCTCCGGTATCCGAACGAAATCTGGGCAGCGGCGATACGTGTCATGAAGGACGTCCTTGACTTGTTGTTTGATATCCTCGAGTCGCTCTTCATTTTCATTAGAGCCGAGTTCAATCAACAGGCCTGGCTTCGGCCGGCCGGTGCCGAAAACAAGCGCTCCCTGAATGCTGGGATTAGCACGGATTGCGCCTTCGATCTCCAGCGGATTCAAGTTCTCTCCTGTGGACAGGACCACAATGTCGTCGCGTCTGCCTTCGTACACCCAATAGTCCGGTATGGTCTCATGCCTGGAGAATAAGTCCTTTGTCTCGAATTCTTCCAAATCGGGAATGTTCCTGAAGACGCTTTGGAATTCACTGGCAGCGTCGCTACGGGTGATGACCATCTCGAACTTGTCAGGCTGCGGGTCAAACCGCCGCCATTGAATGCCGTTCAGTTCGTCGCTGAAGTGGTAGCAGTACCAGTGCTCTGATTTCACGGGAAACTGGACCAACGAGCCGCACTCGGTACTGCCTATGCTGTTGATTAGCCGCACCTTGTGACACAGAGAGTTTCCTGTCTTGGTTTTGATAGAGCCTACTCAGCAAGTCAGCCATGCGTACTAGGATATGAGAGCGATGCTACATGCCGCCGCCAAACATGATATACTGACACCGAGACAAGTCCTTAACTAATTGTTCATCCTGGGCCACATCGTCTAGGACTGACGGAGGCAGGATAAGAGCACCGACTTCTGATGTTTTTAGTATTTCACGAACCATATTGCGACTAACTGGCTTGTTCGGGTTCCCTAGCATGACTGTACACCCCGAGAGAAGGAGAAAGCAGCTGAGTATAAGCCCAGCAATGTGGAATAAGGGGAAGCCCATGAAGGGCATATCCGCTTCGGCCAGGGTTTCTAGCACGCATTTTCTTCCGACCCGAGAAGAAATTAGATGATGTGCATCGATAGATGCGAGAGTAGAGTGAGGTAGTTTGACCGGTTTCGGCATACCCGTGGACCCTGCTGTGTGGAGGATCTGCCGGACGTTAGCTGCGATGCAGTTCTGTGCTGAGGATGCTTACCACAAAAGTGTCATCTGCAGCGGTTTCCCAAGTTTCGTCGTACGGGTATTGTTCTTCATTGTCTCCATATCTCAGACATTCAACTAGAGACGGGACAGCGCAAGTGCGTATCTGTGCATCATGTTGCAATTCGTCCGCCACTTTCCGAAACGAGGCATCGAAGACAAGGAATGAGCAATTGGCTTTCTCGAGGATATGCCTATGCACTGCAGCGCCATTTCTGGGTGACAAGAGGAGAGCCTTCAACATGTCAGAGAGATAGAGAATCTTGCCTGAGTCGCAATACCTTAGCTTTGACTTTTATAGCGGCGAGCGTGATAACCAGATGCCTAATATCACTCGAAGCCAGGCATCTGTTAACCGTTAGAGATGCCGGGGTATAGTTTGACGTCAGGACTAACCCAATAGTCCGTGACTCATTATCAGCAGGAAGGCATTCATCAAGCCACTTGGCAAGCCTATTAACTATGTTGGCTATGCTGCCATATGTCAAGAAATGATTCTCAGTTTTCGAGTCGATCGTCACTGGCTGGCACACTGCCCTCGCCGATGGAGAGCTACGAGCAGCCTCGTCAATGAAGTTGACCAGAAGACGTTTCCCGATATTATCTGTCGTTGAAGGCATTGTGAGCACACAACAGACGAATGTAGTTCCAATGGGATCAATCAGAGAATAACCAGAGAAGAAAGGGAAGGGAGCTGCCTGCTAGGCTAGTCCTTATTTACCATTGATGTAACCAGCACACGCGGCCTTCCGTATTCCGTGGCAAAATAAACGTTGGGATAAGATTCCACGATCCACCGTGGATCCACCGAGTACAGAGTATCTAGTACCGAGGAAACCTTACCAGTGTTCTGGGACGAGGTTAAAGCAAAATGATGATCCCTCCGGATGCGGAAATCTCTGCAGCGCAGACAAAAACATCCATTGTTGGTACCTAAGGTTCGTGTAACCGTCATAGATCATTAGAACCGAGGATGACAGCTACGTAGCGATGGGCCTGTGTTACGTCGACTAGAATTTACCACTATCCATCATTCTCCTGAAAGAGTGAGGAATGTGGGCAGGATCTATCATCAGGAATGCTTGACATGTGGAGTGAACGCTAAAAATGCCTGCTACTGAGGCCATTTACAGCTGCATTTTCACCTGTAACTCCTAGCAGCTTAGTATTTTGACATGTGCTTTACATCACTGTTCTACACCCGCTAAGCATTATTTAGTCACTATTCTAAGATCTGAGCGCTTAACCTTAGCATATGTCATTTTAATCTATGGTGAAGTTGACGCTGAAATTGGCCTCCTCTCTGGCCATATCCTAAATTTAGAATACCCTGAAGGTCTTGCTGTTATTAAATAATACTAGTAAAAGTAAAGACTTTCTTGAGCTGAAGACTACCGGTGGATCGCCTAGGAATGGCACACTAGTGACAGGTATTGCATCTAGTTGAATGAKGACTATGTGGAGTATCTACTATTAGAGAGTAGAGTTTAAGTGACTACATGAATTCATACCGCTGCATGGATCAATTACTAAGTCTTCAGCTACACACGCATAGAAAACAGGATGAAAAGAGTTACTGACGAATATCTCAACAACGCTCGCTTCTCACAGGCTCTGCTGACACTTGAAGTTGTCTTGAATGCGACAGCTTTCTTTCCCTTTTTGCCTCGATCCTTTGGTAGAGTTTCTGTCCTGAAACAATCAACTCGGGCCATTAGAATCCATATGGAAGCCAGAAGACACCAATGAAGCTACTCTCTCTTTTCGACAGCTTGGTGGGATCGGAGCAAGTCATTGTCCACTGCAGCATGTATCTTCAATCTACCGGGGGAAGCAGCCCTACTTGTGAGAGTTTGAAGCGTGAGAAAACCGTKGCCCATCTGATACTGACCATTGGATACAGCTATGGCTTCGGACGGAAGAGGAGCCTACAGAGCTACTATTATGCAACTAGGTAGGCTACACAGGTTAATAGAGTCTCAACTACGACTCCATCTCTGTAACAAATTCTCCTATCATCAACAATCGCTAAACTAAGTCTGGCTACCTGAGCGCATCAAATCTTCCACAAGTGCGTTCATATTCGGAGGGCGACCAAGGAAATCCTCCAGCATCCGCAACAGGTCCTGTTGGCTTCCTCCGTGTTCTAGAACTCCGCGACGGTACTTATCCCACGTATCTTTGTTATACGGGTCACGGGCAAAGACAGAGAGGAACAGATCCTGGGCCACAGCCGTGCAACTGTTCTGTTAGTATTGCCTGTTGTCATAGCTGGGGATAACATACCATAGGTAAGCATAGTAACAAACATCATAACCAGCCGTTAGATGAGCGAACGTCCCAAACGCAAACCCATTCCTGCATTCGGAAAAATCCATTCCCTCTATCTCCTCACGTAGGTCATACCACAATTTTTGTAGGTCGAGATCTGCAATCTCCTTGTCCGTACTCAGTGAGTGTATCTGGAGATCAAAGATCGATGTTGACCTAATCCAGACAATCAGTGTTTGCAAAATGCCAGGAATCAGAGCAGACGCCCACATACAGCTGATACAAATGGTAAAGTCCTCTATTGAAGTACCGATATTTGATGAGGTTCTCTACCAAGTCATTTGGAATTTCTTTTGGCGGATCTAGCTCGCCGGGATGTTGTTTGCGCCAGTCTGCTAGATAATCTTGGTGTAGTGTTGTGTAATGGCAGCTGAGGCCCTTCAAGACATCTTTCATCCAACACCAATTCTCGAGCATAATGCTAGGCGTCTCACCGAAGTCAGGGGGCAGTCTGTAGCCATGGAAGCGGATATACTTTGTCCTGGCTAATAGGTCATGGATGCCATGACCCATCTCTGTAATATGCACCTATTAGGCTATATATCCAAGTAGTGGTTCGGCTTTCGTATACTTGCCGTGGAAGAGAGTCACAACCTCATTATGCTTGAGTAAAGCACAACTAGTAGGGGTTGGAGTTGGGAATGAACACATTAGAATCGTCGACGGGTATTGTCTGCTTCCATCTGGCCGTAGATAGCCCTGTATCGGTCATCAGTAAAGGCCAACGTGAGCGAAATAAGGAAGGAACAAATACACATTGGATATTCACGCTTTGGCTGCCTCGGTACTTATTTTCTCTCCACAATAGATCGAAATAGAGATACCCGATGAACGCATCCTCTTTTGTATCCCATACGGAGAACACCCGTACGGTATCATGCCAGATGACATCCCTTGTTAGCTTTTCAGAGGGGATGGAATTAAATCTCAGATTAAACAAAGAGGCAAAGATGCCTAGCATGTTAGTTGCAGTTCTCTCCAGCGGGAAGAACTCTGAGATCTTCAGCTGGTCAACTCCAAACTCACGTTGAACCAGCCGCTCATAGTATCGCTTTTCCCAAGGGGGGAACCTGTCCCCGGCTTCTTTGTCACGGAATTGGCCTCTCGCTCGTAGATCTTCTAGCCGTCGACGCTGCAATACTGCGATCTCGCCTTGGCCATAGGGACAAAGAGTGGCTTGTAGTTGACGTAGGAATCCTTTCACCCATTCTGTGGTCTTCACCATGCGCCTCTCGATCCTCAATGCCGCGTGACTTGGATATTTTAGGACCTGTGCCTGCCGAGCACGGCGTTTGATAATATCTTCGAATAGCGGCATATTCTCCTTCAGCTTCAAATTATCCTCCAGAAACATTCTCTTGCGAGTTTCTGGAGAATGGGCATGTGTTAATACAGCCAGTGTTCCTCCATTTGCGAATGGCACAAACTTCTTCCTTTGCTGGTGCTTTTCATGAGTCAATTCGCCTTCTGCTGGAGAATCGCGCCACTTCGCCAACTCATCTCCGGGCACTCCATCCAACTCCTCTAACGTAAACCATACTCCCCCGGCCTCCCTAGCCAAATTCTGCTGAAACTTCCTTTCTAGTTCCGCAATCTCCATATTGCGCTTCTGGTACTCCTCCAACTCCACGTGCCCCAGGATGCCATGACCAGCATGCCTATACTCCAATAGCTCCTTCTCTAGCCAGTGCTTCGATTCCGCGTCCAGCGCCTGGAACTCCGGCTTCTCTCTTGCTGTCTCTAGAAGTCTGAAAAAGGGTTCATCTGCTACCCATAGTGCCGAGGCTTTAAGGTACAATTTTCGGGCCTCGTCGAACGCGCCTTGTGTCTCGAGGGACGGAGATCCATACTGGAGCATGTCAATCATTCCTAGCTCGCCTTGGACGGCATTTTCGACATTCACTAAGGGAAGAATGACGTTGCTGAAACTTGCAGTGGAAGGCGTAGTTGTTTGGAGGATTTGGGTGCGAATAGCGTCGTATTTGCTGATTATGCGGTGCATCGCTGGAACGATCTCATCCGCGGTTGGGACAGAGGGAAGGGGCTGTGGGAGCGACATTTCGTTTGAACTGGTTGAGCGTCTCAGTTGTAGATAAACTCAGATTAGATCAACTTGTGGATTCTCGCGAGTAGGTAGGTACTGAGATGGATCTTTTTAAATGAAAGAGGGGTCGGGTTATAGTTGTACTTAGAGGTGGCCCCTACCCATGTACGCCTACAGCTACTAGTAGGATTATCAAGACACTACTTAAGTAATAGATAATGACAACAACCTTAGTTCTATGCAAGAAACAGGCCCTCGTCCAAGGAAGGAGGTATACAGCAATTATAACTGCTTAGTCTTGATCTACTTACCTATGAAATAAGATATCTGCATTAAGGGAGTTATACATAACTCCAGTTATAATAAGCTAGCTGCAACGTGACAACTGCTAGTAAATATGGAGTATTTTTCATTGGCCCGGCGCTAATGCATTCTAAGTCACGAACTGCCTCTTATCTACTGCAATATCAAGCAAATGAATTAGAGTGCTCAATACAGGGAGTGTGGTTTTATTTAGGATTTAAACTAAAGCTCTTATACATAGTTTCTTTGAGAGCCCAATGGAGATGGTGTCGTACACGGATCGATCTCTGTATCCGCTGCTGAGCGCCCGGGGCCCACTATAGATGGAGGACAGTGCTTATCGCCCTGATCGACATTTGGCCCGACCGAGCCAATCAAAGAAGCCGTGTCATCATATCACAGGTTATGACAGCCACCAACCTCTCCAGCAAAACACTTCCGTACTGCATGGCATACATAACCGAGGTAGGGGCTACCTTCTTTATCTTGCAGTCCCCCTCCCAATATTACTGAATGCACCTCCGACTTCCTCCGTAGTATGTTCCGCAGGTCTTTCAGCCTCGAGCAATCCACTAGCACGTGGACTACACTCGCACTTGTGGTTCTCTTCCAAATGCTGCCGCAGCCTAAGAAAGAGCAAGAACAATCCACTTTCCTCTGAACTACAACAGTATCTAATAGATATAGAAAGAGCTTATATTGCCTATAAAGCTAGGAAAAAGAAGATATATAGAGTAATATCACATTTTTCCTATAAATGTAAAAGAATAAAGCTAGAGACCATGAGCTCCCCCAAGCAAGCAAGAGAACCCTGCCACAGTGCCTAGCGGCTCCAGAATGCTCCGGCTGCCTCAGGCAGCGGGGACTACCCCGATCGAACAGATCCAGACTAGGTGGAATACTTGGCTGCCACAATGTCGGCCTGCACTGCATCCTCAGTGGAGTCAGACGGATAGCCAGACGTCATCACGCCCTCGTAGAACGTGCCTTGGGAACCATGACTATTGTCGCCGCCAGTGCCCAGAATGATGGCGCCCTCTTTGTGCATCGGGTTATACCCACTTGGGCGCACGCCACTATAGAAGGTCGAGAGTGAACCAGACGTTGCGTCGCCGCCGCGGACCGCGAACTGGTTTGACTGCCCCTTAACGACCGCAGTAAGGAACCGGTGGGAAATAGTCGGGTTATTGCCATTCCAACCAAAGTTTGGGCCACCGAAGAGGCCGTTCTCAAGGTCAGCCATAATCCAAGGGCCGCTGCCGGAGCCACTGCCCCAGGTGGTACAGTTGCCGAAATTGATGGCTTCCATATGGCCGGCGCCAGTATCAGTACCGCTAGTCTCGGCGTTACCGTAATCGAAGCAGCATTGATCGTTATAAGTGGTCCCATCGAAGATTGCATACATACCCTGTGGCTGGTCGCCTGTAGCTGTGCCTTTGGCGGCGTTGTTGCGATATCCCATACCAGGCTGAATATGGACGCCGTATACCTTCTGACCGTTCATCAAAACTGGTGCGCTATCTGCAATGGCCAGGTTGTCGTAGCCATTAGATGCTGGCCCCCAAAAAGCGCCAGGCGGAGCCTGAGTAAGGTGATTTCCGTTGCCAGACTGGTCGTAAATGATGGTAATAAGACACGTTGTCCCAGAGCAGAAGGAATCTTGGGCTGCGGCATTAGCAGCACCGCCAGCATTAAGCGTCCCGATGTTTTTGCTTTGCCAGTCGGACTCGCGTATCACCTGGTAGAGTAGGCCGTTATAGGAACCATATAGGGCGCGAGTTGTGCTATGCGCTGCGACACAGGGTGTGCCACCCCAGCCGTAGTAGTCGCAGGGCCCGGCCGCCACAAGGGTGCCCATGGCAAGAATGCATAGAGCACGTACGCTGGCGCGCTCGAGGCTTGCTCGTATGAGTAACATGTCCAATCACTTTCGGTGTGGGAATTGTATGAGAAGAATGTCTCTGGGCGTGTGGAACTTCTCATTAAGAAATTCGATAGCCAACAGAACAGCTATATTTATACTTTTTTAGAACTACAGAATATCTGTGTTGTCTTTTATTAAGACCGGATAATATGCGATGATTCAGGCGTAACCAGGGCCCCGCAAAACCTACCTACTAATTCGAACGCGGTATAGTAGTTGTTCGAAGGATCCAAACTCTGGGGATTTTTTCCTCTTTCAAATACAACACGTGCCATTGAGTTCACTAATGTCATAGCCGATAATTTGAGATCTGTTTGTAGGGAGGAAAGACGGCTAAAGGTTTCACTTTCTAAAGAGTAATGCCTAAATCTGCTGTGTCCCCTATCATTAACCACCCTTGAGAGTTTCAATTCAGCCCTTTAACGTTGGACAGGCGCTCGTGTTTTAGGCTGCCCGCAGGTTCCTTTGCCTTCTCTCTGTCCGGTTCAATGTCGATTTTGGTAAAAGCTGGGGTCCGCCACAGTGCCGGCGGGGTAGGGTCAATTTTTTCTAGGGCTTGTAGATGGGCAAGGTCCATTGTCCGCATGGTTTCCACTAGAGGGAACTAAGAACCGGTTCCTATATAAGTGCTGCGTATTCTTGCTCGCTTTGTTACTCTATATATTGGGTAGCAAATGGAGTGCTTAATGGTGAATCTGGGCATCTTCCATCGTACGGGGTCAGTAGGCCGTGTTAAAAGAGGGATTTTGCATACCCCAACGTCAAATTCAAAAGTAGAAGGAATGCGAGAAGGACGTGCATTATATACGTATTTCGGAGACTTGTCGGGAGATGGGTTGATGCTTGGCGTCAGAAATATCAGAAGGAATATCGAGCCTTTATATCAAAGTAGGTGACAATTACTGAGAGCTAAGGGCGCTGGAGACTGAGCGCGAAGATTGGACGGGATTCTGAGGTACAGGAAGTTGCGGGGCTAAGGGCCCGGGGAAATAAACCAGAACTCACCATCAAAGAGCATCGGTCAGAAGGGACACATTACAAAAAAACAAGAAGGTAAGTAGGGAGCCAACAGTTTGTGCTGGATACCTACCGCATACCTATCATATCTGAGGGGAATAGACGAGKGGTCATAGCCTATCGACCCTACTAAGCTAAAGGTGTCCAGATGATCATTTCTAGCTAACAGTTTGCCCCGACGCATGCATTTTTTGCAGGGCAAATATCCAGCACCATGTCAGACACAAAGAGAACAAACTGCGCACAAAAACCACTTTTCCTCAGGTAGCTTCAATGCAGAAGTATTACAATTCCAGACCTTCCATCACATCCAGTAGCAGCCTCGCCATATCTTCACTACGAATTGCTGCGTAGATACGACTGACGTAGGTTCCAATTGTTCGTTTTGGCCCCTCTCCATCATCTTTGGTGCCGATTGTGGGGTGGTCTTGGATGCCCTGGTGAAATGGCACCTGCAGCTGTTCGCGTACAAAGCGGTAGACCCGACCTGTCCTCTCGCTCAGGTATTGAGGGGTCGCCCTAACCTGATTGAAGTTCTCGTGCGTCTTACGATGGCAGTCCTTTAGAATAGTAGGGAGTACGTCCTTCCAGCGTCGAATGGGTTCCCAGCATTCCTGGCGAGAAAATCCCATGTCGTCCATGCTCACCATTTGCCCCAGGCACTCGCCGCAAACCTGGGCACATTGTGTCTGTAAGTCTAGACGGTTCCATTCTAACCACGACGCCCKAATAGCAGACCATATACGGTCAAACTTCCACTCACTGGAAGTTCCAATATGATTGAAGAGGTCATGAAAGGACGCTTCGCATGCTGCCTTTGCGGTTTTGAAGAACTCCTCTCGCATGGCCCGCAAGTCTAATGCTTGACAGACGATATATAGATGTGCTGCACACATCATGGTCAGGATGTCCACGCATTCCGCCGTGTACCGCGCGGAGAGAAGGGCCAGTGAGTTGACCGACTGGTTGCGCATCTCGGCAGAATGGATATTGCTGACCACAGAGTTCGTCAAGAAGCCAAGTTCCGAACAATATGCGGCCATGTTGATGTCGAGGCCTTTGGCAGTGAATGACTGACCGGGGTTCCCAACACACAGATTAGGAGGCAGCCCGTTGTTAAGCACCGGGTCGGTCATCTGTTGCGACTGCGCGAGCAACAGTTTTCCCAGCATGAGCAGCGCCGTCCGCGTTTTCTCCATTGCAGACGTGATGACTGTGGCTTGGAAATTCCCTCCATGATGGAAGGCATTCTCTTGTGCATCAATGAGGGGATTATCCGTGGTGGAATTGAGCTCGATGCTGACCTGGCTCTCTGCTGCGAGTAGGTCCTCCAGCTGCGGCCCAATCCACTGTGGTGCGGTGCGCAAATCGTAGCGATCCTGTGCCAGGCTCTCGGTCAGCCCTTCCATCCCGTAACAGAGCTTCGAGCCGCAGAGGAATCCCCGCATATTGCGTGCTACCTCGCGTTGGCCAGGATGCGGGCGACAGGTCGATATGAAATTATGATAATTGTTCACCGTTCCTTCGAGAGCCTCGGTGCTCATGGCAGTCAAAATCTGCGTCAGGACCGCCAGAATATGGCCATCATGGACAACCAGTGCAGCGACGCTACTACTGGGAGCGGTACCATTCATCAACCCTAATCCTTCTTTTCCCTGCAGCTTGATTGGAGTCATCTTAACACGCCTTAGCGCTTCTTCGGCAGTGATGACCTGAAAGTCCTCCCCGTCCTTCATCTTCACCAGGATATCAGGGTTACCCTCGATTAAACCGCCCAGGTAAGCGAGTGGGGTTAGATCTCCAGACGCAGAGATGCTCCCACGTTGGGGTACCAATGGCAAAATGCCGTGTGCGAGTGCCTCCATCAGAAAGTTGGCGATGTACATCCTGACGCCGGAATGCCCTCGAAGAAGGGAATTGCAGCGCACGACGGCCATACCCCGAACGGTCTCTTCTGGAAGATTGTATTGACCTACGGCAGAGTATCTCCCCGGAATGACATTTTGGGAGGGTTCCAGCAAAATCCCGCACTGATGGTGCTGAAGAATGGAGTATTGGAGCGTCGAAAGCTCGTTCGTCCTAGTGTAGGAGGTTCCGCCGACGCCAGTATTTACGCCTGAGGCTGCATCAGAACGAGGCCGGTAATGGATAAATGGAAACTAAATACCATATATTTTGTCCCCTCTATCTATGTAAGACCGAAGAGTATCAGCGCTGGCCTGCATACGGTTCGATAGGGCGTCGGTTTGATCAATGGAAACTCTGGAGGAGTACCTTGAACGAAAGTCAATATTCACAACCACCATGCCGTTGCATAGTTCCTAGAAAACCTACCTGGCGACTGAAACCAGTTGGGCAATACTTAGACTCTGTCCGTCGATTTTGACTTCATCTTCGTTTTCCAAGGTCGAGAGGAATATCTTCAAATGCTGCTTAACTTGGCGTAGATGGCTGGCCATTTCTCGTAAAAGCTAAATGACACTTGTCACAGACAAATCAACCGCAGTACCTGCGACGGTGGTCGAGGTCTGGCGTCTTCTTAAGTTTCTAGAAAAAAACGCGAGAAGAGTAGAGGTGGGCCGCCAATAACCAATGTATTGGATGTCTATCGCTGCAAACGGAGGGAGGCATATCTTTATTCAAACTCAATCAGTATATCATATCCAATTACCGCCAGGCGGAAAAGGTCTCCGGACGATGTACGTCTTCTGGGGACATGTATCCATGGTCATGCTAACAGTAAACATTGTTGACATCCTACATGACCAGTACTACTCATCAGGCATCTCTACAGAATAGATTTTCATCATTTAAACATCATCTAAGCAGAATTCCGGCCCAACGTCACTTGAAATCCAGAACGAGATCTGGACCATGATCAATGCTCCACTTATGGATATGATAGTTTTCACATGAAATCAATCGCATGGACTGTGACATATGTAAGTGACACTTGACCATAGATATATGTAACCTAATTCCACGGCAGTCCTCTCCCACGCCGCCATAGCTCTACACGCCCGTCTTCATCCCGTCTATGATGTATTCCCAGACTCAGGCTTGACAGCGACTGAGGTTTATTCTAATATCTAGTTGCATGAAGTCATTCTCCAATGTTCCTACATCGGCTCTGCATACCACAAGGTTGTTGCTTAGGAATGCTCGAGGGGTGCAAATCCTGCCACGCGGACTGCTGTATGTGAAGTATCCAAGTATCTGGTCCAGTGGGGAGGTCCCTGTGTGTCTGCATTGCAACTCATTGCGCAAACACTTAAAGCTTCATCGCAAAAAAGTACCAGTTGTCCAGACCTGACTTCTTAGGATAACTTGGTTGAAACTGTCTGCCACCGGTTTAAGGTAGGGATTACCATATATTTGTTCTCTACATACTCGTATAGCAACGAGCGGCGCTGTGTATAGATAGTAAATTTATAGAGGACAGGCAGCTGGAAACCTCTACAGCAATTCTAAAAATGCAATATAGCCTGCTTTTACTTCCACAGCGCTATTGGTCGGGTGGCAACAAAACACGCTAACAGCGGGTGAGCGACGCGTTTAAGTCCCCTACGATAATCCGACGTGTTCGATACGCAGCACGACCGAGCCAGAAAATGGACACACTTCCTGTGGAGATCATCCTTACCATCGGTAGTCATGTCTCTGACGTAGATGACAAACTCCGATTGCTTCAAGTATGCCGACGTTGGCGAGCCCTGTTCCTCGAGGTCGCATACAACGACGTTGATATCGATGGGCCCCAGATCGAGCCGCTGACGAAAGTGATACTGGCCAACCCCCGGATAGGAACCGCCATCCGTAATCTATCAGTAGGATGGTGGTATTCATACATTGATCGCCACGAACAACAAACAAAAAATGATGACGATCTGCCAGAAGCGGCGGAGGAGCTGGCAGGGCAAATCAGCAGATCGCCGGAGGAGCAGAAAGACTGGATCGACAATCTCCGAGCTGGGAACCAGGAAGCATGGCTTGCTCTTCTTCTTGCTTCGGTGCCGAATCTCACCGTGCTGTCTGGGCGATATTGTGTAGACGCGCCGAGAGTGACCCTGGTTGTTGCGAGGGCTGCACTCAAGGAACCACCGTTTGATACCAGGCCGGCCCTGCAGCGATTGGAAACGCTTCATATCACCTCTGACGATATGAAGGATGTCAATCCACACTGGCAGTTCCTGCCATTCTTCCATCTACCATCGCTTAGGGATGTGGACTTGGACGCTGTGAAGGAAATCAGAGAAACGGCCAGACTGGACCACCCCGCCGTGTCTTCCGCGTCAGGCACGGCGCCCGTGGAATCACTGGTTCTGGAATCTTACTGTAACGGGAGAAATGGAATGGCGGAGATTATCACCTCCTGCGCCAACCTCAAAGAATTTAAATACCAGCACAACGACACGGAGGTCTGGTCGGAGTCATACGTTGACTTTCAACCCCGGAAGTTCTACAGGGCGCTGCTGACGCAGAAGCACAGCCTTGAGGTCCTCCATCTGAGCGACAATGGCGAGGTGACCGGGCCTGCGACAGATGAACTGAGCGACGAGGAGGAGAATGACGGCCCCCAGGCATATGATCGGTGGTTTGGATCACTTGCGGAATTCAGTTACCTACAGGATCTTCGCATCCGCGTCCAGAACCTTCTCAACTACCATGATCGCGATAAAGACGAATCCGTCTTGCTTAAGGACATTCTACCTGCCAGCTTAAGGTCGCTACATATAGCCGAATGCTGGCCAAAACACTGCGCGGTGCTCGTGCCGAATCTGCAAGGTGTCCTTGCTCATCACAAGGAAAGCTTCGCTAACCTAAAACGGATCGGTATCTCTTCCGGGGTATCTGAAGACGTTCCTGAAGGGCAGAACAGGTTCAGCTATCCACGTCAGGAACTGATTCCAGAATCACTCAAGAAGCCATTTGTGCCTGTCAAGGAGATGTGTGACCGAGCGGGTGTAAAATTCAAAATGACGCTGGGTTGGTCGTGTACCATCATCAGTAACACACCACATAATTTCTTTTCTAGCCACTGAATTAGAATCCTACTTTTCAATAGCTTCAACGCACTTATCATCTCTCAATCCGACACAGGAGACAAACGGGTACTGTCCAGCCGGATAAGATATGCGCAAGACTAGCCCCAAAAGGAAACGCGCCGGGTCAGCAGTGCCAGTATCATCAGGTAAGACATGCAACGTCCTAAGATTAAGTTAGCTTTGCGCAGTTTTGAAAGATCAGATTGTCCATATCCAATGGCAGTGCGATGCATTGTTGTAATTCCCCTCGGGGCTCGGACATAAGCCTCAGGTCAGGTTAAGCCTAAGCTCAGATTTGTAATCTTCGGCCTCACTTTTGATACCCAGTACTATACCGCATGAGAGATGGATGCGAGGGATTCAGATATAAATAAGAGGGATGGCCTTGCAGTCGACCATCCTTTCATTCTCTAATCAACAGATCTTGTCCGATCATTTCCATTCATATCATCAAGACCGCATCTGTGCTACCAACCCAGATATTATTCCCTATACCTTCGTCAAAATGTCATTCACCAACGCAGCTGCCTGGCTTTCGGAAGCAAAGATGCATCCGTTTGAAATAAAGGAATCACCCGTCGGCAAGCCAGAGGCCAACGAAATCCTCGTCCGCAATCATGCTGTTGCCATCAACCCTATCGATGGAATAATCCAAATCAAGGCATTCTTCCCGCTGAAGTATCCAACCATTCTCGGGCAGGACGTAGCTGGAGAGGTTATTTCCATCGGCGAGAATGTCACTCGCTTTAAACCCGGAGATCGCGTCCTAGGCCACGCCGTCGGTCTCTTGGCCGGGCGCAACGAGGCCTGCGCCTTTCAGGCCTACACTATCCTACAAGACAACCTCGCCTGTGGAATAGCAGACCACATCAGCTACGAACAAGCCGTCGTTGTGCCTCTCTGTCTCTCCACCGCCGCGTGTGGAATGTTCCAAGAGGATTTTCTTCACCTGCAACTCCCGACTGAGCCGCGCGCTGCGTCCACCGGACAAACCCTTATAGTCTGGGGCGGTGCATCCAGCGTCGGCAGTAATGCCATCCAGCTCGCAGTTGCTGCAGGCTACGAGGTGTTTACCACCGCATCTCCAAAGAACTTCGACTACGTCAGACGGCTCGGGGCTAGCGAGGTCTTCGATTATAGCAGTCCAACTGTCACCGAGGACATTGTTCAAGCAGCCAAGGACAAGGTTCTAGCCGGTGTAATCGACTGTATTGGATTCTCTGCCACAGTAGCGAGCGTTGACATTCTGAGCAAATCACAAGGGAAGAAGTTTGTCGCTACTGTCAAGGGTGAGTTTGCGCCGCCACCGGATGGAATACAAGTGAAGCATATCTTCGGAATGACCCTCAAGGACAATTTTGTTGGAAAAGCCGTGTACGAGGACTTCCTGCCGCGTGCGTTGCAGTCGGGGGCTTTTGTGCCTGCTCCTGAACCTCTGGTTGTGGGGACGGGTCTGGAAAAGGTGCAGGAGGCGGTGGATTTGTATGGGAAGGGAGGGATTTCTGCTAAGAAGTTGGTTGTTCTGCTATAGTTTGTCGAATATGTTCTGTAGGTAGTTAGATGAGGGACTGAGGTTTATTTTTGACCGTATTTCATCAATACATTACTGCTCTATTATTGGGCTCGGTGATTCGGAGATACTGCAATAATGCCGAAGCACCAAGAGTTGCTTAAGTAAGCAGGCAGCAGAAGTAGTTAAGCATTACAAATATATAAATAAGTTTAACCCATAATTTGTCTGTATTCCCTGCCTTTGTCTGCTGCATCAGTTCATCAGAATGGTCTACCTTGGTCCCTCTCGAGGATGCGAAACATGCAAACGGCGGAGGAAGAAGGTTGGTCGTCGCACCCACAGCTTACGGCAGACTCAGAGCTAATTCAATACAGTGCGATAAAACTCGTCCGGTCAGCATCACTTTATCCTACACCTTTTGTATAATTGCAACCTGTTAACCACTGAGCAGTCATGCCTCCGATGCCAAAAGTCAAACCGCACATGTGGGGGCTACCAAGAACAAGCCAGCCAGCCCCTGATCTTCCAGCGGAACTACACCCAGACCACAACTCGCCCTGACTACTTGGCAGCTGTAAAACCCTTCGCGCGAAAATGTTGTCTACCTGTCCGAGCACCATACCCTGGCACAGATACTCTGCCGGATGATGCCGCTCCAAAAGAAGTGAGAGAGGAGGATGTAGTCGAGTTTGCAGTGCGGGGATTCTTCTACGACTTTACCATTTCATCACCGGATAGCGTTAGTGCATCTGTTGGCTTTCTCAAGGATCTGGAGCTGCAGGTCCAGCGAAAAGGGCTGGACTCGGTCCTTGGAAAAGCCTGCATGATGATTAGCTATGCGAATCATTCTAGGAAGCTGCATCGGCCGTCGTTCACGACGAAGGCAGAGGTGCTGTACCATGAGCTGCTGCGGTATCTGGCAAAAGAAATTGCAAGGCCGGTATCCGTGAGAGAGAGGTCCGATCTCATTCATCTGGCTTGGCTGATGGGTCTTTACGAGGTATGACTTCCTTGCAGCTTGCTGTAGCTGTTGCTGACAGGGCAGGTTGTCATGGCTGATGGGACCCCTCTGGAACAAATCGACATACACTTTAGAGGGGTAGCGGGGATGCTGCAAGTCGGGGAGTCTCCCTTGGGCTTTCTCCGTTCAATATTCTCTCGTTACTCTCTTAGCCCCAGTGCGCAGATGCAAGTAAGTGGACGCACATACTGAGCCTACTAAGCTGATAGCCTAGGATCCGGGTCTTGTGCGCTTGCCACATTCGGTCAGGAGCCTGGGATCGCTACATGATATCCTGCTTGAAATATATCCCTTGAAGACGGAAGCGGAACGTGTCCTGGCGGATGTAGAACTCACAGAGTCACATGCGCATGCCCTTCGACAGCGGGCATTTATACTCAACGATCGTCTAGCGCAGTGGGAAGACAGCGTTGCGCCGGAGAGGAAACCCATCACAATAGGCCACGTACGAGCGAACAGTAACTCATATATTGAAGTCGGACACTGGCCGGGGCCATTGCACATGTACATTGACCTCCGCGAGGCAGCCATCTTGAATATTAGTCGCGTTGCGCGATGCTACCTCCTTGACATGATTACCAGGCTGAAAGATATGCAGCCCGACGAGGAGGACAACGATCAAGAGAAAGTGAAGGCCGTCCAGCTCATCCAGGACTTTACCTCCTCCATCCCATACCACCTAGTCGAGGACTTGCATTCATTCTCCGCGAGTGCGCAACGTGGCAAACCCATCGAACAACCGGGGAAGGCAGTTGGGGGATTACTACTAATGTATCCCCTGTACATTGCTTCTCAGATATCCATCGTACCGCTTGAATTGCAGGACTACTTCAAACGGTGTCTAGTCTGGATTAGACAGAATATGGGAGTTGGATACGCTTCTGTGCTGGCGAAGGTGAGATTTAATGTCGCATTTCGAAGTGTCTGGTCGTGCTGACCATACTCAAAGGCCCATTTCCACATCGAAGATCTAGCTGCTGGATGCATGATTGTCTATGGAGGATTGCTATGAGGGATTATGCTTTTATACGGTCAAAAGGCAGATTTCTGAGATATGACAAATTGGAAATAAGAATAACTGAGCAGAAGAGCACCGCAACGGTTCACCTACACCAGTCCATATCTGTCCATGTGGCCTCTAAGAATAGGGACATATATCAAAGTCACCTTTCCACGCATCTATTCTTATAACCTCAAAGTTAGGCAGCTCATTTCCAAAAGGAGAGAGCGGGAAACTCGTATTGCGCCTCAGCCACCGCTAGCGTGCCTCTTATTATGACACGTTGCGCATGGCTATAATAGGTCAGAACCTCTCATGAAAAATGACAGCATAACAATGGAAATGTTCTATTCTAGCTCCAGTTCCCGCATGGTAAAGAAATATCTTGACGAAGCAACCACAGGTCTGTCCTATTCCCGTCGACCTAAAAGCCCATACTGACAGACCTAGAATCTGTACACGAGGATCTCAACAAAGTGCTCGCTTCTTACTGKGCGGGCGCTAAAGACGTGTGGAATATTTTCTTTCTTCACAGTTTCCAAGAGGGATACGGCCGCTGTATGTCCGCGTTCATCTTTTAAATGACAACGCTGACTCCGTAGACTGGGACGTCGAGAGCCTCCGCCAGTTTCTCGCCAGGTGGCATCCGGGCATTGAGTCCCACGAGACGACGTATCTGCTATGGCGATGTCTGCATTTCTACGCGCATTATCCGTTCGCGCGCAATTCTCGCGGGAGCAGGATCGATGTAACTGGGTTCCAGCGCGCGATTGCGCTCCTCGTGTTTCGAGGGACGGATTCACTAAGGACTCAGCAGCCGGGGGGTCACTACGGGCGTGATGACGAGGCGTCATGTCGGGAAGCTGACTTTCGGAGGATGCTTAGAAGTATTAGCGAACCCGCGCAATTCTATTCTGCGGAGAAGCAGTGGGCAGTGGACGATGTAATGCGCGTGCTGGTTAGGACGCAGCCGTACTCGATGACTCTGGCGCCGCCGCCGACTCAGCTGCGAGAAGCGGCCGAGAGGATACTACCTGAGGGTTCAATGAAGAATCCTCTTCTTCAAGATGAGTTCTCACTTATCATTCGGTTACTTCTGCAGCTGAGAGTGCAGGATGTCCAGGGGTCATATTTGCCTTATGGGATATTCAATGACGAATCGTCATCTGCTTGCCAGAAACTGGCGGACAGTATTGCGGATGCGATCTGCAATGAAGACCAGACGGTCGATGCTGGAATTGTAGCAGATGTTTTGGTAAGTATATCGATTGTGCTTACGATTAGATGGCTCTAACCTGTACAGCCGGGTCTTCGCGAGCGATTCTACAACCTCTGGGGAGTTATATTCCAGCCTCGCTGTCCACGGGAGACGATCATATCACCAGAGGGATGTTTACCGAACCGTATCCTGGCGGCAGTTTCTCTTTTGCTTCCACTCGCCATGGACGCCTCCGGGCCAAGTGATTCTGCCCTAGAATTGCTGCCTCGGACGGAAGACCTGGGAATGGACCTTCTGCTTGAACAAATACGAGGCGATGACTATTCACATATTCTGTTGTTTACTGATGAGACTTGTACAGCTGTGGTAGGGGCATATATCCCTAATCCTTCCAGTCATGAGGCGGAGTCACAGCGCAGGAACAGTCTACTAGACGCTTGCAGTCATTTTCTGTTTCAACTGTGTCCGAGGTTCTGCCTGTTACGGTCGACCGGGCTCAAATCATCGCTAGAAGAGTTGTTCTGTGCTGAACTCAACGCGTCTTCGCTCGAAAAACCCACCACAACGGATCAAGGACCATCACCTTCCTATTCGATAGGTCATGAAGGAGGGGCTCGTCTGCGCGTTGATCCGCAAGGTCTGACAGTCACGATGGTTGTCAATCTGACTGAATCAAGGGAAGAGAACAGGGAACAGGAGCTTACTGTCCATCCTGCGCAACTGCATATACTCCGCATTAACCCCAGCGCCAGCACGCCAACATGGAGCGGGAATGGAAGCAAGGAGGGAGTCAGTGGAGAGGAGTTGCGAAAGAGAATTCATGGTTTTGGATCTGGTAACAGCGAAATACCAAGTCCTAACGTGTTGGAACGGTGGAATATTCGGCGTCAATTCTATGGAGGGACTTGCCCGTAGATTCGAGACAGCTCGAGATGGATGAT
Organism: Aspergillus pseudoviridinutans; assembly: GCF_018340605.1. Lineage (NCBI taxonomy): Eukaryota > Fungi > Ascomycota > Eurotiomycetes > Eurotiales > Aspergillaceae > Aspergillus > Aspergillus pseudoviridinutans. The sequence goes on along the minus strand of NW_025091290.1, from coordinate 333,892 downwards.
ACTGGATCATGAATCTGTATCATTTGCCATGCAGAACTTTGATTTGACATGTAGCAGCATCAAGACAAACATCCATCCAGGAATACCGCAATACATGTAGCGTTATCCCTCCGCGAACCCTCTACAACATCCCGGACGAGCTCATCTGCCACCTGTTGCACTCCTAGTCCTCCCTCATGCCGTGTCTTGAGTTCATTGATGACGACATTATCCTCCAGCACGTTGGTGACACCATCCGTCGTCAAAGCCAGGATATACCGACGATCTTGCTGCAGGTCTACCCGGATAATTGCCGGTTCAGCAGATAAGAAGTTGCCCTGTTCAATGGACGGCGTCATCGCCGCAAGTTCCTGGCCTGCAGTGCTTGGACCTGCAGTATCATTGTTGAGTGGGTTTTTATACTGCAGATCTCCCAGTGCGCGTGACATATTCAAGGCTCCTATTCCCATTAGCTTTGTCGTAAGTAATCCAAAGGCAACATACCTATCCGCGCTGTGTCCGACTCATAGTTGATCCTTCCCCCCGCCTCCTCGATTCTCTCCTTCTCTCTCGGACAGTCGGGTTTGTGGTCTTGCGTCAACCGATGCTACACTCTTAGCTGTTGTCTACAGTACCGAGGGTAGGGCACATACCACAGTCTCCAATTGTCCGGTTATATCGCACTCGCCCATGAGGATATGCGAATCGCCCAGATTACCCACCACCATCACGCCCTTGGTAAGATTGATAATCACCACCGAGACCGTCGATCCGGCGATCGCGAATTTGTCCTCCCCGTCTTGACATTCTTCAAGAAGCATTTCTTCTTCTTTTCGGATGGCTTCTCGGATAGCTTCCTCATACCGACCGGCTTGTAGTGCGTCGCCTCCGAAGAGGAGCTCCCTGACGTGCCGGTGTGCGTGTTGCGCGACCTTTCTAGAGCCACTGCTTCTCGTTAATACGCTTGTAATATGAACGAAAGTGTCTTAGTCTTACTGTCCGTCGTAGACCGCAAAGATGGCCAGTTCATCGGGAATCGTGCTCTTGGGGATCTGGTCCGGAAGGATTATTGTGTATTGATCCTGCTGCGAGGGTCGCGTTCCTTGCGCCTACTGTTGTCAATATAAAAGCGCTACGCGTTCTTACCGGGGATGCTTACACTGGCCCCTCCTGCTCCTCGTAGTTTGATGGCATGTTTGGATGAGTGCGAGTGTGAATTGGAACCCATGTTGCGTGTATTAATTGCAATAGGACGGATGGAAATGCCTGTGTCGTACAATTGACCTGTTTATTTTCTACTAATATAAATGCGCAGCTGTATCACTATTTATGGAAGTTGATGCTGAAGTGGTCGTGATTGATGACATCACTGGCTGTTCCTTGTAGAATCAAGCTTCGGCTGTGCCCGGCAGAACCTTGTCTTTTGCATTGGGGATATAAGCAATATTAGTCTATTGTTTGAAGTCCGTGACAATAATAAGAGTAAGAGTAATATGACTGTGGGAGATCCCTGTCGCAATGCATGTTGCAATAAACTATTATTTATGAGACATATTCACATTTACCTACTATCAATTCAACTGGTGAGGAAAGTCGGGGTTTTGTAGGGTCAATGACCACTGCCAAGATATAACGTCACTCTTACCACACCCGGGGTCTGTCCAGACCTGGAGATCTGCAGAGCTATTAGGGTAGCAGAGTGTTCTAGACTACGGAGTAGATAGCTATACTTTTATGCAAGACTGCGAGTCTGCAGATCAATGAATAGTGCATATCGCATCGCATTCGGAGACATGTCACAAATCATCAGACAGCGGCTGCTTGGCAATAGACTGCTACAGCTACTAGCACTATCTCATGGTGACGGCAGATGATTGCTGGAAACTGTATCCTCCTATCCTGAGTGACGGATACTGGCAGTGACGACACGACCAGTCAAATGAGCTGGATAGCTAAGCTGTCACCCTCTCATCATGACATCGCACCTCTAGTTATATAATCCAATAGCCCCGTAAGTAGGAGGCCATAACCGTACAAAATGGCTGTTCCTGTACGACTGCTACGTCCCATCCCACTCTCTCTCTCTATCTCCAGATCCCAACCCTTTCCCATCGCAGCAAGAACCGTCTCCACTTCTCCCATCCAAATGATCGGACGAATCACCGACACGATCAAGCAGGATCACCGCGAGATCGAAGCCTGCTATCAAAGGATCATCAACTCGAAGGATCGCGATGAGCAGACCCGCTACCAGAATCTGTTCACCTGGGAACTAGCCCGGCACTCCATCGGCGAGGAACTGGTCGTCTATCCTGCGTTTGAGAAACATCTCCCGGATGGAATTGCCATGGCGGACAAGGACAGGAGGGAGCACCAAACTGTACTCTTCTCTATCTCGTCTAGCCACAGCTCAAAAGCTAACAGACACAGGTCAAAGAAAAACTCAAGAAATTCCAGAACCTGGACCCCTCCAACGCCGAGTTCATTCCCACCATTAAATCCCTGATGGCCGATCTCGCAGAGCACATCAAGGAAGAAGAAACAAACGACATGGTCAAGCTCGACGAGTCTCTGTCCCACGACGACAGTGTCAGTCTTTCCAAGACCTTCGATCGGACCAAGATTTTCGTGCCGACGCGCTCGCATCCCAGTGCCCCGAACAAGCCGCCATTTGAAACGGCTGTGGGATTGTTGACAGCGCCAATTGATCAGCTGGCTGATTTGTTCCGCAAGTGGCCCCATGAAGGGCAGCAGTCGCCTATGGGTCATGATCGGCCTCTGGGCCATTAGTAGTGTTTGTAATAGTATCAATTTTATTGCAATTATGGTTCCTGAACGAGTCTAGACTGTACCCTGTAGTAGACTTTCGAATTGATTGCTCGCAGGAGATGCAGATGTGGCCGGATCTAGACCAGACCATCATCTGCATCATAGATCACTTGGACGTCATTGGTAGATCAGGCCATATGCCCAGATACCGGAAACAAGATCTGAAGCCAAGTTTCCGGAAACATGCATGATCCAGGTAAACTCATCAGGCGGTGATAGCACAATGACGCGGTGTATGCTAGCCCTAGTATAAACAGCACAACCCAACACCCATTCAGCAGCCAAACGTCAAGAACTGCAAACCATTGAATTGCGAAGAATTGACCAATTGATAAGATGTCCCGCACAATCAGCATCACCTCTGTAGACGGCCACACCGGCTTCCTCATCGCCGAGCTGCTCCTCACAAACGAGACCTTCAAATCCCAGATCAAGTCCGTCACCGGTCTCACCCTGCACCCCAATGCAGAAAAATGCAAGGAGCTCGCCAAGCTGGGCGTCAAGATCGTCGCGCACGAACCGGGCCGTCTGAAGCACACCGTGCAGACTCTCCAGCAGATCGGCGCCGAGGTCATGTGCCTGATTCCACCAGCGCATAAAGAAAAATTCGACATCACGATGGAGATGATCGAGGCGGCGAAGAAGGCCAACATCGCCAATGTCTGCTTCGTCAGCTCCGCGGGGTGCGATCTCGCCGAGCGCGACAAGCAGCCTCATCTTCGGAGTTTTATCGATCTCGAGGCGGCGTTTATGGCCTCCAAGGGGGAGTCATCTACGCCGACGGGGCATTCGCCAGTTGTTGTTAGGTATCCTGCTCTTCCCTCATTCTTGCCCTTTCCAAGCGGCTAACTTGTGTAGGGCGGGCTTCTACGCCGAGAATCTCCTGCTGTACTCGGAGCAGGCGCAGAAGGAGGGTATCCTCCCTCTTCCCGTCGGGACGAATCATAAATTCGCTCCTATCGCATTGGGTGTATGTCTTATCCTCCGTCATAGAGTGCAAACTGACCAAATAGGATGTCGCACAAGTCGTCGCCCATGTCCTTTGCGGCAAAGGCAAGCACGGCTTCGCCGACCAGCACCGCGGCCAACTGATGGTTTTGACTGGTATGTGGCGTACTAAGCTAGCTTGAGCGCAGCTAACAGCGCAGGACCGATGCTCACGACCGGTGACGAACTCGCCAGCGCGGCCAGCCAGGCGCTGGGCACAGACCTCAAATTCGAGAATATCTCAGAGTACGTCTCCAGTTGCGCCTGGTGAATGAAGCTAACAGTCCCAGGGCCGAGGCAAAGAAGGTCCTGCATGCGCAGTCGGAGAGCGACGAGTCGGAACTGCAGTATCTGCTCGAGTACTACTCGCTTGTCCGCGAGGGCAAGACCAACTACATCTCCACCACGGCGTTCCATGATGTGACCGGTGGTCATCCGCAGGAGCCGGTGCAGTTCTTCAAGGTGTACGCCGAGAGCTTTCATCCTAAGCACGTGGCCAAGAAGAGGAAGACGAGCAAGTGATTCCTGTCTTCGTAACATACGTGAAAAGTGAACATGTATAGGACCGACTATATCTTAGCCTTCTGCACTATCATTTCCGTGTCCATCGCTCTTCGTCTCCGCACTCAGTAAGCCTGGCTCAACCGTAATCTTTCGTTCAGTAATCGTTACCATCCTCCCACCCACCTTCTCCACCCAGTCTTTGCCCATCTCCCCCTCCTCCCCTAAAAACACCAAACCCAGCACCCTCCCCACAGCCGTCTTCTCCAAAAACCCTTTCAACCGACTAATCCCAGTCCGCCGCATACACCCCAACACAACCATCCACCCCACAATCCCCAACGCAACAGCCAGCACCACAATGCCCGGAACCGCATAGGGAAGCCTATACCGTATCCGCCTCTCAAACACCGTAACCAGCATCACCTGATTTTGCTCCGCAGCAGCCTTAGTCCCCACCATGGCGTTAGCCGCGAAATCCGTCCAGACAAGATCGATGATCTTCGCTACGCCTGTAGGAGTCGTCGAGAGTGTCTGCCACTTGGCGTAGAGGGCGAGACTCGTCCAGCCGGAGTAATCTGCGTAGGGTTGGCCTGCTGGACTGCTGATGCTGAGTGCGCGGTAGAGTGCTGGCGTGTAGAAGTCTACGCCTGGGAGGTTCTGGCCTGTGGATACGGGGACGGGCGAAAAGTGGGGGACGGTGTCGATGTAGCCAGGCAGATAGAGAGAAGGGCCTGCGATTGTAGACAGGTTGACTGTTGATGTTGTGTTTGCGGGGAGGATGCCCCAAAGCGGCTGGACTTCTGAGATCATTCGATCGGGGAGGTCTTCAACGGCCCAGAGCGGGGGAGAGGGGTACGTCTTTTCGGACAGCGAGGTGATGGAGAGTGCGTCGAGGCCGGTGCCGTTGTACTTGAAGGAGACTGTTTTGAGGCTAGCTTTGACGGCGCTGGCGCAGATGTAGAGCGGAATGCTCCAGGGGGAGTTTGGGTCTGTTCGTAGCGGAGAGCCGCCGTCGGTGCGGTTAGCGGCGCCGTAGACGAGGCCGCAGCCGATGAGGGCGCTGTTGATGGTGGATGGGCTGGAGGAGGTTGTGCCGCCGCAGATGGTTGTAGCTAAGTCGAAGTCTTTCTCGGCGATTCCATGAGGATTGGCGGTAGAGTTGCTGATGCGGAGATTGAGATACTCTCCCAGACTGACTGTACTCCTGATGCTGCGGTCTCCAAGGGTAAAGTTCGCATACTCCAGCTTGAAAGTCTGTCCTGGCGTCACGTCCAGACGGGTGATGTTCGTAGGATCCGGATCCGTCGCGTTCAAATACGCCAGGGTTAGAAAGTTGTTATACCACGCCGCATTCCACGCTCTCTGCCACAAATCAAACTCCTGCCCGTTGACAGGAACACTCATCGGCAGGCGAGGTTGCGGCAGTCTCGACAGTCCCCCGTGATCTCTCAACATCAGATCAACAACATCCAAGTTCGTCTCGAGGTCCGACGGCAGCTGGAAATCAATCGAAAAGTTCAACGGCACACACTGCGTCTCCGGTCGGATGAACAGGATATCCTCATTCCAGGTGGACCCATACTTGAGCGCCTTGGCCGGAGCGGTATGATTCCTGAATCCTATCCCCCCGTCCACCATATCAACAATCAAACCCTCCACTGCCTCGACCTTCTCATCCAAAATCAGAACCTGCAGCGAGCGATATGACGGCTTCGCATACCATCCCAGCACACTGTACGGGTCCGTCCCATTTATAAAGGTCCGGTACTGCATGTCGAAAATACTCGCGACCGAAGGCCCGAACGCGCTCGCGCCATCGCGGAATACATCTTGCAAATGCTTCGGGACAAGACTATCATAGACGACGGTACAATTCTCCAGCAGGCCCTGCTGGTGACACGTCTTATTCAGGCTCGTCCCCGGACAAGCCTGGTCCAGGCCGCATTTGCGCGTGAACGGGGCATCGCTGCGAGCGGGCGTTCCGTAACTGAACGGGGACGTGTCTTTGATGTAGGCGAATGGTTGGGGTGTTGGCGACCCTCCTAGCTCGATAGAGTCATACAGGCCCAGTGGAGTAACAATCGAGGCGATGGAGACGATCCCCAAGATGATCGTCTGCGCGTGCCCGGTGATAGTCAGCCTCTTTTGCACCCCGGATGCGGCGGCCGTGCTGGAGCCGAGAATGCTGGGCCATAGGGTCGAGTGGAGAAAGCGGGCGAGCACGTTCCTGTCCAGATCAGTTTATATTGTGGTACATGTGGACGTAGTACGTACCAGCTGATGATCGAGTTCTCGTCAGACAAGAAAGCGATAAGGATAAGCGGCAGAGACAGTGGGAAAAGTAATTGCAGGATGAACACGCCCGCGGCGATCAAGCCGGAGACCTCTGCAATTGTGAGGCTGGTCATTATCTCAGGTCTCTTCACTTTTTGATAGATTCTGCTGCCAACATATTTAAGCCTTTGCTTGATTCAAAGCACCACCCCGAATACGAGGCTGCACTCCCTCGCATTGGTCGACGCCATTGAACACGAGAACTAAATTACTTTGCCTTAGCGCTTGACCCTATACCCTCGTCCTACTGGTGAATGGTTTGATTGACTCGTATCCAGCCGCATTGGCCTTAGCTGCAGGCTCGTACTCCTGTTACTTCAGGAGAAAATCTTCCCGCTCGAGCCTACAGCTACAACCCCAGTCCAGCCATGATCACTCCTGCACCCATCAACACGCCATTAATCCCCGTCGCAAGAGCCGCATTCGTGCTGTGACTGGGACTCGAATGACCAGTTGCAGTAGCCGTTGCAATCGCAGAGCTAGAACCCAACGTTGCCGAGGTTGCGCCCATCCCCCACGTAGACACAGACACGGACCCATTATTCGCACCTGGCAAGGCAGTCGCAAGCGCAGGGTCTGGCGTAATAGCGCTCGCGCTCTAGATACCCCTCGTCAGTCTTCATCGCAACAGGGAAAGGAAATACACATACGACCAGACCACAGCACCCCTCACCGAAACACACCGTCCCCTCGGAACAGCAGGTCTGCTCCTTGGGGTTGTAGCAAAATTGGTTGGGGTAACTCCCAGAGCACCACTTCAGGGACGGATATCGGCCGTTCTGCGTGCAGCATTCTTCGTTGGTTTGATGGCGTGTGCACGTTATCGTGTCGTCGGTGCTGGCTGTCGAGGAGGCGGTGGGGAAGGGGATGAGGCCGTCTGTTCCTGGTGTTCCTGTTCCCTTTTGGTTTTTAGTAAGTGCAGTACTTAGTAATAGGGAGGGAATACCATGTCACCGCAGCAGGAGTTATCTTTGGCGACGCAGGTAACTAGGTCTGTTAGTAGTGGTAGGATAGGTGACTTGATGGGGAAAAGATACAGCCATTTTTGCAGCATTGTTCCCACTTTTTTGGATTGAAGCAGCCCGCGTTGTCGCAGATGATATTCCCTGGGCCGTAGCAGTCAGAGCAGGTGTTTCTGGCCGTGCAGTTGCCATTGAAGTCGCGAGCGAGGAGGGAGAAGTGGCCGGGAAGAGGCTTGTGCCATGCTGCCAGGGCAGTACTGGCGAGGACGAGAAGCAGCTTCATTTTCTCCGTAGTAACTTGAGAATGGCTGATTTTGTGGATTGATGACTGAGTGCAGACATATATGAATACGAGCATGACTTGACTAAGGGACATAGTCCAGTGTGTGTCAGAGAAATATGGCCGCGGTCCTAGCCAAACCTAGCTCGATTATAATATCTGCTCAATCTTAAATTAAATAACTAACCGACACACTCCACTAATTCTCGGTCACCCTAGTGGGCGACACTACCACCCACCGTAAGCTGCCATCTCAACGTAAGCCTATTTTCCCATACATAAGCTTATTTTCAAAAGGTAGATATCTCAACACGATAAGCCTGAATACTTATAAAACTTAATATATACCTTTAGTACTAGGATCTTTATAATATAGTATAAGGAAAATAAATTCTGGATCTTCTCCTTAAAGTTAATAGTATCTGGTACCAAAATATACATATATAGAAATAGACTTCTAGTGTTATCTTCATTCTTATGAAATTACGAAGTCTGTGACTGCTATACTATTATATAGGTAATTTTAGTATATTTTATTATTTTATATACTAGAGAAATGAATCAGCTGAACGCTACAGGCAATGGAGACAGCCAAGTATCTCCAATATATCCAAACAAATTCAAAGTTAAAGACTGCACTTCAAGGCTATCCAACTCTCTGTATCCTGGTCATCCGCGCTGTAGTTATGACAGCCTTCATTGGCCGTGTACGCATCCTCATTCCCGTGGCGGTGGAGTTTGGCCCGGTAAAGAGACATTCGGGTCCTTTGCAGCTGGGGTCTTCCATGCCAAAACTGAGGCCATAGCCGGCGATTCCAACGGCGATTTTGTTGGCCGGCACACCTGCTTTCGTGATCATGGCCAGCGCGTATTCCGTCTCTGGCAAGCTGACGTGAGAGCGAAGGCAATTTCCTGTGGGATACCCAGGTTTCGAAAAGCTGTTGTTGTAGTCCCACTGACCATGGAAGTAGTATGTTATGTGTGTAGTATAATCCAGAACCTCCGATATGTTTGCAATGGGGAAGCCCTTAAGATACCAGTACAATGCCAGKGCAGCCATGGAGATAGTCTGGCCGGAGTGCAGCAGCGAACAAAGCGTCTGCAAGATTCGGGGTGTCCGTGGGACCGCCAGGGGGGATTCCGGGGATGTCTGTACCTATGCTATGTGCTTTTGTCATCAATGAAGGTCGAGATAGGGGCGGTCCTTGGGGTCAGCGTGGAAGACACCTCCAGCTTTTTGATGCATTGCACTATTCTTCCATATCATGCGCATTGTGGATTCGCGGTGTCCCCATAGTTCCTGCGTTACCCAGTGTCATGTATAAAACCTACGCACCACCTCCAGCCAGCCAGCCCACTCAGAGATAGCCACCTGTAGGCTTTAGGTACTCCAGTCCTTGCTCAAAATGATTCCTTGGATGCTCTTCGCCACCAGGTAGTGCTGAGGCAACGCACTTTTAGACATAGGCACACACAAACAATATATATATATAATCAAAAATAATAAAAAGGAAGTCAGGGAAAAGGAGAAGGGTAACTGACTCTGGGTCACAGTGTGTGCCCTCCTTCGCTTGCCGATCGGGAACTGACTTGGATGGGCGTTCAGTGTCGTTGAACCGGTTGAGTCTGAGAAAGTCCAGTTCTATACCGAAAAAATTGCCCAGGACAGAGACACCACCCTGATATCTGATATTCGGAAAGATAATGTCTATAAATATTCATCTTGAGAAATATCCAATTGAGATGCATTGATAACTATTTATTGATTCGTCCACGCGTATAATTCAAACCATATTTCCCTCATCCGATCGACGGCCTTAACGCTGCTAAGCCTCTAGGACTCACCAAACAACTGAGCTAAGCGTGGAGTAGTCCGTCATAACACAATCTATCGGCCCTTCAGTCTGTCAGGCCTCCAGTTGATCATTCCTCCAGCCAATCAATCATCTAACTACTTTCGGGACTGCAGCGGCTATGGTAGCAATTAGAACTAGTATCGCTAACAATTCTAGTACGGTTAAGCACTCGCGGTGTATAATAATACCAGTACAGTAATGTATGCATACAAATAGTAACGAGTTAGTAATTGCCAGAGTAATGCGGCGGCTATGCTGACCTGGCTCTTCTTTACTTTACCTGATGTTGACCTCATGGACCTAGGAAAGACAACATTGAAAAACTATAAATTGGTCGCAGTTTCTCCTCAATGAGATCAGCTTCTTCTACTCAATCTATTTCACATTAGAATATAAAAGCGTTGATAAGCACCCTGCCTTCCCTCGCTATTTTTCACATCTCCAAAAGTCCAAAATATGCATTTTTTTACTATCACTCTGCTTACAGCTGCTAGCCTTACGGCTGCTATGCCATTCTCTTCTGCTGAAGGAAGCCCCTTGTCATTACTCAACAAGCGGGACAGCAACCTCTGCTCCGCTCCTTACCCAAGGTTCACTGAGGCACGCCTTGGACATATTATCTGGGAGTTCCAACAATCATCAGGGTTGTTACAGCTAGCGAAAGGACAGCAGGGGGACCTCATTCGGTGCATTGGCGGTACCGGCATCTATTTGAGCGTCGATGCCGAAAGCCCGCTGTTCTCCCTCAATGATCTCGCCAACGATCTTAGTAACGGCTTTAGTTCTTGCTACGGGCATACCCCAAACCTTAGAGCAGGGGACAGAGATTTCCAGCCGTCTTTTCAATACTGGGGTCCAGGTTGGAACATGTTGGTTGCGGGCAGTGCTTGCTAGTCGTGACGGTGACTGGTACAGAGGTCGTGGTGGTGGTGGTTGGCGGCGGCGGTGAATTCATATGCTGACCTCATCCTTGGGGGTTATGAGGCACAAGAGATAGAGCTACAATATGTGTGTGTTGCAGTGGTACTCGAACACCTTCGCCCCAGGGCCGGAGCCATAACCTACCGAGAAGCAACCTTCAGGCTCATATTGCACATATTTTGTAACAGATTGGGTTGTGCTGCGCCACAACCCCCCTGCTTTGATTGTTTTCAGTTATCTACTTTCATGCCTTGCTTTGTTTTTGTATGTCAACTCGATGGCTCGCGCATATTTTAAATGCCAGGCCCAGCACAATGCAATTGTCTTTTCCCTGCAACAGATTATATCTTCGCAAAGACTACCTGTTACCACAGAATGACTCGGGGCAATGAATATGGGATTATCGTTCTTCATGAGCCGATACATCTGTTACTGACGAGAAAAGCTGGGGACATAATACCGTTTTCGAGTAAACTTTTTACCAAAAAGATGCATCGTTAACTTTATGCTGTGGAACCGGGTGGCGGCTTATTTGGGATACAGTTTGGTCGCGATCCATGGCCTCAACGGCGATCCTATCAACACATGGACCCACCGTGAAACTGCAGTAATGTGGCTAAGAGATCTTCTACCAGCAGCGATTCCAGACATTCATATTATGACCTTAGGTATTACGCCCCCTTCAAGACTTTCATCACCAGCAAGATCTATGAGGTATAGCATTAAAGTTGCTCGCCGAGTTAGTAGGTCTCCAGACAACAGAAGATGTCAGTGACGGCCCGTTTCTAGCAATATTTCGCTCACTGGGCGGCATTAAGGAGAAATCCCGGCCTATCGTCTTTGTTTGGCATAGCCTGGGGTGAAAGTACGATATTACCAAAATGTCATTTCGATAAAAGCTTTCGCTGTTAAGATAGACTTAGACCCTTAGCGACGGAGAGGCAACGTCGGTCAGAATGCCAAAATTGTTGATTTATAGTGCTCCCAATATTGCTCTCATTCATCCTCGCATCTCACAAAACGGTCCCATGTGTAGAGACTCATGAAAGAGTGGACGGGAAGGGCTAAGCTCTGCTGTCAGGAAGCAACGGGATACGTGCAAGAATAAAGCTCCTATGGAGGTATGACTCGGCTCAAGACCTATTTTTGCTAACCTGTTGGTTGGGCTACCCGGCGCGAGTACTCGATTCGCCCAGGCCCCTAGCAGACCAGGCGATAGGCATATTCCAATTCAACATACGAACTATCCACTCTGTCAAAGCTTCCTCCTCATACCCCTCAAGCGCGTAGTTAAACGGGTGTAACCGCAAATTTCGCGCGTGTTCCTTTTTTGATGCCGGTCACGTAGAGTCTGGCGAGCAAGACCGTATCCCCGCGCAATTTTTGAGGGATTCGGTTCTTTGGCAGCTCATAGGTTTCGCAGGTCTTGGTGACACGAGATTCGAAGGGCTTAGAGGTTCTTGGCATGGTGGGTGGCGTGAATAGGTTCAAAAGGTGTCGTGGATGGTGATTTTTGGCGATTCCGGTGTAGCGCACCCACTAAGCAAAGCAGTGTGGGGCCGCTGAAAGGCACTGATACGAACCCACCGCTCGTCGGCAAGACTAACGTTTTTGTAGGGGTTCACGCCACAGCACATCAGCTCGGCAGCACATACTCTAATGCTAGGCCCGTGGGTCTTTTTGAATTAGATGGTGTTTTGGTCTTTTCCTCTATTTTAGGTACTTTGTGAGCTTTGTGAACGTATCTACATGTGCCTATTGGCTTTTCAATGAAAGAAAAGCCAGCCTTATACGTCTTCCTGTTGTAATATAATTATAAACCATGGCAGACAATAGGGTATTCCCGAACGGCGGACCGAACCTGTTTCTGCCAATTCTAAAATTGCTGAATCAGCGTTTTGATAAACCACTCGATAACTAACTTATAGGTTAGTTTGCCGTAGAAGACTAATCAACCCTATTGAGTGGGGCCCCGCGGCAGGTATTGTGGCGGGAGGCTTGGGGTTTAGGAGATGTTAAGCGATGGGCATCCTGCACCTGACACAGGAACGGAGAGACCGATATTTGGAATTTTGGAGATGTCAAGCGATGGGGGCATCCTGCACCTGACGAAGAAAAGGAGAGGCCGATATTCAATTGTTGCCCAGAAAAATTCCGAGGAGCGAAGCTTGAGTGGAGAAGCTCCCGGCGAGCTGAATTCACTATCTGTTTTGCGATGCTGAGATATCTCCAGGTAATTCGAACCGAGTTCAAAGTCTAAAAGTTGGAGATGATGAGGTGAAACAGTAGTCGTGTTGAGGTATATTGTGGCGAGCTGGGATACCATTGCAGACGCAGTACTCAGGGGCTATGGACCGAAGCGAATACAGGTGTCAATAGGCGTGTGTACTAGGCGTATGTGAAGATTTAGGATAATGAGCGACGCAAATGTATAAAATGGACCATATCACCGTGTCGGATGAAAGTCTTCTAGGCCAAACAATCATTCCCCCATTCTCCTATTATTCGAGCTGGTCCCTAGCATTATACTCTATATTTATATCACGAGATTTTATTGTGAACATTGCCTCACAAGATGTCTGACTCAGGAGACAAAAGTGTCAAGATGCTTGAGCGCATCAACAAGCAGCTCAGAGGCGCTGTGCTTGCGAGTTTTCCCTGTGCGTTTGAGCAATATGTCTGCATCTCTATGCCAGGCACTATTATCGATACGCGTCTGGGAGGAAGGTCAGTCTTGAGAAGAGCCAGAGTGCAGATTGCAAGTCAATCGATCATCAGCTAAAGCATAACAGCTATCTTCCCGAGGGCGAAAAGGCGACCGCCGATGTGCGTAACATGATCCAGATCAACGAATCGACGCTCGTTGACTCCATGGTCCCTCTTGACAAAGTCATGGTATGTTGTATAAGCGTGGTAGTGTATAAATGGCGAATGAGGTAAAACTTACTATGGCTGCAGCTTGGCCCGACCGGAAAGAGTGTGACTCGAAGTTACTACACGGCCCTGGACATGCTCGTTCCTCGTAAAACAGATATTGGCTCTGTGGACGTGGAGACAGATTTCAGCTCTGAGAGCAAAAGCAAATACAGCCAGGCCATGCGTTTCCTTCGCTCCAAAGAATCTATACTCACACCGGATTCCGAGGTCAAGGGTTCTAGAGTTGCCCTGGTCAAGGATAAAGCTGCTCAGATTGGAATTCAAGGTACAGTAGTTGACCGCTACGTTGAGAAACAACTTGCCTGGTCCGAGGCTCGGGGAAAATGGGATGCAGTTCGAAGTGAAGCTCTTGGTAAGTCCGGAAGATGAACGAACCTGTGCGAGTATGACTGTTCCTCATATTGACCTGTGCTATAGAGGCTCGGGAGGCGCGTCCAGAGATGCAGAGCGCTGCCGCATTTAGTGCAAGACAGAAGGATATCAAGCGAGCACAAGGTGAACTGCATGCGCGTTGGATGGACTGGGTGGTCAATGGCGACAAGTTTCGTGTGGACTACTGTTTTGGTGAGCAATCTGACTATCATCATACCCGGATGCAGTACGATACTGACCGGTCTAAGCTTTGGTTGACCGAGATTCCGTTATGGCGAGAATCGAAAGAGCAAAAGTAAGTTATGCTCCAGCCCAGAAATAACCAATGCGCATGCACAAGATTTTGATCTGGAGTCTAACCACTAACCATGGAACAGGAAGCTACCCGCGATGCTATGTTAACCAGCATCGACGGAACAGAATGGGCACAGGTCTCTCTTGAACCAAAGAACTGGTAAGTAGGCGTGAACATCAGCGTAAGGCAATTAGCTGACATGTGAATCAGGGCTGCTCTTTGCCGTGAGAAGGCCCTTGCGTGGGCGGAAAGAAATCCAGTTGACACCGAGTTCCTGGAAATGCGCGCTGAGAATCTGAGGAAAATGCTCGCCTCCTACAACGTTTACAAAGAGGTATGACACTGAAATATCTTTTTATATTCACGAGATCCTTACCGATATCGCATCCTATAGACCTTCTTGGACGACAAGGAGGCAGGTACGTCAGGAACGGCGAACGTTCCCCCGGCCACCAGTGGCACAGCTCCCTCCGGCGAGAGTCAACCCCCTGCAACCAGCGGTAGCCAAGCTCCTGCGGCCAGTTCGCACCAGGAAGCGACAATCCAATCTACTGAAGCTGAGCTGCAACAAGCCCTCCGCGATATTTACACCGCCGAAGTAGCCATAAACGACGCCAAGAAGAAAGACGGCGTGGTTAAAGATCCTGAACTTAATACAAAGCTTGAGGTTGCTACGAAGAAATGGCTTAATGCCAGCAAGACCCTTGCCGGACTGCGGTCGCAATTCGATGTGAATCAGCTAACGGCTGCGGGTAGACACAACCTGTCTCGCTCTATTAGCAGCCATATCGAGGGGTTGAAAGCTCAACTGGACGCTCTCGACTCGAAAATCGCAAAGGCTGCGGGTGGTCTCAATAATAT
Source organism: Aspergillus pseudoviridinutans (assembly GCF_018340605.1). Taxonomy (NCBI): domain Eukaryota; kingdom Fungi; phylum Ascomycota; class Eurotiomycetes; order Eurotiales; family Aspergillaceae; genus Aspergillus; species Aspergillus pseudoviridinutans. The sequence continues at coordinate 318,775 of NW_025091290.1, read as the reverse complement.
CATTTTAGGGGTAAGAAAAGATGAGACCATCATCCGCAGTGGTGATGCTGACGCCGAACACCCCTCTTCGGCCGTACCCAAGGGTGATGGGAAGAGTGCCGACGTGTGGACAAAGATCAAATTTGATGTCAGCACCAAAGAAGATGAGATGAAGAGCAAGGAGAACAACCTTTCCGGCTCCTTCAATGTTGACGTTGGCAGTTGGTGGGCCTCTGTTAAGGCACAGACGACAGTCTCATCCTCCAGCAAGTAAGAAACTCTATTCATGAACCCGATGGGACTATTTCTGACCTGCAACCAATTTGTCAGGACTTTCGAGACGAAAATGTCTCAGTGTTCCGTTTCTGGATCCTTGTAAGTTGAATCCACTCATAATACCTGCTGAGGCTCCCCGGTGATCCTTGATTGACAAATTCGGGTACTTCAAGCTCTGCCATGGTTGTCACCATTCGCCGTCCTTGGCTACATGCCGACTTATTCCAAGACTTTGATATCGATATCCCGGAAGGTACCAAGTGAGTGGGATCTCACCAGCCCTCATATGTGTCTATAAATCTTTCTAAACGATAATCTTTGTGGAAATAGGCTCAGTCCGGGTGCTCGGACTATGCGCGACTGGATTGAGAACGGTGACGAGACGACCAACGACAAGCGCACTAATTACGGAAAGTTCCCTGCGTATCCCACGTCATTCATTGTAGCAGCTGATACTGTGCTTGAGGTAAATGCGACCACCAACAGAGTAAATGTTCATCGTCGTTTCTAACAATATCTCTAGTTCAAATCAAATGAAGCTGCCAGCAAAGAGATGGCAAGCTCACTCTCGACAGACAGCTCAATCCAGGCCAGCTATGGCCCATGGGGCCTCAAGACTGGGTGAATCTAGCACGTGCATAAATTAATAGTTTCCTATTACTAACTTTTTCATTCAGTGCATCTGTCAAAACAGACAATAAGGAATCATCACAGAAAATGACTGTCAATGGCGGAACTCTACGCATTGAGTTCCAAGCACCTCAGATCATCGGTTGGGTCTCTGAGATTCTACCCCAGCTGCCACGTGGTGCCGATGCTTACAGAATGGGGGGCCTAAATGCGCCGCCTAACATGGCTTTCCGTGCTAACCTGTGATTGGGACATCATTTGTCTCTATCATTTAGCATACGAAAACACCAGTTTTGATTCAACCTTGATAGTTGTTTAATATTCTATGAATGGCCAGCCTTCTGTCCTCTCTCGAGTGGAATAATCTAATTTGGTCGGACTAGTATAAGATCCATATGCAACCTGCAACCATAAGCTATGTTAAAAGATTTAGCGTTAATTACATACTTTTCAGCTGCGCCTTGTTCCTGTGATCCAACCCTGTCACGTCTACACCCCGCTAACAGCGTGACGACAGCCATCTCTGCAGGCGGCGGTGCATCGCATCTAGTCTAACCATACTACAGATTCAAGTTCAGTAAATCCGCCTGTACATTCCACTCATATTACCTAGCTTTACCGGGAGGTTGGCGTATTTTGGGGATGTACGCGGTAGAATTCTCATAATGATGCTCTGAGGGCCTAGATGTAGTTGTTCTTGGTGGAGAATTGATTACAGATGAGGAATTAACAGCGGAAAGGAAATGAAAGATGCGATGTATGGTACTGTTGGTCACGGGATATCAGTATGCGAATGTTCAATATTCATCGGGGCCTTGGGTACATATGTATAGCCAATCCGTAAGCAGGTTCCAATTTGGAGTTTTCATTGAGCGCAAGCCCATGGGACAGAAAAATCGAAGGATTCGTACGAAGAGCAGAGGAGAGGTGAAACTCAAGTCAACAAGTCGGATATTGCAAATAGGGCTTTTTTTTTTTTTTTTTTTTTTTTTTTTTTTTTTTTTTTTTTAATACTTTATGTTTTCTTAATAACCGACATATTAAGCACACCTTTAAGGGATTCGTAGACGATCGGATGTGAGCTGAATCTGAAGTCTAGAATGGGGACGTCGCAAAATGGGTTTATTTGAGCGAGGAGCCATTTCTGCTTATTCTCTCCCATTTTGTCTTTTCTCAGTAATCGGTATGTGATCACAACAGGCATTCTGCAGCTACCCTACTAGCTCCAACGCTGAATTAATGTCTGCTACCAACATCACGCGTAAGCCTCTTATATAGCACCTCATTTCATTGTCCTTTACTAATGTTGATCACATTCCATTCACCATAACAAACTGGCAATACATATGTAGGTCAAAAATTCAATACTATGCTCTTCTAGCCAGCAGTAGATCACCCCATTCTTCCACTTTGATGCTTTCCTAGGCGGCAAGCACTTGATAATCACTTCTTTGGGTAGTCATAGGTGCCAAAACGATTATCACGTGTGCCATGCAGGGTAGGGTTCGTCATGGTCAACTCCTCTACCGATCGCTGAAATGCCGCCCACACTGTTTCCACATATTGCGGCTCGTTGTCGAAGATCCACTGGGCTGCAGCGTCTCCCTGCAGAGGCTGCGGGCCCGGTAAAGTCGGAGGAACTGTTCTCTTCGTTTTCTCCACGGTCGCGTTTAGGAGGTCTTTCCCATAGTCACCTCTCGTCAGGCTCGATTGCGTTTCCACAATGTACTTTGCTAGTGCCACGTAGACGACAAGGCCTTCGTTCCCCGTAAATCTTGACGTAGTATAAGTGCAATTCCAAGGGCGTTGAAATGCCCGGTTTGTGGGAGATACAGGATAGATACGGTCAAGCTCATCGAGTAGCTCCTTCTTTGCATTCCCTGTGCACCCCCAGTGACCCTCTCGGAAAAGATCATCTACCACCTTCGTCCCCTTTTCAGTCCCGAGCCCTTTGCTGAGAGCTATAGCGATTCGGTTCGGACCGGCTAGCAGAAGGTACGCTTCATCTTCGTCTTTCAATGCTTCGGCTCCAACATTGACAATCTCATTGAAGGCTGTTGTGATCTTATCCTTGATCCCCTGGGGGAGCTGATTGTATGCCATTGTTTGGTTTTCAAGGAAGTAGGAAGTCAACAAGGTTGTAAGATAAAAATTTCAGTTATAAGAAGAGGAAGAAAAATAGAACTGGATGAAATGCTTCGGAAACGGGCATGATCAGGTCAGTTTATATGCTTTTCCAAGTGCAACACACAACCTTGACCGAGATTTGAGACAGATAGGGTGTAACTTCTGCTGAGAATTGAATCAGTTCCGCCAAGATTTGTACATTCATCACTTGGATAAAGCAACCGAGAGCCGATATTGATTGGTTCTGTATCGGTCGGTGAATTTGTCAAAATGAGACCTTCATCTGACTATAAACGAGACTGGGGTCTTTCAGAGGTCTAAATTCTTCAATGTTGTTACCCTGAGCTGAAAAGTTATGAAGTAGTCCGTGTCGGACGTTTGTGTGGCTTGCCGTAGTCAGCGGTTCGTCTACAGCGCGTGCGGGGTGCTGCCCTAGTTAGACTCTAGCTACATAGTCATTCCGTGTTGCTTTAATTGCCCTGTCAGACAATATGCGGAGCTTAGAGTGGTAGGTAGTGTTAAATTTGCAATCACACTGCGGGGCTGTACTAAAATACAGGTAGTGCTGTGCCGTATCAACCAATGAATTGTTTGGCCGATCTCCATCATTGACTGGAGGAAACATGAGATTCCTCAAGGAAGAAGAAAAGTTCATCTTGTATCCTTCTACGAGCTCGAGTTCTGGTGTTCGATAACGGGATGATCTGTACAAGGTATCACTTCATAAGTTTTACCCGGGCGTGACCTGGGTCCATATAACTATCACCAGTCGTGACCAGGTGGTGATTGGCATCGTAGCTGAGAACGGCCATATCCGCCAGTCCCCTGACGGAAAAAGATGCAGTGCAACTACTACTCAAAAGGTCAGCGATCCAGCACCCCACTGAAGGTGATATTAAAGACGCAAAGTCCGTCACACGTCTTCTCGGGCCTCTCCCTCTCGCCTTAGTACCGGCTGGGGCATTCGTTCGCTCAAGGCACAGAAGCCTTCGGAATATTGTAGGTTGTATACGGCGAGATTATTTGCTGGGCTTCGCTTCACGCCTTGGAGGCTCTGACAAGCCAGTTTTAACCTGGGAAATCAGTTTTAAACAGGTGGAGCGGGAGTCCTCGGGAGCTGCCTCATTGCTCCTTGTTTTCCCTTTTTTGCAACCGTCTTTGATTCCAAAAATGCTTCTACATCGAGGCTCCTCTCCCCAAACAAGATGGTGAGATCATTGAGGTACATGCAGAAATGGACGGGGTGGAGAAACACCTAGTCCAGGTCATCCAAGGAAATTTTGAGTTTGATGCGGCCGTGGAGAAGCTGCTTTCTTTGTTCGTTGATTTCCTACAACAAAGAATCCGCAGGGCTGAGGAGCTTTTCTTTCATCCACAGCAACGGGGTAACCTAGTGTGCCACGTGCCAGCTAAGATTAAATGACAGACCCAGGAGGAAAGCAGAGGGCAACCTCAAGTGGTTGTGAAATTGTTATACCCAGCTTAAACCATCATAGAAGCCGGAATGAAGCGCACTTACGAGGTATTTCCGTCTATGGATCTTTAATACAGGACTAACAACATGAAGAATGCCCTCAAACTCCTTGAAACAAGAAGGCGCAAAGGCCGGCCGACGAGTCTGACGACTCCACTTTCCACTGTCCAAGATACAACGACAGTGAATCGAAATTCTCTCCGGGGCGTAGCGAGCTTGGTTGGAATGAAGGAATGGCTGCAAATTTTAGGGCACTCCGTATGGATATCAATGAACCGTCGTACACTGCGATCTGACTTGTTCTAGGATAATGCAGTTAACAGCTTGAATATAATCCATGTCAGCGGTACAAAAGGGAAGGGTAGCACGTGCGCTTTTACACGCAGCTTCCTTCGTGCACATAGCGCGAGGACAGGATTTCCCAAGAAGACTGGACTCTACACCAGCCCACATCTGCAATGCGTTCGCGAAAGAATACAAATTGATGACCATCCAGTCCCGGAAGATTTGTTTGCACGATATTTCTTCGAAGTGTGGGATCGTATCATGTCTGAGGATATAAAACTGGATCCGAGAGTGGGGGTTGCAAAGCAGCCTCGATACCTACAGTTTCTCGTGCTGTTGGCTTTCCACACCTTTATCAGGGAAAAGGTTGATGCGGCCATATTTGAGGTCCACCATGGCGGAGAGTATGATGCAACAAATGTGATACAAAGTCCTGCTGTAACTGGAATCACATCTCTTGGGATGGACCATGTTGCACAGCTTGGACCTACTATCGAGACAATTGCTTGGCATAAAGCAGGAATATTTAAGCCAGGTGCACCTGCTTTCTCCGTAACCCAGGATCTAGGTCCCGCGGAAGTTATGCGGAAGCGTGCGCTTGATAAAGGCACCACTTTGACCTTTGTGTCAGCAAATGAGTGCCTTCCCATTGATGTCCCAGTACAACGACTAAACTGTTCCTTAGCGCTTGAGCTCACTAAAGCATTCCTTCGAACTAAGGCGCCTGGCCATGCACTTACTGATGCAGATATCTGTCACGGAGTGGAAGGTTTCCAGTTGAAAGGGAGATTTGAGATTATAGATGAAGGGCAGTTACAATGGTTTGCACACAACGTTCTGAGTTTAGAACAAGCTGCAGATTGGTTTGCCAGGAACGCGAAAAATGAGTATAAGTAAGTCAGTCAAAATAGGTCAAAATACCTATCATCTAACATAGGAAGGTGCCACACCCTCATTTTCAGTCATTTGTCAGAAGAGCGAGATGGGGCGACACTCGTGCGATGTTTATCACATGCGCTTTTTAGAAAAAAGGTGAAACCTAGCCATGTCATCTTTACTACTTATCAAGAGAAGAATGACGACCCTATAGGTAAGTAGAAATAGGAGGAAGCTTCTGCGGATTTTGACTGATGTATCTACGTTATGTGAACAGGCCAATCCATCAAAGTCTCTGAGCCACTATTACCCTTGTACACCTCGGTCTGGAGGGAGCTTGATCCCCAGGCTATGGTTACAACTGCACCAACAATTGAGGTGGCAGTAAGGCTTGCAAGGGAAATAGAGGTCCGTGAAGATGGAATGCAAGTGCTTGTTACGGGAAGCCTACACATGGTTGGGGGAGCACTCAGCGTTCTGAGGCCATCGTCGCCTATAGATAAATTAGGGTTGTGATATCGAGACCAGGAGAAAGAGCAGAAAAGTTGAGTCCTACGATTAACTTCTATTACTTGCTGTACGTAACTATTTGGTTGAACGATACGGAGTACTGTGGTAGAGATGCACCTTAACGTACGAACGGGAGCAGGCTGCTCCGACGAAGGTTTTTTTGTAGTCAGTAACTTCAATTTTCCGGTTTAGGAGCCTACTCGAAGGGTATGCTGTCCCACTGATCCACGACGCTATATTGCCAGGCAGTCGCTCAAAATTACACCTATAGATTATGTAAGGAACGTCAAGGAATACCTTACTCCAAGGGCAGTGATCAAGAGGGGATACCGCATTTGAGAAGGACGTCCAGGCTTATGTCAAGCACAAGATTCTACGCAACTTCAAAGACTTTGAGTTCTACACAGGCGAATCCGAGGACTAGGATGGAATGTGCAGCGCCCTGTCTCACCAACTCATCGCTATATAGAGTTTAATTTTACTGACTCGTCTGGTGACTCAGGATCCTCTTTCTCAGCTACTGAGAGGATGGCAGAACTCCGTATTTTACCTACTTGAAACACGGTGTGAAGGAGGTGGACGTCCATTAGAAGACGGGCGGCCCGAGTGCTGAGTATGATTACAATGACATCTTACTCACGGAACAGTGGTAAATTGAGATGTGATGTCCATGTACTGTGGAAATAGGGGAAGTTGGGAAGTTTTGAAATTTCTGGCAGATCTAGTATGGGTCCATGGTTGTAGCTACAAGGAATATTACCAAATGGCTGAGCTTATATATTCCTAAAAGCCAATCCATGGCTTGCATCAACTTCCACACTATTGCATGTACAAGCTTCAGTATGTGCATGTTTGGATATACCTCTCAAGAGGTGATAGACGTATAATTAAGATATGTGTTTTCGGAATCTATAGTTCTATACATGAAATATTGTTACTAATGCTTGAAATGTGATAGACTTTTTGATATTTTAAAGCACATATTTAGATGGTGTGGATATCCACCACATTTTCAACTCACGGTTCTTCCGCAAGGTATCCCGAGTATGCGAATACCTTCACTTTTGCCTCATTGAGGGTATAAAGACAGCCCAGATAGCCACTTGTTTTGAGAAGAATCAGATGGATCCTTAAAAAGATTGCCAGATTGGTGAGGCAATTGGTACCTGCATTCCTTTCAGCTCTACTACGGAATCAAGAATGGGAAAACGAATACCTAGGAAGGAGAGCTGGAATATGCAGAAGGTATCTACAGTGTAGGTCACGTGATCCAACACTCTCTCTAATCGGGCAGCGAACCTCGATACGCCGCAGAGGCCCCGCTGAAGGCTCTCGACAAATTCCACCATAAGGGAGATTGGTGGACAAGAAGAATAATGGCTACAATACCGTCGGAAGATGATACATTACATGGAGGTTGCTCACCCCCACTTCCTCAGAGACACTCTCTTTGATGTGATCAGTTAGATCAACGTTACGTGATGTCAGTAACAGCCTCCTATCTTATAAATCTGCAAGCCAAGCACGTGATTTACGCGCTGGCAAATCGCGCAAGGCTGAAACAGCAGAACGATGGAAGGAGCCCCTCCTCCCTACTGTTATGCCTCATGACGAGGCCATGTTGCTTAACAACCTCCTGACGAAGTCGAGCTACTCGAAGAACTCCCTTCTTAGTCCTAATTCCCGGGTTACGGTCGCTCTGCTGCCTTTGTTACCGCCTTGATATAGCTAAAAAGAATCCTTGCCAAAAAGGCGCCACAAGAGAGTTGCTATGGAGAGGACACCTGAGGGACGCCGATACCACGAAGAACGCTCTCTTTCAGTGACGGATGGAAGTCGAAAGAAGCGCCGTGGACACGACGGATCTCCTATCCCATCTACCAACGAGTACTGTGCGAATCAATGGACCTACAATGATTACACCGTCGCTGTGGTGTGCGCCATGGGTTTTGAGATGAGCGCAGTCCGCTACATGCTAGACGACGAACATCCCCGCTTGCCCACCAAGCAAGGCGATTCAAACCTATATGTCCTCGGCGCACTCAGCGGTCACAATGTCGTGATTGCCTGTCTTCCAGGTACGCAAGGGAAAGGAGCCGCGGCAATCGTCGCTAACAATATGCAACGTACGTTCCCATCAATCAAATTGCGGCTTCTGGTGGGCATCGGAGGTGGTGTGCCGAGCCTAACACACGACATCCGCCTCGGTGATATTGTTGTGAGTATGCCCGACGGTCTATTCGGTGGAGTAGTTCAGTATGACCTAGGGAAGGATGTAGAGGATGGCTTCACCCTTAAAGGATTCCTCTGGCCACCACCTCCCATCTTGAGGAGTGCAGTGGAGATGATGCGATCCGATCACTTGACTAAATCGAACAAAGTCAACACCTTCTTGTCAGAAATGCTGCAAAAGTGGCCTGGCCTCACAGACTACCAACGGCCACCAGCAGATTTCGATGTTCTTTTCCAAACGAGTTATCCACATGTACCTGATCAGACCACATGCAGGAGATGCGAAAGGACTCAAATTGTTGATCGGCCTGCACGTGTATCTGATAATCCTAAGATTCATTATGGGTTGATTGCGTCCGGGGACCGAGTAATGAGGAGCGCTATGAAGCGAAACAAGACGGGCAGAGACATTGGCGATATACTCTGCTTCGAAATGGAAGCAGCTGGCATCATGACGGAGTTTCCATGCATTGTCATTCGCGGCATCTCCGACTATGCAGACTCTCACAAGAGTGATAAATGGCAGCACTATGCGGCAGCGGCAGCAGCAGGGTGCGCGAAGGAGCTTCTTTCATATCTGGACCCAGAGGATCGCCAAGTCCCGCCAATATTGACCCTTCGGCAGCCGTTGGACGGCGGATTCAACGTTAGTCGTGGACTGCCTAGAAATACCAATATACCTACACCTCGCGAGGGTTCCCCAGCCCAACGAAGCACGGTCTCAGGTCAGCAACCGAGGGGTGGAATCCCGCCCCTCAGTGAAGAGCATAAACGGATGCTTCTAGACTCGTTGAAATTTGACCAGATCGATGCTCGCCAGATGACCATCAAGAAAGCACACGCAAGGACGTGCAGATGGCTCCTCAGTAAACCGGAGTACCTTGACTGGCTTGATAACACCAAGCTAGGCGCACATCACGGCTTCTTGTGGATGAAGGGGAAGCCTGGGACTGGCAAGTCAACAATAATGAAATTTGCCCTTGCGAATGCCCGGAAAACGATGAAGGACAGGATAATCATGTCTTTCTTCTTCAACGCACGAGGAGAGGACTTGGAAAAGTCAACGGTTGGATTGTATCGAGCCTTGTTGTCGGAGATTCTTGAACGAGTCCCAGAACTTCAGAGTGTCTTCGACACCCTTGAGTTAAGGGTGTGGAACAGCGCTGGACATCACCAGTGGGGTGTTGAGTTGCTCAAAGATTTATTCGAGCAAGCAATACTACGCCTTGAACAGTCTTCCCTGATGTGTTTCATTGACGCCTTGGATGAATGTGCGGAACATCAAGTGCGTGACATGATATCATTTTTCGAACACGTCGGCGAACTCGCTGTTGATGCTGGAATTCACTTTCGAGTCTTATTTTCAAGCAGACACTACCCGTATATCACTATGAAGAGAGGACTGGAGTTGATTCTAGAGGGCCAAGAAGGCCACATCCAAGACATCACCAATTACGTGAATACTGAGCTGAAAATTGGGCACAGCAACCTTGCCATGCAGATCAGGGGGGAACTTCAAGAGAAAGCCTCCGGAGTTTTCATGTGGGTTATTCTTGTGGTGGAGATCCTCAATAAAGAGTATGATCGAGGCCGTGTCCATGCTTTGCAACAAATACTTCGCAGGATCCCTGGGGACCTGCATGAGCTATTCCGCGATATTTTAACACGGGACAGCCATAATCGAAATGAGTTAGTGTTATGCATGCAATGGGTGCTCTTTGCAAGCCGGCCATTGAAACCAGAGGAATTGTACTTTGCCATTCTTTCTGGCATTGAGCCAGGAGCTTTAACAGAGTGGAATACCGATGTGATCACAATTGATGTCATCAGGAGATTCATCCTCAATTCATCCAAAGGACTTGCTGAAACTACACGCTCGAAGGCGGCTCCGACGGTCCAGTTCATTCACGAGTCAGTTAGAGACTTTCTCCTCAAAGAAAACGGGCTTTGCAAGATTTGGCCTGACTTTGGAAGCAACTTGCAAGGACAAAGCCATGACCAACTTAAGCAGTGCTGCCTTACATATATCACCGTCGATGTCTCTAGACATGTTGATCTCAGTAACCCACTAGCGAAAGCATTCTCCGAGGAAGCTGCAAACCTCCGCGAGTCCGTTGCTAAAGCGTTTCCATTCCTGGAGTATGCCGTACGCAACGTGCTGTACCATGCTGATGCTGCTGAAGGTAGTGGTATTGCTCAAGGACATTTTATCCAGGGCTTCCAGCTTCCGTATTGGGTTCAACTCGACAATCTATTCGAAAAACACGAAGTACGCCGGCATACGCAGAATGTGAGTCTACTGTATATCTTAGCGGAGGGCAATCTGTCGAATGTCATTAGAGTTCACCCGTCTGTCCTGTCCTGTTTTGATGAGGAAGGAGAGCGCTACAAGTCTCCGTTTCTAGCGTCCCTTGCTACCGGAAGCGGGAAAGCTCTCCAAGCACTTCTGCAGGCCTATACGGCGAACATGCACCCGGAAAGTCGACTGCGTGAGCTGTGCGACAAGTATTGCCAGGACGGATGCAGAAACCCTAAACTGGCACGCGATGTAGACTTCTCAAACCACAGCGCCGTCCTTGCACGTATAGCAGAGCTTGACGAGGTAATATTCGCTTTTCTCCTTGAAACAGGGAAATTTATGCTGGACTCCAAGGACAAGTATGGGCGGACAGTGCTGTCATGGTTGGCAGTAAAGGGAAATGAGGCAACAGTCAAGCTGCTACTGGCAACAGGCCAAGTTGATCCAGATTCCAATGACTACTATTTGTGGACACCGCTGTCATGGGCAGCAGAGAATGGAAATAAGGCAATAGTCAAGCTACTACTGGCAACGGACCGAGTTGATCCAGACTCCAAGGGCATCATGGGKGAGACACCGCTGTCACGGGCAGCAACAAAAGGAAATGAGGCTATAGTCAAGCTGCTACTAGCAACAGGCCAAGTTGATCCAGACTCCAAGGACAAGAAGGGGCGGACACCGCTGTCACGGGCAGCAACAAAAGGAAATGAGGCAACAGTCAATCTACTACTAGCAACAGGCCAAGTTGATCCAGACTCCAAGGACAATTATGGGCGGACACCGCTGTCATTGGCAGCACCGTATGGAAATGAGGTAATAGTCAAGCTGCTACTGGCAACAGGCCAAGTTGATCCAGATTCCAAGGACAATTATGGGCGGACACCGCTGTCATTGGCAGTACGGTATGGAAATGAGGTAATGGTCAAGCTGCTACTGGCAACAGGCCAAGTTGATCCAGACTCTAAGGACGAAGATGGGAAAACACCGCTGTCATGGGCAGCAGCAACTAGAAAAGACGCAATAGGCAAGCTGCTACTAGCAAACAGGTCGAGTCGATCCAAACCAGATATGAGGCCTAGACTGGCTGCTTGAGACCCAATGCGCAATCCATATGCAATCCACCCAATCCGCACTTTGGGTAGGATGAGGGTTGGCCCTGATCCAAATCACCTGGATTGGCCCGATTAACCAATAATCCGCATGGTTGGATCCAACATAGTGTGCCATATCCAATCCACAACAAGTCTAACGGGGACACACTGCTGTCATGGGCAGTAGCATGTCGGCGCTGAGACGGACTATATGTAGGCGCAGTGGGATTGCCAGCATACTAAAGTCCTCCTGCAGTTCTAACATGGCTGAGGTTGTATTTGAATCTTGAAACCATCCTGTTAACATAGTCGTTTTTCTTATCTACGACAGATTGTATACGCCATCTTCTGTGTCCTGACTTCAACGCTCTGCTTCACCGACCTTGTTGTGTTCTGCAATGATTGTAATCGAACGGGCCTACGTCAACAATAAAGTTGTGCTCTCCACCAGCCTTTGCATTCTTGAGGACACATAGTTAATTCTTGGATTTTGCAAATCTGACCTACTACTGATGAATCTGAAATGGGTACATCCAGCTGCTACCGCATGAATTATCACTGAATCATGGTTCCTGATTGAATTTCTCCCCCGGGGGGGGGGGGGGATTTCGTTGACGTCATGACGGTGCCCCGGTGATTCTGGGTGCGGATTGCAAGGTAAAATGCATCAGGCGCGCTGAACGGTCATTGGAATCTCGATCTATCTAGTTGAAGCTTCCACAAGTGCCGATTTTCAATAGCATGGTCGTAGGTCCAATTAAGGCATTAATGTGCTACGGAGCAGGTGGCACAACACCTCGGGGCCAGCAATAGGTGAGATGGGGAGGGAGGAGGCCGGGGAGGATGCGGGGGCAGACGAGAACGCATGGAGCTGAATGGAAGACAGGACGAAGAGATCTACGAAGAAATAGGCGAGGAATTAGAGATCCAGGGGGGCGGTGGAAGAAAGGAACATCATACCGCGGGGGGCGAAGGTGGCTGTGTCAGGAGACGGACATTTACAAAGGGAAGGACTACGAGGACGAAAAGAGATAAGAATGAGCAGCAGGGGGAAGGAAGGGGAGGAGGAATTCGAGGTGGGAGGCGGTGGTGAATGGGATATTCAGCCGTCTAAATGGCAGTGGAAATTGTGAAAATCTCGTCGAGTGATATTTTGATAATTCCACTTTATCCTGCAATCCTGGGACAGTCTCAAACTGTTCGAATAGAAACTCTGCCACTTCTGCTTGAAACTATTTAAAGATGCTTTACAGCGAGTGTTTAGAATCCACTGCGTGCCGAGGACAAAACCAGAGAAGCCTCGGATGTATTAACGAGTAGTGTATCCACCGTTGGCAAAGATCGTCTGTCCAGTGATCCAAGCACCTTCAGTGCACAGGAAGCGAATGATAGGAGCGATGTCCTCGACCATAGTCAGACGGCCACCCATGCCGCTGGATTTGTGGAATTCGACAGCTTCGGGTGACTCCTGAGGATAGAAKAACGCTAGAATGGTGATTAAAACTCGGTTCTCCCATCCATAAAATCATGAAACAAGCAGAGACATACGTGTATCCATTGGTCCAGGCGCGACATTGTTGACACTGACTCTGCGAGACTGGAGTTCTTTGCAAACTCCCCTGTGATAGTGTTAGCCCTGTGTTTTGAGCACGGTATAAAGCGACATACCGGGTAAAATGCTCGACTGGAGCTTTACTGCCAGCGTAAGAAGTATAGTAGCCAGTGAATGCGGCAAGGAGGGCAGTCACAATAGTGATAATCTTTCCGCCATCCGTGACATGGGCAGCAGCTTCCTTGAGAACAAAAAATGCTGTCTTGGAGTTCACACTGCGGCACAAGTGAGTGAATTAATATGCTACTCGTCTTCCCAATGAAAGCACAAGCACTTACGCAAACATCGCATCATATTCCTCTTCGCTGATCTCTGTGATTGGCTTCTTAAGCACCTTTCCAACCGTGTTGACGACAATATCGATATGACCAAAGTCGCGAAGCACCTCTTGGAATAGCTTCGTCACCGCATCAGCAGAAGTCAGGTCACCCTGATAGAAAGAAACCTTGATTGAAGGAATCTTCTTCTTGAGGGCGGCCTCCAGCGCGACTGCATCCTTCTCACCGCCTTTTGAGTGATAGTGAAGGGCAAGATTAGCGCCAACGCTGGCCAGCTCGAGGGCGGTTTGTGCTCCAAGATTCTTGACACCGCCAGTAATGAGACCAACCTTGCCAGAGAGAGCCATCTTTGTATTGAAGTAGGATAGTGGTAGTCTGGGTAGACTTGTCAATGAAGATTCCGTGCAATTAATTAACTGCTGATGTGCCCTCTAGAGTTTGATCGAGGGAACTTCACTGCTCTTATATGTCCATGATAGCATCAAACCTAATAATGATGATGGTGATGATCAGGCCTGCATATCGAAGGCTCATGCAAGATCCATAAACGGAAATAGTGGGGCGTACTTAGAGCCACTCCGTTTCATTGGTCAAGAGCTGCGGGTCAGAAATCTGATGTGATATCCCGTTTAGGAAGTCTCCACAGGGTTGCCTCGATGGTTCTCCAATGCAATCGTTCTTGTTAAGTAGCATTGTGAACTTGTGACAAGCCTTGGGTAATTCAGCTCGAAATCTCAGACCGAGAAGCTCCGTTGGTGATTTTGCTAGCTCATCACAGTATTGGTCCAGGGTTGTCAAGGTCTATTCTTGACGTCATAGACAACGGTACCCTTCCCGCTTTATCTCGTAACCTCGTAGGCTTGTAGTGCTTCGAGACACTTCCCCTCATGTCAGGTTGCATCAACACTGCGGGTATCATGAGCCTCCGAGGAAATGGCCGGGATTCGGGTCTGGCAAACTTCCATCCGGAACGAAGGTAGCCCCAGGAAAGTAGTAGGTTCCAGATCCATGCAAAAATGCCGCGTTGCGGTCAATCCAAACCACGATTCGATACAGCAAGCCGTTTAGTCCTAATGTTGCGAGCCCGCCTCGTAAGCTGATGGCCCGCACAAGACCTTGCATGTGAACATTGTAATTTTCAAAGCTGCCGAACATGGCTTCATAGCTTGCCATTTTGGCTATAGCCCCTATCAAAGCATCGTCTATATCTTCGGGTCGCCGGTCTTCCAAACGCTGGTGGATTAAAGATATAGCTTGACACCGGAGACCGAGGAGGTCTATTCTTATGCTCCCAGGATGTACCTGGTGAGAGGCATGATGCGATGCAGCAAGAAGCATCACAACCCAAAACAAAACAGGCTCGGTCATCACTAATGGAAACCAACTTGTTCTCAGGAGACCACGGTTCCCGGGCTGGTCAAGCTCTGGAATATCAACGGCCATGTGGACCAAGTCTTTGCATATACGTCAAATTTCCCTCCTCATCGCTTCATATCCCCAGGATTGAATCACTTACAGTGATCGACTAGCTTCGCAGTCCAAGGTCGACTTGGGATAGGATACGATTGGAAAGGGTCCACGCGGAGTCCACCTATTGCAGGTGATATTGAGATGGTGTTGAGGTCGGAAGAAGAAGAATCGGTGTCAACCTGATCTCGAGCGCCGTTTTCTTCTGTAGCTAATATGGCTTTCTTTCGGAGAGCAGATCGCTTCCATTGCTGACGTGTCACATGCGAACGGAATTCGCGTTCTTTCGCGCGCTCGAGGGCGTCCCTTGGCTTCTTGACGTTGATGAAAACGTAATCCATTCTTTCTTCGGACAATGGTGGGCAGACTAAACTCGCTGGTTTCCGCATAGACGATCACCAGCTCGGGGATTTAAATTTCATGAACATGGAAATTAGCGGCACTTAGCGCGATTACAAATTGTCACCGTCTGCAGAGGAGACGGGATTCTCAAGACGAGAGAGGGAGGGGGAGAGGGCAGCAGCAACCCCACTTGCTCCATTAAGACACAACCGCATTTTGCACAGCCCAACCACCTTCGTTTGATAGGTCTATATTGGATGGAAGATTAATCATTCTCCCAAAATGTCTGTAGCGCCCAGTATTTAGGTACTTATTAGTTGAATTAGACTATAAATATTCATTGTCCATCTTTCTGGCACAGGCGTGCTTACTTCCACAAGTCCCCATTGGAGTCCTTCTACACGGCTCTCTGTCACTATCTGACTTGCGCCACTTGCAGAGTGCGAAAGACTATATTCGTCAGAACTTTTGTTAGAAGTCCTGCAGTAGGAGATCTTTTCGGTTTGGTTACCAAACATCGTCTAGAATTGAAGCCTTTGAGAAATTGACAATACCAAATTGATTTAAATCTGCTTGAAGTCTCCTCTAGATTCTCCGGGAAATGTTTCCGTGGTGCAGGTAAGGTTATTCCTGATCGGCATAAGTCTCATACGGTATGGCCACACAACGGCCATTCACGGCCTCAGTATATGATCACAAGGAATATTACTCKGGAAATCAGGATACTGCGCTCGATCGTCCCGACGCATGCGTCCTGAGTACTTTGTTCGCTCTCGGTGCGTCATAGCAGCTGGCTCCATGTTCCTTGACACACCTCCGCCCCCATATGCCGGTGCGTCAGAAAGACAGAAGAAGTATAAGGTTGTCAGCTAGTGCACATGTCCTTCTCAGCCATGAGATAAGTCCAGGAACCGTAGCCGCCACGAGCCGAACACCTACCCTACCGGTGGGACGACGCAAACGGTAAAATCACAGGCAGTCGAAACTCAATAAAGTCCGACTCCATCACCACAACATGGCAAATATTTGACTGTTCTCCTTTATAATACCAATCATGGATATCTAATTTGAAGTATCATGAATTACGAACGTATCTCTCGACCTCTCGATTCGGTACGCTGGCCTATGTCAGATGGGTTAGGTCTCTGTCAACCTTTGTCTAACATATACTAGGCTGTGAGTCCACCCAACTGACTTGTTAGATTAATCGCTGAATAATGATTCACTCTACCAATCACGAAGCATATCCATACTAACTAATGTACCCTGTACTATTCTTGAGACTATTGTGGATCGCTTCCTACCTGATTCCGCCGCTTCAACTCAATAACCCGATGAGCCGCCAAATCCTCAACAACTTTATTCGCCAGCTTGTTAAAATCTGCCTCGCCGTCACCACACTCATCCACAGCCGACTGAATAGCCTCGCATTCCCAGCACAGGCAAATATGATACTCCATGCCAAAGTAGTCTCTGAACAGCAACGACGTCTCGTCCGACTGCGTCTGGAGCACGCCCGCCGAGATGGTATCGTCGTGGTTGATGAACCTCCCCGCCCGTTTCTCCGTACACATTTCGTACATGCTCGCCGAGCATTGATGCGTATGCCACACCAGGTCGATGTCCAGCGTTGGCACCAGAGTTGTTCCGGGGCGGAGTTTAAATAGCTGTAAGAAGTACTCGTAGCGTGTGATTGCTCTAGACAGCGTCCCGTGGACGCCAGGGCTGCGGATCCAGAGGTATCCGACCATCTTGTCAACGAACGCGCGTTGGCGCTCGATTGCGAGGAATAGGTATGTCGAGTATGGGCCTGGGTAGGCGGCTGCGTGGCAGGCAGCAGCGAAGGCGCTGTGCGGTGACTCCTCTTTCTCGCGACAGAGACTGTCCAGCATATTTAGGTAGAGACGATTGTCCGGTTCCGAGTCCCGGTAAGCTAGTAGAAGATATGTATAGGGCTCTGGCTTTGGGCTGACAAGGTACGCCAGCAAGTCTGCTTCGTGGCCAGTCAAATTGGTAAAGTTCTGCCTTGCGTCGGAGGGCAGGCTGAAAGTCCAGTCTTGGTCATTGATGCATTGATGCTAAACGGTCAGCTTGGACTACAACTGAGGACAATGACTTACAATCTTGTCCCATGGGAACACCACATGCCGCATACACTTGATCCCACTGGCCTCGCAGTACTTCCTGAAAAATCCCGGGTTCAAAAGAAACGAATGCCAGGCGATGAGCACATCTAATTATTAGCTATTGCTCTGGCATAGATGGTTAGCATACCTAGTGGAGGACAAGCTGGCAGCTCAAAAACTTTATTCTCCTTCGACGCCAAAACTTCATCCATCTTCTTCAACCAGACAAGGAATCGGGCGACTCCAAGTCTGAGATAGAATGGCCATTTGACCTGCCGTTTCTGCGCAAACTTAAAATCCTTTACCTCGATCGTTTCCTGGGAAGAGCCTTGCACCACTGTCCGCTTCTGCGGCTTGATATCGAGGATCGCGTCCAAGTACTTCGAATTGAGTACTTCGCGGCGGATATGGTTGATCGCCTGCAACAGTTCCAAGTGAGCGGCACATTGAGCGACGTTGGGGAGGGACATAGAATCTGTCCATGCAGGCGCATGTATATCCTTGAAGATCCTAGGATCGGGAACTTGTATGTCTTCATTGATGTGGGGAAAACTATACTTTCGAACTGTGTCGGACGCTGTGTCGGACGCCAACAGCGAATTGAAGACCATGCTGCTGCTGTGCAGCTCTGTCTGCGATGCTGTGTATAGGACGGTCATTTTGATTGTGAGGTGCAAGACTGAATACTTGTTTCGTCTCCACTGTTAAGTATTCAATGATTGATGCCTTCGCTCAGATCTCTAATAGTCCGTTGATCAAATCAAGCCTTGCCAACCGTGGGGCGCGGCTTGCCAGCCATTTGATGCGCCCGAGCGGCTGAATACGAGCATCACAGCCTGTGGGCTTGCATAGAGCACACGTGGACGACACACGGGCGCAAGGCTGATTAGCCTGATTGTATAAGTTTCCTGAATACTGTGGATCCGGCGCATCAGAAAAGGCTATATATAAGATCATATTGCACTCCACAGTCATTCAATCACCACATTAACATCCTAACTGATACTCGTCTAATGTCGCGACTGTCCCAGTTATTCGCAAAGTCTAAACAGACTCAACCTGTTACCTCGGAAAACGCAGGCGGCTCGGCCTGGACTGAAGTCGGCAATGCCGCCGATCATCTTCTAGAAGAGCTTGAATCCCTCTACTGGACTGGTGTCAACCAAGAACTGGACTGCATTGTTTCAACCTTCCGACAATGGCAGCAACCTCAGTTCCAGCATATCCATTCGGACGCAGACAATACACTGGTCAACGGCTTCGACACCTTCATCTCCAATGTCCTCCTGCGGCCAACCGCCACACCTCCCAAGCTAGCCTCCCAAGTATCCACCAGGATCGACGACAAAGGGCGCCTGGTCAGGAGCGCAGAAATCCGTGCGATGGAGCTGTCAGCAGCAAAGATCAGGACGAGGGTGAATGTCGACGTCCGCAAATGCCTAGCACAGCGTCCTGTTGAGATGGATGCCGCTAAGCGACGAGCACGGTTGCTTCTCCAAGCAGCTGGATTCTTGGATATCGATACGATCATCGAGCATTCACCAGCGAGAAATACGCCTAGTCCTCTCACGCCGCAGCTACGAATGACCAAGAAAGGGTTCAAGGGGTGTCCGGCCATCTCAGTCCTCCCTTGCAGTGAATGCAAGTGTGTCATCCGGGGGAGTATGTATTCAGCCACTGGCGGGTCCACCCAGCCAATCTGCGAAGATTGCTACTGGGAGCACCATTACGGAGACGCTTCGTACATCAAGCAATACAAGCATTCCATCGCGTCTGAGGTTGCTGCCGGCGTCAGTAAGCATGCTCGCTGCAGTTCTTGTCGAAAGCATCGGAATGAAATTCAACGGCCATATGAGCTGCGAAGTAAAACAGAGGTGCATATGTTGGCCGACGCAAAGTACTTGAGCGTCATGAAGTTGCAGAAGAAATCAGACCTTCCAACTCCAACACCTCCCTTGGCCAAGGTAATTCACAAAGATCACAGCAGTCGGGCTGGCATCTACGATGCCGCTTCGAGGTCTGGCAAGATGCGATTGGTCGGGGACGAGTGGCTGTACAAGAATTTCATGCAGAAGAATCCGTGGAATAACATCCATATGGCCGTTCGGGTGGGACCATTGGTGATTGGGAATGACAGGAAAGAGTATGTCTCCTCGGCCTGTGCGTTGAAAGTGCTAATGATAGCAGAAGTCGGAATGGGGCCGGAATATCCCTTCGCGATCCAATTTTCGGACAAGAGCAGCAAAAGGCAGGCCTCACTTGCCTTGCCATCTGCAGAGCAGAAAGACAGCTATGGCGCCGTGTCAGCGCTCGCCGGCAGAAACGGAAACGCTTCCAAACGGTTCTGAAGCAAGTCGTCGGGACTCCTTTCACCGGCTGGCCGTTGTCGGCGGCTGAGGAGGAGGTCATCGAGCTGCTGGTGAAGGCAAGCAGTGACAGCGCGGATGGTACACGCCAGGAACTGTACGACACAGTCAAAGCGTGCCTCAGTCCATGGGTGTCGGTCTACTTCGAAAGTATTGTGGGAAGGTTGCTGGACAGCAAGACCACACTCGCATGGGACAGATTGACCAATAACTGCCAACAGTTCTGTAACTCGCTGATTGACTGGCAAGTCTTTGGATCACTTCTCGCTCAGTCCTCCGTCACTGGCTCCGACAAGGACCCCCCGCAACCACTCTACCGCATGAGCTTCGTCTGTCGCCCTCACGCAACACCGAGTCCTTTCAAACACCCAAACACCATCATCGACGTCCCATACGGGCTGTCAGAGGAGTATATCCGCCGCTTCCATTTTGGCTGCTACACCGGCCCCGACCTGATCGATTCCCTGCACGAGTACTGGTTCGACTGGGCCGGATTCAACAAACACATCTATCCCCATCAAACGCTCTTCCCCTGGGACTGCACGGAAGCACTCCACCGCTACCCCGTCAAATGCGGCAACTGCACACTCTCCAAGCACGTCTGGGCCTTCCCCTACGATTCCTGGTCAATCATCGCCCTGCATCTATCCAGAGACCAATTCGCTTATCCCCCCTCCGAACTGAGCCCAAATCCCACCCACGATGCGTCCTGGATAAACAACCGCCTCACCCTCCTGACAGCACTAGACTCCCTCTCCGCCGGCGCAACAGCCATGTCCCAGAGCCAGCACTTCCAGCTATGGCTCCAACCTCAATCCGACCCATCAACCGATCGAATCAAACTAGGCGGCATCAACCGCGCACAACCATGCAGCCACGCGCTCGAGCACCGCACCCACGACGACTTCTTCGCCGCAAACTGGGCTTCAGACTATATATCTTCCATTCAGGCCTATGAAGTCCTGCGGAATAAGCGGTACTTGCCGCGGACGGCGCAGGAAAGGGAACTGGTGTTCTGGGGCCTTGAGGGGCAGGAACCGCCGGGGGAGTATGCGGTTTTGGCGGTGGAGTACTCGCATGTTCCGAATGCGAACTTTTCGTTGTCCATCGGTTATACTACTGGGTGTGGAACTTGTGGGTCGCAGGCGACTGCGGCTGCTTGTGGTGCAAACTGTGGTGCGGTTTGTGGGAATTGTGGAGGTGGTGGAGACAGCGGAGAAGGCGGCGGAAGTGGAGAAGGAGGGGGGAATGGAGGAGGGGACGGAGGAGGAGATGGAGGAGGAGATGGAGGATGTGGAGGAGGAGGATGTGGTGGCGGAGGATGTGGGGGAGGAGGTGGAGGAGGAGATTGATATGCAGGTGTTGGTATGTCTGCAGAGTTTAAGTGCCTTAGCGGTGTCTCATAAGGATGGCCTTTCTATAGGTTCAGAGTTCGCCCGAATTAGTATCATATCGGCTATCCTTGGTGAAATGGGGCATGGGAAGAGATAAATTAGAGGATTCAACTATGATTTATCCATTGCAGGTCGCAGCCTCCAAATATGTATGGAACAGATCTTGTATACCCAACCCATATGTTGCTGAAACCCCATTCTCATTATTCCCGGCTGCTATGTCACACCTCCAATCTAGCAAGTCAGTATGGCCGTCATAACTTCCGATGAGACAAGACCAACCGCCAGAGATTCTTTACCAATGTATAGCCACTGTAGGATGAAGTGCAGTTCCCAACCGCTCTCCAGGCCATAGCTGCTTGAGCAGTGAGTTGATCACCTGTTCCAACACATTGCAACAAAAAAGACTTGAATTGCCTACATTGTAACTAATGGATTGTGAGAATCTCTTCAAGCGATGACTGAAAAACACTGATTTGGTGTTAATTTTATAATCTGAAAGGATCGATTGATAGCTTGAGGCATTGCGGCATTAAGAAACATAAGACAGTCTTGCTACTCGCCATTGATCTTCTTGTAGGTCAACCGAAACTCAACTCCCTTGGTGACAACTGCGCCCACAGCCGCAATTTGCATACAGCCCAACCCAACAACTGTGACCTGTGGAGCCTTTTCCTTGAACGTAGCCGCCGTGAAATATCCAATGGCAGTCAAGGTTTCCAGAAGAGTGTTCGCTCCACTAAGCAGTGTCGAGTCCTCGTCATATCCCTTCCAGCTCTTCGCGTCAAGTTCTTTCGCGTAGACCGCAGTATATAGACCACAGTTGACCACGGCGGTTAGTAGGTCAATGACTAGCATGATCTGATCGACAACTTGGTTTTCGAGACCTCCCGCCTTTGTAGCAGCCATATAAACTACGTTGGTCAACAGACGGAAACACTTAATATATGTTGCAGCGTTCCGCAGCCCGGCCCCGGGGGTTTCATCACCGGGTGGATTGATTATATCCTTGAGGATGCTGAATCCATCAAGACAAATGCTGATTACCTCCATGATGGTACCAGGACTGAGAGAGTCAACCGCTGTTGAGATCCCTTTGTTGGCTGCTTTCCAAAGGAACTTGATATTGTTGAAAAAGAGGCTTACAACGGCAGCCCCGCAACCAGCTCCCAAGACAATGACTGTAACATCACGGGCAGTGGTCTTGTCAGCGGCTGAGGTCATGAAATCTTTGTTGGAATTTTCTTCTTCTTCTTCTTCTCCTTCTCCTGAAACCCGGAGGGCACCGATGACAGTTTTTCCAAAGACCTCACTGTTCATGTTGCCCAGAGTAGGAGGCTTCTTTCCTGTCACGATTTTGATAATGAATGTCGCTGGAATGGCGATGATMAACGAGACAGCGTCAAAAATGGTAAGGCGGTCGCCTTGGCTCAACCACTTGTATAGATCTCCAACAAAGCCCCAGGTGAGTCTATGCAGTGCGCAATGATCAGTATCGTTTCACTCTCTGTCGAGTTCTTCAAAACTTACGTTTGGTTTCCAATGCTCTTCAAGAGCACGACCAGTTTAGATGCAAGGGTGACCAAAGTTTGCAGAATCTTCTTGACCACGTCGATGATATTGATGAGCAAGTCCCCACTCGTTTTCGCAAGAAGCTCACCAGCCGAGAGATTGTTGTCCCCGTTGAACAACTGGGCAAGATCTTTGGCCAGATCCTCGGCAACTTTAGTGAAGCTCATCAGGAGTGGCTGAATCCGATCCTCCCAGATTTTCACTTCTTCGGCATTATTTGATGCTAACAGTTGAAAAGGGTCAGACTTAAGTGGTTGGGGAGGAAAAGCTATCTCAGGCACTTACTTTTCCCAGGGGAGCGCATACTCCTACTCCCATTCTTCATCCGTTCCCCAATCCATTTCGACCCGGGACTTTGCTGGAATTCGGTCATCTGCTTGTCATCACTCCCATTAGAGGACCCCAGCTTTCCTCCGCGACCTCCCATTGATGTAGCACCCATCAGTTCGGCGATATCATTTTGAAGAGAACCGAAGAAATCCTCAATTTTCACATTCACCCCTTCAAAGTTGTTAGCAGCATAGTCAAGACCCGCATTGAGCAGTCCCTTGATGGTGCGCTTCGTTTCGATGATATCGTCCCAACTGAACAAGAAGCCCACCACATCACACAACTTTTTCCACCCAAGCTTGAGCTTGTCCCATACCCAGGAAGCCGCCTCGGTCACTTTTTCGATGCAATCGAGAACGAACTTCTTGACAGAGTTCCCGATCTTGCACACGAACTCCCAGACCTCACCGGCCTTGCGCACTATCCAGTCGATTGCCTGATGAACCTTCTTTTTCACGTAGTTGAAGCCATCCATGAAAATATCACTGACAGCCTCTAAAATATTGTTACTGGCATGTTGAATGGCATTGACAGACAGTGCGGAGGACTTCACTGTTTGAACAACAGATCCATCGGCCGGCAGTGTCATGCATGCTTCACTGATCGCCGAGAAGCATTTAGCGGCTGCGGTCAGCTCGTCCTTGGATGGCTTTTTTACCCCCTCCCAGATGGATTTGCCGTCTTTGTCGGTGGCACCCTCTAATTTCTCTGTAGAGTCAAGCTTGCTTAAAGACTGGATGACCTTACGGCTCGGATCGACGTTTGCATCTGAATGAAGCGTGATCTCTTGAGCGAGGAAATTCCTGGCTTTGCTGATCTGCAATGGCTGACTAGTGAGGCCATTGGTAGGAATAATCAGCGCCAGCTCACCCGCAGCGTCGAGAGGGTACCAGCGGCCTTTGGGATCCAAGGTGTCGGACCGGCCATTCATTGTGGCGGATAGCGAGGATGATGACTTAATAAAAACCTGACCGTTGCAAAGCGGCCTTTTCTTATCATCCAATGCGGTCATGTTGATTGTGTAGCTGGGAATGGCCAGGAGGTTTCCCCCTTCCTCGACATAAAATGGCTCGGTGCGCCAGATACCTGTATCGAGACTTTGCTCCAGCAGAGTAAGGTTGCCGCTTTCGTCGTTGGCCGTGAGAATTTGTTTGACTGTAGAGAGGTTCTCTGCGCGCTTGCAAATTGCGGCAGAGAAACTGGTTGCCTTGCCTGCAGGAAGGAGGGTGGCAACGCGGCCATTGTCGATATTATCACAAGAGGTTACTAGGAACCCCAGCTCATCCTGGTTATTTCTAGCCCATACTGACAGATGTGGGCCATCCTGGGCGACAAAAAGATCTTTCGCACCACGGAAGGAAGAGTCTTTGGTCAGCAATCGACCACTCCCTCTCTTGGTTGTTTCATTTGAAGGGATCAAATGCAATCCCCGTTGAGAACCAACAAAGAGACCGGATCGGCGGGCCGAGTCTGTGAAATCGACATACGATTCAATAGAGCAAGCGCCTTCTGGAGCAATAAGGTCGTACTGAGCCCATCTGGGAGCGTCTCCTTGTTCCATTCCTGGCCGTACAAATTTGACCATGAGAAGCACCTCGTTGGACTGCTTGCAGAGGATATACAGCCCATGACCTAGGCTTCCACCATTGGCAGTGGCGATATCGAGAATCTCGCTCACATTGGTCGGCAGTGTGCAGTCCTTCCACACAATGATCTTATTCATGTCCAGCTTCACTTCCACGCGGGCCAAGTCGCTGCCACTTGCCGTGCGATTTAACGGTTGGTGCATCACCCATACAGCTGGATAGGGTGTCTTTCCGGTCGGCAGGCCGATCTTGATTTTGTGAACTTTGCCAATGGTTTGGGGTGGCAAAGTGGTGAGCGATGTTTGGCTGCTCAGTTGAAACGGTCGCACCACCCACAGTTGAGAATGCTGTTCATCCACCTTTGTAGCCAAGGAGAGATGGATGGTATAATCGGCGCCTTGCTGGACATCAAAGGTTTGGATGTAGGCATCTGTAGGTAAGCCGATAAGACGACCATAGTCTGTCCTGACCCGTTGGCCCTCCTCATTGATTCCAATGACTTGTAGTTTTGGGATCTCGTCGTTGCTGAGCGCGAAGACCGTAGGTTGCAATGTATGAGGATCTACGCAGGTCACCATATGGCTCGCGGCAGGGACTGCTACCGCCGATACATAGTTGGTCATAAGCTCGGAATCCCATTGTAGAGTAGCCATGGTGTTTGAATGGCTTTACAGATCTTGTGAAAACGAAATAAAATAAATTGACGTAAATAAAATAAAAGAAATAAGAAGTTGAGTGGTGAAGTCAAAAAGGTAATAGACAGGTTTGAATGCCAAAGATGTATGTTGACAACAAAAAAAGAGGACATGGTTGTTGGGCCTTTTTGGGACCTTTATGTGTATAGATCAGTGGGTGTAGTCTATACCCACGGGATAAACAGAGTTGGTCGCTTAAACTCACCGCGGATCAACATTTGACGAACTACTCAGTTTCAACCGGAGTTGCCGATATTTCAGCTAGATGAAAAGATGAAGAAAACTGAAAATTGGACCATTGAAACTTCAATGGGATGGTGGAGTGGCAATCAAAACATTTAAAGTGGCGTCTTCTTTCTCCGCTGGGGCCTACGACAGGTCTTTTTTACCCCACATCTCAGCATCCAGGCTTTCTCTCCAATCTTGGGCACTTTTGCCGAAGGGACTACTAGCAAACTGCCGTCGCTAAAATTGATAGAATTATCTGCTGACCGGTCATCAGCGGGCGCATATCGCCAGCATTCAGTCCAATAATGTCTCAACACTCTGCATTGGTGCGAAAGTGGGCGTCGATACTCTTCAGCTGGGGTTTTTTTACTGAGCTAAGGCTGCCTCAAAGCATCATAGTCTAGTCTGTTCTGAACACAACTTCCATCGCAACATGGCGGATACCCACTTAAATCAAGTGACTGAGAGGTACTTTGCCCCAAGCTACGGAGAGGCCGAAGGGAATATTTTGGCGATACGATGGAGTCTTCCAAGATAGCATAGCAGAGGCCTGTAGAATCGGGCGTAGAATGCTATTTATTGATGCTCTTCCATCAATGTTAAATAGCCAAACAGTTTCAAGTTCCTGTATTCATCGAGCCAAATCACCCCTTTAACTTCTTCGTCTTCTTCTTCTTCCTCATTCCATCGCTGAGACACCTACAATCGCCGTCATGTCGATCGTCACTACTGACCGAGTTCGGAAACTGAGTATTGATCCGTATGATCAAGTTTTTGCTTTGACTGAGTAAGAATGCAACACAAAACC
Organism: Aspergillus pseudoviridinutans; assembly: GCF_018340605.1. Lineage (NCBI taxonomy): Eukaryota > Fungi > Ascomycota > Eurotiomycetes > Eurotiales > Aspergillaceae > Aspergillus > Aspergillus pseudoviridinutans. The sequence continues at coordinate 292,192 of NW_025091290.1, read as the reverse complement.
AATCTCCAGAGCATCATGTAAGTACTAACATAACACTATTACCAGGGAGATGATCAACGCCGGACTGGAGACCAAATGGCTAGAGGCCTATGATGACCCGAATTCCGGACTCGGAAAGGAGTTCAGATGTTATATGAAGGCCCTTGGAGACATCAAGAAGGCCCGGATTGGATGCCCTCGCATGGTAATTGAAGCCAGTTTGACTTCTGAGGCACTGCAGCGTGCCTTATACATGCTTTGCTTTGAATCTGGCGAGCTGAAGGTTTGGGAGCAATCTGTTCGGCATATATGCGAGAATCAAACTGACGAATTTGAATGGTATAGCTTGAATATGATATGTTGGATGAGGAGGGCAATCCTGTCGACGCTGGCAGCAAGGTATATGATATGACTGGATGGAGTAAGTTTGTGGCGTCTAGACATCTCGACCGGTGCTTTGTCAATACTAACTGTCAACTCGTAGGAATGGCTTTTACTCTGCAGCTGGGGATGACTGTGATTGAGCGAACTGAGGGTGATTCGGCCGATGAGTATGTAAAGCTTCTTGGACCGGAGGTGGCCAATGGACAAGGTCCCCTGGGTCAGAAAATTGTGGCTGGAGAGTACAGCCTTAATGCTCTGGTCGCCAAAGTCGAAAGTGAGTTCATGCCAATCCAGCCATTGTAGTTTGCTCTGTATCCTGATGCTGATCGAACCTGCAGCGGCCAAATTCAATTTCGCTGAAAGTTATTTTGGCGGAATCGATTTCACAAAGGAGCCCGAGGGCATTCGGGACAATCTCGAAACCTTGATGAAGAAGCAGCGAGAGAAGTTCGTTGCAGAAATCAAGAAGTCAAGCACTCTGGGTTATGCCTTCAAGGCCAATCAGATCGGCAAGTCTATTCTATCTGACGTCTGTCTCCCGCGATTGTTAACAATTTGTTATTTAACAGACGATTCTGCACCAAAACTAACATTCGAGCCCAACAAACTGCAATATCAGACGTATCCGTGGGTGAACCCACGCGCACTTGGATCTAATCCTAACTCTGGCCTTACGGAGAGCTCGCGTCTGAACTGCCTTCTTTATCTTGAAACAACTGGTACAAATGACCTACCACCCATTGATAAACGGTTCTTGAAGTTCCAGGGCAACTTTACGGATGGCCGTCTGGAAGCATCGTGGAACCCCGAGTCTTGTGACTTCGGTTCCTTCCATATGACCGGGAGAAACTTCTTCAATGGGTATCTCCTGAAAAAGTTACGAATTTTGAATCGTGTCCTCGAACCCAGCATGTCCTGGGTCTACGTTAAGATAGACGATTGGCGAAAGCCGTGGGTGAAGTTGTATGTCTTCCTCTCTTCATTCTGTTTCTCTTTCTTTCTCTTTCCCTTTTTCTTTTTCACCCGTCGCTTTTCATTTTAACTAACGGCACTCCCACAATAGTGACGCCGATCTCAAAGTCGGTGATAACCCACGGAGATCCAAAGAAGATAGTTTCTATGACTTTGTTCAAGATCCAAATTCCTCAACATCCTGGACCTTTCAATCCTCTTGCGGGGAATTCGAAAGTAATGATCAGGCCGGACTCAACGGTTGGTCTGGCAATGTTAAAGGCAAAGGTTCATGTAAGAGGGCCCATTTTTACCATCTATGACAGAAGACCTAAGCAGACACTAATGCGTAAAAAAGGCTCGGCGAGGAACACAATTTCTTTTGTCCCAGGAAGTGACATCATCACGGTGGATGGATTCACCAAGATAGCTTTTTATTTCCGGTTCGAAGACAAACACATTGTTGGAGGTTCAGATGTGAAGGAAAGCGAGTAAGTTGAAAATATTGGTATAGCTCCATACACACAACGCATGCTAAGCCTCTGCTCTTTTAGCCTCGAATATCATATTAAGTGGAAGATGATACTCGATCTTGAAGCCGTGAAAGATGGCGGTCTCCAGATCAAATCCACGTTCGAGGAACCCCGCATCGAAGCTTTCAAGTCGACTCTTAACGGTCTTGAAGAGTATAAAGAATTCACGTTGAACTCCGTCAAGACCGCCATAAACAACATGGATGACCTCCGTAAAGCCCTTGCTGAGGATTTGCAGGGACAACAAGGGCTTTGCTTGCCCGCTGGGGGTGTTTTCTATTTCAAGAATCCCATCCTTGGTCACAAGGGAGATCTCATTTGCTCGATCTCCTACAACAATACCCCTGCTAGAAAGGCATTCAATCCAAGCTCAGACGTCATTATCAATAAAAATGGCAAGGACAAAGAAAACATTGCTGGTGGAAATCGGACAGATCTTCCTAAGCCCCCTGGACTCCAGCAAGTCCCTAAATGAGCCACATATATTTGTTCATGAACGATGAAACTATCATCTAACGGGTTTTATTTTCCTCGGGGCTGTTATCGTCTGATTGGGCTTGTGATGTTTTATTTGTGCTGTTCTACATTTCACTTTGTTTCTTATTCTTAATACTGATAGTGAAAGACAGTTTTCCTTTTCTTTTTTCCTTTCTATAAAGAAAGTACGTAGAATGCCCATCGATACTACGCATGCATATTCGTAGCCTTAGGCCAATTTTCAATATTGAATGCACATATATAACTTCATAGGCACAAGAACTTTGGCACTGGCTAGTTTTCTTTAATTGCCCCTTGACTGCAATAAGCCATAACACATAGACTCCATATAATGGGTGAGCAGGAATTCTTGGTTGCCTTGAACATTGGMTACGCAAGTGCTAAACGTTGCCGGATACTGTCTTCCAAGGTTGTGTTGGTGATTATATCCATATAGATAACTTCTGAGTCTCTTCTAATTTTACATACTATTCAAATATTCATTAGCACATGTGGTTGTTAGACCAGATTCGGGGCTATGCAGTACTTGATCCCACTGATCCTAGATTCTTTCCACCGCGTAATCTGGACTTTTCAAGATTTGTTTCGTTACCCACGCGGATGCACAGGTGGCGTCTTACGGTCCTCTCGTTCCGGGGCAATTGAGGCGATCTGCTCCCACACTGGGGCCGTGTGCAGCTGACAGATTTGTCGGCTCGCTTAAATAAGCCATCTTCAGCGGCTTTCAGCTCCAAAAATCTTGTCTATAAGCTCAGAGTCCTGCAGAATGCCAGCCACGACATATTCGGGGTGGCCGGCGCTATCACTAAGGTGGCTTTGTGATCGAGCTGTTTTCAATCGCGACTATGTAATTCTTTTCAGTTCTGCGAGAAGAATAAAGCAGAGCAAACAGGACGTGATGGCTATTCGGATCGAGACACCAAATCTGGCCTTTTCCTTCCCGTTCATCAATATATATTCAGCTGAATGATCCCCTGGGATACTCCATACCGCTAATATCAACCTTGGTCTTTCGATCTCTCTCTTCTAGTTACTATACCAAGCCCGACTTCTGTCCCCCTGAAAACATTAACTGATCCTTTCTCTACTCCCCCTCGCTACCAAATTTTATTTCACAACCAAATACCAACAACCAACTATTCACTATGGCGCCAATCCTGTAAGCATACTGCACAATCAACGCTTCCTCCCCGCGCGCATGATAGTCATTTGTCAATTTCTAACGCCAGCTCTACTTTCTTAGTGATGCGGATCCCTCTAACTGGCTGTCCCAGTTGCGCGAGCATCTCGGAGTTGAACGCCAGAGCCAGATGTATTTGTCAAGTTTGACTCTTCCAGCCACCCACAACAGCCACGCTACAACGGACAACATTGTAGGTTGGGCTTGGCAAAAGATGGAAGTTGCCAACTGTCAATCAAGCGATATACGCGCACAACTGGATATGGGCGTGCGATCCATTGATCTGCGAATCGGCAAAGACCTAGTTCTCCGTCATGGAAAAGTCACACTGCAAGGACATCTGAGAGATGCACTGCACACCATGCATGAGTGGCTGGATCAACATCCCAACGAAACCATCATGTTCCAGGCCAAGTGGGACTACTGGGGCGATGATCGTCAACCTGACCAGGACAAGGCGCCGGGGCAGGTCAATGACATGATCCGGAAAGAATTCTCGGCAAGGGGTCTCGTCCTCGACCAGCAGCCTAAACTGAGCGAGTGTATTGGGAAAATGGTTCTTTTCAATGACAACGGTGCAGGGGCCTTTCCGCTGAAAGGCCCCGAGGCGCCCCGCACGGATCTTCCAGGGGATATGGACGTTATTGACGCTCATTGGGTGCACATCCAGAGGGTCTTGGAATGGGCCTTGGGAACTTCATCGCCAGCTAATCAAGGGGATTACTATGAGATTCCCTGTGCGCAACAGTCCCTGGATAAGCTGGAGAATCTCACCCTCGATAATCTTTGGAACGATATCACAAATGTCAAAAGACCAATTGACTTCGCGAATGTTATCAACCCGAGGCTGTGTGACTGGCTGCTCGGAAATATCCACAGACGGGGTGAAGGGAGACTGGGAAGAGTTTATGTTGATTTTGCTAACCCTGACTTGGTGAAGGCTATTCTACTTTGGAACTTTGTGTAATTGGTGTTTGGGATTGTATTCAAACGTTCTTTCGATGCTTTTTGGTTCTACCATTATATGACATCGGCACATCACCCATGTGCAGGCACTCACTTCAATACACATGTGTGCCTACTAGTAGGCCGTTATCTTAGCCACACTGTGCGTTCATATCACCATGGACTAGAGTGGTGAATCAGTGAAGAGCAAAGTTATCCATGCCAGTTATCCATGCCAGTGATTCATACATGCCATGTGCTCTTAGACGTATGTCTGCTGTTGTTGGAATGGAGGGTCAGCAGTTTCTGCTTTCTCAATGGGCTGTTTTGATAAGGCAAGGCAACAGAAGTCTAAAGCAGTACTCTTGTGAAAAGCCAAAGTATGTTGCTCATATTCTCTAGTATCTTAAGCTACTGTTTATGTGAAACATTTTATTGAATTGATATCTTAACAGTCGGTCTAGTAATCTAATCGTAGAAGCCCTAGAGACTCTTCTATTTGGCATAGAGCATACTTACTTTCTTAAGACCCTTTAAATGTTAAACTATGAATCCCCTACAAGAGCTTGCCACAATAATTACAGAACTAATAGATAGAGTGGCATAACCAAACCGATAAAATCGAATCCGACCCCCACCATACTCACAGTGGTTTGGATTCCGTGTGTAGCCCAGGGAATTGCTTCGGTTTTGGTTTCCCCACCCCCAAACCTATTTAAGTTCCGTTAAAACGATTAGTTATGGCTTTATCAGTTTATTAGTTTGGTGATGATATTTTGCTTTACTAATCACTAATTGTTAGGATTTCTATAGAAATACTAATATCACTAGATAGCTCAGTATCTAGTCTATTAAATATGAAATGCTTATTCAAAATATCTAGTGGTCGCTGAGATATAAGGGAATAATCATCTCTACCAGGGGTTGGTATGAAAGTGACGGTGATTTATACATGTACATATGCACAACCTTTAATAAACACAACAGTTACACAATTTTTAACCACCACCCATTCAGCACTATAGATATTAAATTGATATCCTAGATGTAATTAATATAATAATAATCACCATATATTTCATATAAAAATTATTGGCATCTCCTTGTCGACCCTAACTCCAAGTACTATTAAATGATCCGCTCCCAGCTACGGGATAGCCCCGAAGACGTTCTCTTCCTATTCAACGTCCGACTGCTCAGCGAAAACTGCATCGACTACGCAGACCGGTGCAAAGGTGCAGCGCAACAGCGATGAAGATTGCGCATCTTCTCACAGGCCATGCACTTGTGGAGAATGTGAGTCACCCAACTTTGGTGCCGTCCAGAGCGGAATACGAGCGGTATCGGCGCGAAGGGGAGGGCTATGGATACCTCCTCAGGATTTTGTTCCGCAAGCCCAACAATGCGATTCAGTTTTATGGTGCGCTGGATGTGTGGAACGCCGTCAGTATAGGGACTAACCAGACTATCGCACTGCCGTACTCGGTCGTGGCACACTGGGGGAACAAGACTGGGCGGCTTCCTATGGTGTCCCGAAACATATAGTGCCCCTCAGCGTGGGCTTGTAACCGGAGTGCGAGCTGAGAGTCCGTACGCTTGCGGCCCTAGTAAAGGTGGACTTTGAAAAGGCATAATTGGCTGCTTCAAAGGCAGACCGTTATTGCACAATAGCCCAGGAAGATCGGATCAGACTACCCCTTTATACTTGGTCGATGCACTCGGCCTTGGCTCATGCTGCTACCGTGTAGGTTGAGTTACATACGTGTTGCCGACTCTTGCCTCTCTTCATGAATCCGATCATTGGACTAAGTCATCGGATAAACGACCAAAGTGTATTCTAACCAACCAACCCTATCAATCCATAGACGATATGGGGAGCAGAGGAATAAATTAATCACGAGTAATGGCCCGATGCTCGCAAGCGACTTTGTATGCCATGTATGAGTGCAGATATGCTAAGCTCAAGTATAATGCTCTTTAGGCGCGGGTCATGTCCATCGTTGAAATGTATGATTATTTTGCCACAGTCATATAACTAGATGATTGACGTCTACTACGAAAACGATTAATGCTCCATATTCTTAAGCTCCACTTCATACGCCATTCAACGTCAGAGGAATGGTCTAGGCGTTGGGTGTGTGAAGGGTGATCTCACTCTTATCGCGCATACTCCAGTTGTATTGCAGATAGCATTGATCATACTCATTATGCTCAACAACCTCATAAAGTCTTTGAGCCAGATCCCGCAAGCGGCCATTAGTTTGACTTCCAGACGTCATCATTAACTCTCAATGTTACCTTGAATGCCATCGATGATGTGCAATCAAGTACAGATGGGTGTATGAACTATTGTCAAGCTTGCAAATCACAAAGGATCGGCTCGATAGGAAGATAATGCATATATAAGACATCGCTCATGAGTCAAGCTGGACCAAATTAATGTCCAGGGAAAAAAATAACTAGTATCGATATAGTTATACAGAGACTGAGCCATCAACATGTTGCCTACACTTGTTGCTCTTATCTTTCTACCCTGCTATGTTCTTTCTCAGATTGGCCAAATGGCTCTCGCACCGGACCCTCCTCTAGTTAGTCTCGTCACGATTGAATAGTGAAGAAAAGTGACTGACCTCATTAGATGGAGCCGCCAACCACTTGCACGCCTTCGTGTCCAGTAAAATCACCAACGCCAACTATTACCAACTGCAAGTGTAGTGATGCAAGGCTAGGCCCGACGGCGCTGCCGACTCAACCGCCCATTGTTTCACAGCTACTAAAAGGTTACGATCGCTTCGGAGGGCTGGGTCCTCAGCAGTATCTTAACGAGTGGGCCAACACACCAAATGGAAAATACCGAAACCCTCCAGGGGACGGGTTCACAATTGACAATTGTGGGAGTGAGAAGAGGAATAGCACTCTGTTTAAGAAGGGCACGCTTCTTGACCGAGTCGGCGCTCCAGACGGCAAATATTTAGCACCTATTTGTGACCCTATCCCAAATCGCTCCATTCCTCCCAGGAACCTKTGTGACACAGGCAGTGGAGTATATCATGTCTTCGAGGTTTGTAGTGATTTTTGGGCTGACCTGGGACACGCCCGGCAGTGGTTCAATCAGCCAGGAAACGGCAAACATATTACACTTCATGGTGGATTAACCACTGAAAAATTGGTTAAAAACAAGACTTTGAGACGACTGGATCCGGCCGAGATCGCGCAGTTAACATGCCCTATTAAAACCTTCAAGCGCAAGTGTCCAGATTTGGATGGCTGAACCAGCATTGTTTTAATTGCCAAGAGGTCTGCTTTGATCCCAATGTTAGCCACGCAATACGTGTATAATAACTATCAGAACGGACTCGCACATGCGTACTATTATGGTAGGCTTGAATGTTGCAATAAGCTCTTTCCGAACAGCAGTAATCATAATATCAGCAGTTAGGCAGTTACATGTCGCCAACTTTTGCCTCCCTTCATCAACCCAATCAGTGGTCTAGGTCATATGATAAATACAAAGTGTAACTACCCAACCGACCTTATCGATCCATGGTCGATGTGGGGAGCAGAGGAATACATCAATCATGAGTGAATGGCCCGACGCTGTCTAGCCCGAACTTTGTCGTCCCGATTACGAACATCGGAAGCGACAGTGGACTGGACAACAGATTGTCAGGAGGGAGAAAGATATGACAGAGTGCCCTACGGTTAGATCGGTCAATACAGGTAGTTCAAGCTCCGGATGGTGCGGGGCCCCGCGGTCGGAAGAATACAACCATTCACATGCCAAACTGCAGGGAATCAGGAAGATTCTCGGTGAATATACCAGGAAAAGGGTTCGGAGTGTGGCCGGCTTGGCCAGGGCAAACCATCGTCCTCGAAGCTATTTGGCGGTAGAGTTCAGCCACAGCGCCAACACACGAGGAGTTTTCCAATGGGAGAATCCTCGGCGGAAATATTTGAGGGAAACCAATCATCTGCTCGGGACGGAGTTTTGACTATGGCCCATTTCTCCGGAGGACAGTCAAATCCCCACAGTCAGACTCAGCAAACACTGCGACACAGACCGTCAGCCGGGCCGGCGTCGCAGAAACTGGGGGAAGCCGAACGATGGCACCCCCCTTCAGACCTCCCGCTCTCCCCCATGGGGGATGCACGTTATCCACAACGGGTCAAAGCACACTTTCCACGGCCACTCTTCCCCAATCGATCTGGGAAACTCCCTCACCGGGCGCCTTGATGAGTAAAGTTCGCCTTCATGACTCTGGTTCTACACTCTCGGCTGGATCTAGGCCTCGCATGACGGACAGGGACTGGCATGGCGATTGGGGTCATGGCCGAGTCTACAACTTTCTATCCTGCGCCGAGATTGCAGGGATTAAACTTCCGCCAAGAAGTTAGAATCGACTATGCTGACCGAATTTGGTTTAACCGAGGAGACGGCTGTGACTTTTTTGGGCGGCGTCGATTGGTCTGACCGATGCTGTAGTGTAACTGTCTCACTTGCTCCGTCACATAAAAGGCAACCGCTCCCCCCGTCATCCTAGCATCGTCTCTCATCCAGTCGACACCTCTCTTCCAACTGCTCATTATAATATCGCACAATGGGGTTCATGCTCAAGAAGCCAGCAGACGTGGCAGGCAAATCCTGGCCGGCCATTGTCATCGGTCTTTTCGTTGCCTTTGGAGGTGTGCTCTTCGGGTAGGTCCCTTCCACTCTCTATTTCATTTCTATGGTCGTCGTCTGACTGCTGTCTAGTTATGACACAGGAACAATCAGCGGCATTCTTGCCATGCCCTATTGGCAAGAACTCTTCTCCACCGGGTACCGTGACAGCACCGGACACTTGAACGTGACCTCCTCTCAGTCTGCGGCGATCGTCTCCATCCTCTCTGCTGGTACATTCTTCGGTGCTCTCGGTGCGGCTCCCATGGGTGACAGGATCGGTCGGCGCTGGGCTCTGATTGCTTCGAGCCATGTGTTTATCCTGGGAGTTATCTTGCAGACTGCCGCCACGGCAATCCCCATCTTCCTTGCTGGTCGCTTCTTTGCCGGTCTCGGTGTTGGTTTGATCTCTGCTTTGAGTATGTCTTTCCAGTCCGTGGTAGATTGATCCTGGCTAATAGACAGTCCCTCTTTACCAATCTGAAACCGCGCCCAAGTGGATCCGAGGCACCATCGTTGGTGCCTACCAGCTCTCCATCACCATCGGTCTCCTCCTGGCCTCCATTGTGAACAACTCAACCAAGGACCGCAACGACACCGGCAGCTACCGCATCCCTATTGCTGTCCAGTTCGCCTGGGCCATCATCCTCATCGGCGGTATGCTGATCCTCCCCGATACACCCCGGTACATGGTCAAGAAGGGCGACATCCAAGGCGCTGCCAAAGCCCTCGGCAAGCTCCGGCGCCTGCCAGCCGACGACCCTGCCGTCCGCGAGGAACTGGCCGAGGTCCAGGCCAACCACGAGTACGAGCTCAGCCTCGGCAAAGCCACCTACCTCGACTGCTTCAAGGGCAACCTGCTCAAGCGCCTTCTGACCGGCTGCGGCCTGCAAGCCCTGCAGCAGCTCTCCGGCATCAACTTTATTTTCTATTATGGCACCCAGTTCTTCAAGAACTCGGGCTTCAGCAACTCCTTCACCATCAGTCTCATCACCAACTGCGTCAACGTCGGCTCCACCTTCCCCGGCCTCTACGCCATCGAGAAATGGGGTCGCCGCCCCGTCCTCTTCTGGGGCGCCATCGGCATGTGCGTCTCGCAGTTCCTCGTCGCCATCCTCGGCACCACCACCACCGGCCAGGACGCCGCCGGCAAGATCATCGTCCACAACGAGCCCGCCCAAAAGGCCGCCATCGCCTTCATCTGCATCTACATCTTCTTCTTCGCCGCCACCTGGGGCCCCAGCGCCTGGGTCGTCACCGGCGAGATCTTCCCCCTCAAGGTCCGCGCCAAGTCCCTCTCCATGACCACCGCCACCAACTGGCTGCTCAACTGGGCCATTGCCTACTCCACCCCCTACCTCGTCGACTACGGCCCGGGCAACGCAAACCTGCAGTCCAAGATCTTCTTCATCTGGGGTGGCTGCTGCTTCCTGTGTATCTCCTTCGTGTACTTTATGATCTACGAGACCAAGGGTCTTACCCTTGAACAGGTGGACGAGCTGTACGCCGAGGTGAGCAGTGCGCGCCTGAGCAAGCACTGGACTCCCACGATTACCTTCCGCGAGATCCAGCAGGAGAAGGCCCGGGATACGCATCTGGAGACTGCCGAGGAGACTGTTCCTAAGACGGCATGATTGTGACGCTCTGATACGTGTTGACGTTTGATGTGGAAGTGATGTAGTATATATAATACGACTGTTATGTCTATCCTATGATATATGGTCTACAATTCTTGTCTATCCTATGATATATGGCCAACCAATTCTAGATACAGAATTAAATATGTTTAATGCACGATAATAAAACAGCTTGAATCACACCGAAGATAGTCAGCATCCCACCAGTAACAGACAAAGCAAGGTTGAGATCCCAATGCGGAGCCGCGGATCCACCCACAGCCCCAGATATGATTGAGATTATGACAGCAACGAATGTCCAGATMAGCGCATGTCGGAGGCTCAATTCGTAGTCGAGCATGAGTGCTCGACACGCCTTCTTTCCTGTTTCCTCGTCGCCTGTACGATGAGGAAGAATGGTGTATGGTTCAAGAAGGGCCACGCAATCTGCACCTCGAAGAACGGATGGATTATGGATCGCACCGGTGAGAGACTCATGCACTGAGCAGTGCTCAATGGAGTGAATAAGCTGTGTGGGAGTGTTGTCACCAGTCTAAGATAATGAGAATGGCATATCATGAGGCTCATGAGAGTGAGCGGCACCTACCACCGAGAGGACAACATTGCAAATCGCAACCCGACGTATGAGGAGAAGATTCCGAAGTCGGTAACTCATCGCGTGTGTGTCGTTTTCTAGACCACATACGAGAAGTAACTGATGGATCAGATCTTCCGTTCTGATTCTAGGGGCAATGCGCATGGCCTGGAGAGTAAGGAGGCCATTGTGGCCTCGTACTGCGACTCTGATTGCACGACTTGCAGGAAACAGGCTGCGCGGATCACCACGTTGGGAGTGGCACGCATGTTGGTAAGTGGCTGCAGGATATTCTGGAATTGATTGTACTAGCGATGGTAGCATGCTGTTTTATTACTATCAGAAGTTCGATTTCAAGGGCTGAGGGGTCGGAGAGATAGACTGACCATAGCTCTGTTTGTCAGGCTATGTGCGCGACTTGAATAAAGATAGATATATTCCTGAATGGAAGCCCGTGTCCTTGGTGTTATCGACAACATTGTGCTTTGAGGAGGTTGCTGATATCTCCATCAGCACAGGAATGAGTATGATGGAAATAAGGTATGGTAGTGATGAGCACATTTGTGTTGTCATTATGTATTATGCAGGGATCCATGGCGATCAGTCCAATAACAAGCAGGCAGCTGATACTGATACAAAACTGCCTTGCCTTTGGTACGTAGTTAACGATACAGTACGCTAGCTCGACCAATAGGACCCTGCATAGTGGGCAAGGCTGTGCTCCAGCGCCACTGACCATTGGGCTTCAGCACACCTGTGCTGAGCTCATCTCTGCCATACAGGCCTGAGCATCGCCTGAAAACTACTCAACAGGAAGTATGTCACTTTATTGACCACTTCAACCCTTTCATCCCTCCGAGCAAAGGTCTGAAGCTCGTAGATCAAATGCTCACTCTGAGCATAGAGCGCTCTGCTGAATGTGGCATTATCCCTGGAAATCAGGATAGGCGCAGTCTACTCGGCGTCGACTTGGAGGATGTTTATCTCCAGGCTCTGAGAGGCCCCCTGGCACCATTTACAACCTTGCTAGAACCTGCCCAAGGTAACAATTTTGATTTGAGTGAGATTAGCGTCGACTCAGGATTGGGGCCGGATGGACGCGAGTCCCCAAAAGCCACAATTTATGGCGAGGAATATGACTGCGTGTCAAACTCATGTCTCGAGTTCCTCCATGACAGCCACGGCAAATATGAGTTGAATGCGGATTTCTATTCTGCGGATATCCCTATCAGCCAGACATACCTATGTAATTTGTGTGACGAGTCTGCTTGGAACATTTTCTATTCCTTTAGCGATTTCAAAAGGCACAAGGAGACGAAGCATGAGACCACAGACCACATCCAGCAGCCACCATTGCCTATGCCAAAGAAAGCCGTATCGAAGGCCACGAATCGGTTTCAGGAGCCAAGTACACCCTCAAAGCCTGGCCATGATCTACGGGTTTCCTTAAACGCAAATGTCACCCCATCTCAGAAAATTGACCTCCCATCGCTGAACAAGGGCATTCGTTCACCCTTAGGAAGTGATACCACAGACTCAGGTGATTCAGAAATGTATGCAGACGAGGAGTCATTGTTCGACGATCAGGATGCCCATCTCTATACTGGGCGAAAGTGGAATGAGCTAACCATTCACCGGCTGGAGCGCATTTACAAGCAGAAGCTGTACTCGCTTGTAGGTTCAAGGGTTCTCCAGCATTGCAACCCACACCGGGAATATGGTACATCATCAGGTCATGTTGCTGCCTGTTCCTTTCAACCCGGCCCCAAAGACGGGACCTCTTCCGGGGGGAAGAGAAAGCCGGATGAGATTTCCCACCAAGGCAATCATGGTGACCATGATGACAGTAACGGTGACGGTGATGGTATTCAAGAGCCCTCCAAGCGGTTCAAAGTATCCAAATCAGAAGACCGACCCTTACGATTCGCTTGTCCCTTCTTCAAGCGGCATCCAGAGAGCTTCCGAACATGTGGAATGTCAGATCATGAGAACTCATCCCGAGTGAAGCAACACATAAGTCGCAAGCACCGCATGCCCATATACTGCCCGAGATGCTCAGAAACTTTCAAGACCGAACACGACAGGGACACACACGCTCGTGATGTCGACTGTCCGGTGGGGCCCAAAGCCAACTTCGTCTGCGCAACGGCCGACCAACTGAGGAAACTGAGCAAAAGAAACACAAGACAGACAGATCGAGAGAACTGGAACACCATTTACAAGATCTTGTTTCCTGAAGATCCGTTGCCTGAGAGCCCCTATCTTGACCCGCTCGTTTCATACGAGGTCAATCTCGTCCGAGAGGCTTTCCTAGCCGCTGCACCCGTGGCTGTCCGAACTGCTATACAGCATGTGATTCCGGAAGAATTTAGTGATGCTCTGGAGGAGGAATTGGAACGAGTCCTGCGATCGACTCATGCCGAGGTCTTTGATCAGATCTTTCGGAGAATGCGCGAGTATCGAGAACCGGCGCAAGTGCATCGCCTACCAATCCAATCTTTGTTGCAAATCAGGATGCCCAGCACTCCTGACTCTGGTATTGGAAGTACCGTCAGATCTGGAAGCAGTCAGGATGAGCCTCAGCAAACCACGAATAGCCAAGATATGGCGACTTCCTTCAGCAGTGGATCATTGAATTTCCACAACGATGAGGCCATACCATTCCTGCCACTGTTCACGCCAGGATTCGACTCATTCGAGCATCATATTGGTTGCCTTTCACGATCTCTCCAGGATGCGGCCTTCGATGATCTTCCCGTGTATCTGAACCCTTCAGGTGCCAGCTTTTTGACGGATCAATCTTGACTTGCGCTTGCTCTTACTTCGGCCTTTTCCCCGCCGTTTCCCTGGTTCCCTTTCGCTACTGTGTGTTTCATGCAAGTTCAGTGTATTCCAAGTAACCATTCATTTTGTTTATATCAGCGGATATCGGACTCTTGGTTCCCTCAAAGGGCTGGAGAATGGAAATTTGCCCAATGATCAATATACCGAACTCCATTTATCCCGTCACGACGAAACTTCTGGGCCCTGAAACACGCAGAATAAAACATAATTCAGTTCAGAAGGCAGTATTGCCCAGGCGAGATCGTCCTCCGAGCCTCCATGTTCATACTGCTAATGTCGCTCTGTCGCGTTTGCCGGAACAGGAAAGGAACGGGACCAGCAGCCCTTCCTACGTCATCGACTTGTTGCAATCGCGATGATACTAATACCGCCATATGGATGACAACGTGCTAGAACGATGATCAATATGCACAATTGTCGGGAAATTAGGAAGTATGTCCACGCTCATGCGAGATTCGGTCGCTGGCCATGCCGTTCGGCTCCTCACCAAGGGCCGATTCTTCAAATACGCGGAGAAGGACCCGTCACTATGGCAGCGATACACCAATACCGAGAAATCAGCTCGCATGGCCGCTACGGGTCGCACCGATGGAGATAATGCTCCAGATGAGTATGTGTTCGCCAACACAGCATCGGTGCCGGCGATTACGTCCTCGGCGTGGGACATCATGGACATCGGTTTCAAGGCCTCACGGGTGTGCGAATCAATCCTGAGCATGGAGAAGAAGTCAATGCCATTGATTGGTGGGACGAAAATGATTCAGAGGTTTGCATTCCATCCTATGCCATCGTAGTCATTTATGCTGATGACGCGGTAGAATCCTCAAAACTGGCCACTGGCCAAGAAGGTTTTTGTCACATTCGAGGTCTGTCTGTTGACCTTCAGTGTCTACATTGGAAGTGCGATTTATACTCCTGGGATTCCCGCTGTGATGAAGGATTTTCATGTCAGCCATGTGACAGCAACGCTGGGCTTGACATTGTTCGTTGCAGGATACGGGCTAGGCCCGCTGCTCTGGTCACCCATGAGTGAAGTTCCTTACATCGGACGGAATCCAGTTTATATCTTCACTTTGGCTGTATTTTTTGCATTACAGGTCCCGACAGCCTTGGCGGGAAATCTAGGGACACTGCTTGCGCTTCGATTTCTGACTGGATTCATTGGGTCGCCTCCTCTCGCTACGGTATGGAACCTCGTAAACGATATGGACAGCGAACTAATATAAGCAGGGCGGCGCAACGATTGCCGACATGTTCAGACCAGCAAAGCGTGCTTATGCGATTGGCATCTGGGGCATCAGTGCCGTGTGCGGTCCTGTCATGGGACCATTGGTCGGGGGATTCGCTGCACAGGCAAAAGGCTGGCGATGGACTATCTGGGAATTGATGTGGTTGTCGGGATTCTCACTTCTCATGTTGCTGTTCTTCCTCCCGGAGACATCGTCAGCGAATATCCTGTATCGGCGCGCCCGCCGACTGCGCCAACTGACCGGAAGAGAGAACCTGAAGTGCGAGCCGGAGATTGAGAGTGAAGGCCTTACCGGACGGGAAATGCTCATGATTGTTCTGGTCAGACCGTTTACTCTCAACTTCACGGAACCGATGGTCTTTCTTCTCAATCTCTACATCGCGCTCATATACGGCCTCCTCTACGTCTGGTTCGAATCCTTCCCCATCGTCTTTAAGGGGCATCTACCACTTCAACCTCGGCCAACTAGGCCTTGCTTTCCTGGGTATCCTCATAGCCGCTCTCCTGACGATTCCGCCGTACTACTGGTGGATGCACAAGTACCTCGAGCCTCAATTCGACGAAAACGGAAATATCCCATCTGAAGCTCGACTTGGACCTACCGTCGTTGGCGCTTGTTCTATCCCAATCTGTCTGTTCTGGTTCGGCTGGAGTGCACGACCGGAAATCCACTGGATCATGCCTATCATCGGCTCCGGTTTCTTCGCAGTCGGAGCGTTCATTCTATTCAACGCAATTCTGAATTATCTTCCCGACGCGTATCCAGCTTATGCGGCGTCTGTGCTTGCGTGGAACGATCTCTTCCGGTCAGGTTTCGGTGCAGGATTTCCCTTGTTTGCAACGGCAATGTATCAAAACCTTGGGGTGGGATGGGCAAGTTCCACCCTGGCGTTTTTGTCCATTGCGTTCATACCTATTCCATTCGTTTTGATGAAGGTGAGTATATGTCTTCTATGCTACAAGCGTACACTAATGTGGATAGTCTGGGGCCACGCTGAGGAAGAAATATAGTAAGCATGCACGGAAGGATATATAGGTCACGCTGTCCATTACCGAAATTACCAATGGCGCTTTCCAGGATCCTTGAGCTAGCTCCTAAGACGCTTGAGACAGCAGAGACCGTCATATGATTGGCAACATTCAAAGATCTGGAACTCACCCATACGTGTTGCAGGTCATTTCGCTGTTCGAAATCAGGCCTAAATATATTGAAGCCATTTGATCCACATGAAGCAGATAGGATTTGTGATGAGGCAGAAATCATTGAGGTGTACAACCACATTGTAACAGGCTTCTTGAATCAGTGCCAGACCTTCAGCATATCGCTCATGCAGTTCATGCAAGAGTACTGGTGTCCACAAATGCAAGAATACCTCCGCGACGGCGCTAACCTGGATGAAGGGTGTTCAACACAGTTGAATGACCTTGGGATCACTCTTACTCCAAGTACCCGGCTAAACTCAAATGCGCTTTGCGTGCATCTACATCCAAAGGTAACAGAAGGCAATGAAGGTTCGTCTGGAACTTGCTAAACTGAAATGTTACATAAAGGCCTTTGTGAGTGATGATTATCTGTCAATGGAATTCAACTTCATTCAAAAGGCTTTCAGCTGGTGAGATGCTGTTGATCGTTTTGATTCCCGTCAGTACTCGCAATGGCGCGGGGTACTTTTTAAGTTATTCAGATGCTATTTTATTTTGGCGTTTCTTTCCGCTTCCCGCTTTTATAAGATTTAATGCTGCTTGATATCCGGGAGTAGATGCACTTTAAGCTTAGAAACCATAGAATTTCCACCATCAATGTGTGGTCTTGTAGGGAAGTTACCAGCCATTATTTTACGTGTAGATATACTTATTTTCTGGATAAGGTAAATACTCACAGGGGGGGGGATGTTGTTTGACACTCTAAAACAGATATCATGGCTATTAAATGTCCCAGACCCGCGCTGCTCTTCATGCCGCCAAGCATCTGGGGGCAGACACTTCTAAATCTGGTTCCTTTTCTGTAAGTACTCGTATCATGATGCTTAACCGTCTCCATTTATGTCTTTAGTGCTGACACGTATATTGTTGAATGATCTACTTGCAGAAGGTGCATGGCCGGCTCCCGCGTGTTGGGTCCTCATCGACGCCATAGTCTCCACGTGGAAATAGTAGCCGCCAGTCCTGGTTAACGTGCATCGATGCAAGCTGACCGAGGGCAAACCTTATGTGCATAAAGTGAGTTGTTACCATAGCCACTTTGATGAATCAACTGGCCACATATCCCAGAGAGGTAATTGAATACGGATGTACATTTAGTATTGACTCACAACCTCGTATTCATGTAGCCGAGGATATGATTCATAAGACTTGTTGACAAGGTGGCTGAGACAATCCGGAGAAATTGTTGAAACTCTGGCGTTCCCAACCACAAACTCAACGACTACATATAAAGCTGCGAAATACGAGATGCTGATAAATAACCGCATCTCCCGTTCCCGCATCTAGACACAACCAACAAACAACGCTCACAATGTCAGATGAAAAGTCCTACACCGCAAGCTGCCACTGCGGCAACGTCAAACTCTCCTTCTCCAAATCCCCTCCTATTGAAGAAGGGGACGTCGTCTCATGCAACTGTATGATTCCTGATCTTGTCATTGTCCCTCTAGCTGACGGGCATAGGCTCCATCTGCCACATCAACGGGTACATGCTTACCTTCGTCCCCACCTCAAAGGTCACCTTTGAAATGGACAAGGACGCAGTATCGGTATACTCTCTCCGTTCTTGGCGCCTGTAAGGTGGTCTAATAGTGATAGGGATACCGCTTCGCATCGCGCAATTACCCCCATTACTTCTGCCGGACCTGTGGGACAAGCATGTATGCGCAAGCTGATCTTCCTGGTAAGGAGGATCAGCCTACGGGGATCAATGTAGGTCCATCCCTGGCCGCGTAGGAGCCAATGCTAAATGTGTAGGTACGCGCGATTCAAGGGATTGATATCAAGTCGTTGAAGGTTCGTGAGTATGATGGGAAGAACTTGTTGTAATGGTTGGTCATAGTTTTGAAGTATCCTGTTTAGTGGGCATTTGGACGTGGAAGGTGACTTGTTCATGATTTCTGGGGAGAGAGTCTGGTGTTCTGCGGCGATTGCGGTGAGAGGATGAGTTATTTGAGGAAGGGCCTTCATTACTTAACAATGAGTTATCAAGTCATCTCACTACTCATAATCCTTCTCATCCGTCATAAACTCCTCATCATTCAAATGTCTGAACCGCCACCAGAAGACCACAGTCTGCACAGCCAACGCAATACCCGGCGCGGCCCAGATCCAAATCAGCCACGGGTCCTGCGTCGCCGGAATCAATATCTCCCCCAGCGCACTGGACAACGCATTGTTAAACAAAAACACAGCCACGAGTAGGCCGCGCATACTCGGCGGCGCCCGCGAATAAGCCAGCTCATACGCCGTCACATTGCAGAAACACTCCGAGAGAGCACCCAGCACCGTGTTCGGGATCTGCCACCAGATGCTCAGTGGGCTGACGCCATCGCACGCCGAGGCGTGGTAGCCACATGGTGAGGTCTCGTAAACTCGCCACTGTACTATTGCTGCGATGACGCTGGAGATGGTCGCGAGGATGAATCCAAAGGCGATCCGGCTTGCTGGGCCGAAGCGAATCCGGTACCGCGCGAGAGCGGGGTAAACGACGTGGCTGAGGAATGGAACCGTGACGATGATTGTCAAGGCGTTGAAATTGTTGAGGAGATCATTGGGGGCGCCGTTGGTGGTCATCGAGCCGCCTTGGTTGGTGGAGACGGAGCCGATGCCCCCGTCGTTGAGGATCCAGATGGGGAAGTAGAAGAAGACTTCGGTGGCCACTGTGTGGTGGTTAGAGGAGTTCAAGCAAAGTGTCAGGGAGTAAACTCACCCAACGTGCGTCGCACGTCGTCTACCAGCTTCTCGTTCCAATCTACCTGGATCCCCTCCGCGGCGAGCACGCTAGGCTTAGCGGCGTTGAAGAAATCCTTCTTCCAGACGCGGTACTTGTTGCGACGGAGAGCAGTCGAGATGATCTTGAAAGCCTTGGTGAGATCTGAACTGCCGCTCGGAGGTTGCTTGTACGTTTTCTTATACACCAACGCCAACACGACTGGGAGAAGAAAGTATATCGCTCCCGCCAGCACAAACGACAGCCAGAACCCAACATACTTCTCTGCGTACGCAGTGGGAAGCATATAGAACGCCCCGATGTTCACAAACGCGTAGAAGAACAGCATCGTTCGCGTGGTAGTCAACTCCGGATCGACAATGACCTTCTCTCCCGTCTTCAGAACCTTGGTGTACTGCTTCTTCTGGCGATTTTGGTCGAGGATGGTGGGTGCGATGTTGGGCTTGAAGATTCCGGCTCCGAGCGCCAGAAGGAGAAGGCCGATTATGAACGGAGGGGCGGCGTGCGCTGGACCTTTTTGAAGGACAGAGGGTATGGCGCCGATGATCTGGATTATATGTGCGATGCCGCAGATTGCTACACCGACGCAGATCGCCTTGTAGCGGCCCACGTGGACGTCCGCCCACCTGTACTGTCAGATGGGTCAACAACAAATAGGAGTAAACTTACCATCCACCGAGAATAGGCAGGACATAGGCTAAGAAGGAAAACAGAAGCACAAGCCCTTGGCCAGCCTGCAGACCCATTCCTAACGCACCAGCCGACTCCTGTGTGCCCCTCGGGGGAGCACCAGCCCCATTTCCACCTGTCTTCGGTTACCATCAGCCTTTCATAAAGAATACAGGGAGTATACCCTTTGGAAGAGGACGCTGGATGAAATTAGAGAATATATTCTTGGCGCCGTAGTAGGATGCACGCTCCGCGAACTCGACAATACACAGCGAAAACGATACCAGAGGGAGGGTTGCAGGGACTTTGCGCAGCGATATCTTTTCTTCTTCTGTGGGAGCAGGGTAGTCGTCTGTTTCCGTAGAGGTGGCTGTAATTTCATAGTCGTGCTTTTCGAGGTCGCCTTTGACTTCAGTCAACCCGGAGGTGATCGCGTTGCCGGTAATGGTATCACCTGGTGAAGCTGCTATTGTCAGTAGAGCTAGACAACGGGCAGGTGGACTTACACATTTTGACACCTGCGATGAAATGGCATTCATGATTCTAGACGAGGAGATGGATGGTTCCCTTTTTATCGATGCTCAGCTGGTCGCGCCATCGAGGTCTGTCCTTTGCAATTATGCAAGCGACGGACTCCGTCGGTAAGACAATCATGCAACATTAGCTGGTCAGTATCAAATCAGGTTCATCGGATACAGCCAATTGCGGTAGGAATATGCAATGTAACCTCAGGTGGGATTTGTTGCTTAGCCGTGCTTGAAGTTCTTATCACGGGCGCGGGTCATGCTAAAGCAGGTTGATCAATTCGAGTCCACTATCGCGCCATCAAGTCAGTCTGGCATTTGTTCTGTCAACAAGCTAACAGCTCAATTTTACCTAATGTGTAAATGAACGCTGAGTCTTCGAAGCTTCTGGATCTTTTCGCCATTGGTTACCATCAGTGCTTCATTGCCTTTCAGGGAAAAATCGTAGAGGTGGTAGAACGAGATTTAATGCAAGATGGAACGTGTATCCCCCCGCCACTAAAGACTAAGGCGCTATAGGTAAGTTCTGGGTGAATACTTCTGTACAATTCGCTGCATTCTTGCATTGACCTCGTGGCGAATATCCGACGCTTGGACGTCAAAAATATGTGAGATAGAACTACAACCTCCATGCGGTCCATGCTGTATGCCTAGCTTAGCCATGTTTCGGGGACTCAATTTCTTAGAACCGATTGATAGCACCACACTACGCCAGATAAACGACGACTGTACACTGTAATGAACGCTGGATGTTTCTTAGACATTGTATCAGCAATAGATGTTAAAGTAGGCTTGCCAGAGTGGCCAGGCCCATAAGTTACAGTAACAATTAACCAAGGAATCGCTATCAAATAAAAATTGGTCTACTGCAAACTAAAGAACGTACCCAACAGCAAGCTCTCAGCTCCGCAGTGGAACGTTGGTTGCAGGCACGCATATCAGCTCATGGCGAAAGCAAAAGAGACACGTCTTAAGGCGCCTGTTAAAGCATGTATGACGACGATGGTGTATCATGGATGCTTGGTTTGCAGTATATGTCATGAAACATCGAATACATTTCATGGGTCATGTTGATTTTGTGCCGGAGAGTTCGAATTTGGTCGCAGACATCCCTCACTGAGGCGAAAAGCTTATGGAGCTTTCTGGTGGTCATGTGCGGACACAGCTAGTGGCGGAAGTTGTATGAGGACAGTTTCTGTTGAGATGTCTGTGCTGCGGTGTATCGGTGGATGTAGAACATCTTGTTGTTAACCGTCTTTATGTCGATAGTGCTCGGATTAGTTAACAAGGATGCGTCAGGGATCAGCGCGTCTTTATACCAGATGTGTATTAAGGAAAGCTTGGACATTCCGGGGTTTCAGGCCAGCAGGCAGGGCTTATACTCAATTCCTTCAACGACACTTGCGTCCAGGGTGACAGCTTTCTCCAGTTTTGCCGCAGCGGGAACTTCCACTTCGCCAAAAGATAGACTTGCAACGTTCTTGTGTCGCCATTCCCCATTTGTCCATGTCCTGAAGCGAGGCCTCTTTCTACCACAGAACCACAAGAAGGGTCAATAGGTGTAGGCGGAGCTCGGGCTCGAGGAAAACTTGCTTCCGGCTCTCCTGCCGGTCTAGGAGAGCTCTGACATCGTCCACCAGGACTCCAATGTTGCCTTCCTGCAACAATTTCGACATGGCACAGAAGCTGATGGTGATCGGCTTCCCGCGTAGTGTTCTTCTCTTCGCTCTGAGGCCAATGAACTCGTTGCTCCCGTTCATCCTCCTGGCCTTGTATTTGGCGCAGCCGAGCCTCCTCCTGCACTTGCTGTTGCGGGCGCTGCAGCCTGCGCCGTTCTCTACGACGCTCCCTGCTGTTTGGGCCCTCCATCCGTGGACGACGCGTAGGGGGATTAGAAGGCGGGGAAGGATAGGGAGGCCCGCATTGGTGTGAGCGACGCGGAGGGAAGACCTTATTGATCTCCAGTTCTGTCCTCTTCATCCTCGTCCTCCTCGACTTGCCGCTGGCTTTGCTGGTGGTGAATAAACAGCAGCTCTAAGTAGAGCTGCCGGGCCACCTCCCGCAGCTCGTCATTCTCTGCTTGCATCTCCTCTAGCTGCTGTGTTGCCGCTGCCTCTCATGCACCCTGCGCAGCCTGCGGTTGTCCCTGCCAGATATGTCTGCCAGCGGCGATGATCCCGTACTGAGCATGAGGACAGGCGTGCTGAACCACCATGGCTCACATGTATCTCTGCAGTTGCCCTCCTTTCGACGTCGCTATTGGGGGAATCAGTTTCCCTGAGCGGAGGGATTCTATTAAAGAGATATTAGCCCATATTTCGCAGTAAATCTGTCATCAGTCCATACTTGAGCATTTCCCGGGATAGTATGTGAGGAGCAATTCCCCTCCTTTTGTATCCATGTCGCTGGCAGAGTTTGCACCGTACGTCTGATATGTCTGCCGACGGCGATGATCCCGTGCTGAGCACGAGGCCAGGCATCCAGAACTACCATGGCTCGCTGTATCTCTGCAGCTGCCCTCATCGCTGTTGGGGGGATCGGCTTCCCTGAGCAGAGGGATCCTATTAAGGAGGTATTAGCTCATATAGCGCAGTAGAAGTGTCATCAGTCCATACTTGGGCATTCGCGGGCCCGGCACGTGAGGGGCATTCCGCCTCCTTGTGCCCGCGCCGCTGGCACAGCTTGCACCGCATCTTCTATACTGTGACATCCATTGTCAGAACATTCATAGTGAGAGTGAAGTACCGGATGTACCATAATGCGAGCTGGCCCCTTGCCACCATAAGGAGGGCGGTGATTGCCGTCATAATCCCCGTTGTTGATTTCTTCCACCAGAACCGGACGCCGCGGATGGTTGGTAGTGGGTGGCTGTGGTAGAAGCCATAACTGCAGGAAGAATGCGGTAAAGAAAAAAGTGTAAATATCGTCGTATTTGGAGCAGGAAGGGTAAGGAAGGAAACGAATCCCTTTCGGATTCTGTTTTGATTTGAGCACTCCGGGCTTACTTGGTGCCGTAGGACAGGCGAGAAGACTGTCAAAGACAGAGAATAGATCATCATCACTGTCGTCTTCGTGAAATCCCAGGCCGTAGATGCACAGCCCTTGGGTTCGTATCTATCCCTTCTTTTGATTGCGCTTGCAGGATTTCCCAAATCTCTGATTTCCGTGTCTCGTAGACATGATCGGCGAGCCTGCTGACTGCTGTCGTGTCGAATTGCCAGGCTGGGCCCTGAATACGAGCAGACTATCCGTCGACGAAACAGGTTCTGTGCTCACAGCACACTCATGGAGAGGCTCTTCGTCAATGGGTAATAATGCAACGACGCTTGGGGTCTTTGGAGACCTCAGCCTGCGTGTGCTGACTGGCCACTTTCGTAAGAAACAGTTGAAATCAGTATCTAAAATTGTGAAAACAATCAATTCCTTCGCTTTGTCTTTGAAAAGTTAGGCCACGCCTGATTGGTCAGGGGACAGGATGTCTGGGCAATCCAAGGGTGAGGCTATGATTGTCAGAGTCGTACTGAGCATGAGGCCAGGCGTGCTAAACCAAGCTATGATCTAGTCACAGCAGTACCATCATCTACCACAGCTCGAGCAATGCTCTTAGCAAGCGCTTCGTCCTCGAGGGTCTCTCCGATAACGCGCAGACTCGCGCGGTCTAGATTTACCTAGGACCGGATCGAGTAAGTTTTCCATTTGTTTCCCCACGGACTGGTGATCGGAAATCGGAGGGTTGCACCATCCAGCCATGTTTCTAGTGAGGTCAAGTGCTTCTGAAGTTTCGTAACAGTGCCAGTTCTAGGCACTTCCAAGTCACGTTGGCTGTCGTTAGCTGCCATAGACAATAGGCAAATCCAATGCTACTTCTCCCTCTTCCGTATGTATCCCATGTATCTCCGGCGTTATAACCGTTCTTCCAACGAGCTGCAGTGGGTGTCTGCCCACGCTGACGAAGTCATCCAAACTCACATCTAGGGCGGAAGTCATGTCCGCTGCTGGACTAATGGCATTAGCTTCAACCCCTGCTTCCCACCATTTCTTTACTGTCGGTAGGTCAGATGTGAATCCACGTCCAACAGCCCCGCTCCGATTATGTTGGGTGGTGAAAACAAGGCACATCGTATGGGCTCCGTCTGTCGAAATCCTTTGTAGAATTGCTCGTCGGGGTGGCCTCGTATTTCTAGGCTCTTCAGGCTTATCTCCTGAGTTAACAAAAAGGAGCCGGCGTAGGGAACGCTCACGATCAGGCCGCCTCGGCCAAGGTTGGGAGCATTGGCTAGCTCCTGAAGCCGACTGCCCCGTGATTTGCCACTCTTTCCTATCTCAACAATGAGAAAGAGCGGAGCGGCAGATGTTCATGACGATCAGGAATGCTCCATGATCCCTGTCTAGCTTGTGCACTTCATGTTTATCCTGGCTCGTCGGCAGTGGTTGTTGGAGGGACACGTTTCCCCAGACGGACCCAAAAGCACTTTTTTGCTAAAGTGAGGTGTGAGACCATGAAGTAGGCCATGGCGTTTTGGTTTTTTTAGATAGCCATGTCAATATTAGAAGCCGCACAGACTTCCCAGTCTAAGCTGCCGGGATATATCATTCCGCACTCGTCTTCGGACAGCAGCCCGGAGGTAACCCATCGATGCTGGCACCGATTATATCACATACAGAATCAATATGATTCATATAAGGTTCACATTTTTTTGAGCTCCGAATATCAGCGTAAACGGGGAGTGCTTCTGTACCCAGGGTTTTTAACGCATCCATTAAAGACGTGGAAGATTGATCGCCGGATATGCACGCTGACAGCCTCCGTAGATGCCGAAGAAGTTGATGGCGCTGGTTTTGTTTGTGCTGCTGTCTCTGTCGGGCTGGCCTTGACGGGAGTGCGTTGCTGTGTGGACAGGGGGTTGTAGTTAATTCCTCTTGCCAGAGGTGAAGAGCAAGGTCTTGGTCTGACAGTCGCCC
Source organism: Aspergillus pseudoviridinutans (assembly GCF_018340605.1). Classification (NCBI taxonomy): domain Eukaryota; kingdom Fungi; phylum Ascomycota; class Eurotiomycetes; order Eurotiales; family Aspergillaceae; genus Aspergillus; species Aspergillus pseudoviridinutans. The sequence goes on along the minus strand of NW_025091290.1, from coordinate 266,666 downwards.
TGCGGGCTGCTTATCCTTGGTTTGGTTCATAGTGGCCGCGATATCCTCATGTAGGATGTCGAGAATTACCGCGGAACTAGCCGCATCCATGCTTGGGTAATGGTAGAAGTACTAAGGTGCATAAGAGATTTGGAGATGGAAAAAAAATGAATAGAAACGAGGTGTCTGGGATGGATGAAGAAGGGGAAGGTAGAGAGCAAGGTCTTGGTCTGACAATCAGCCAGCCGCCTGTTTCCCTTTGCTTCGGTTCATGGTGTCCGTGATATCACGGCCATTTCCAATGCTCAGACAGCCCATCAATGCAAAAGACACCAGACCCATGGAACGCTGCCTGTGTGTTTCTGGATCGAGGCGCCAGCGTTATCATTGACAACGCCCTGCTCAACCAGGGGCTTGACTCCCTTCTCTCCCATCGTCGCCCTGCTGTGATGTACTTGATGCTGAGCGCATCAAGAAACATTTGGGCGAGCCACATGACTATAGGCCAGTGGACAAAGACGAGGATCACATTTTATTGGAGCAAATTTGGATCATGCGCCCTGAAGACGATGTCAATGATTGGACTCGATATTTTCGACCTTATAATTCTTCTTTCGCTGCGGGGGCGGTCGTCTGACCTTCAGGTCCTTTTCCGATCTGAGCCTTCGGCATTTGTGTTCTATGTTCATTTTGATATAATGAAACATGCCTCAAGACCAATCAGATGGTTTCGACGTGGCCGCCAAAAACTCATCTGCATATAGCTTTAAGCGAAGATAGCATGGGACTTTTCATCGATTGCTCCTTTAACTCGCGGAAGGCGCTCAGCACCTCCAACGACCTTTTGATCATAGGCAAGGTCATCTACAGTCCGCCTGGTCAAACTGGAAGCCCTGCACATCTGTGCATAGCAGCTGTACAGTTACGGCTGCGGTCGAAAATGCCCGTGTAGCATTTCATTATCGCGGACAGATCAATATGCCCGCTGTCTGGTCCAAATCAATATTAGCATATAAACGGGAAAAAAAAGAAGGTATCAAGACGTACCGGCTCACAGAGCACGTGGGCTGGGTTCGCCCTGGGCTGTTCAATGTAGGCTGGTGTGACAGGCCTTGGAGCATTCGGCGGAACGAGTTGCCACCTTTCGAGTCTCACGTAGATTGTTTTTAAAACAATCCGGAGGACGATGGAGCATCACGAGTGAGCCATATGATTTGTGGCCTTGATTATGGCCCCAAGGTGAAGCCACTCGCAGTAAAAGTGTCAATGAACAATTGTCAATGAACAATCTCACTCTTGAGCCGTGGGGTCTTGGCTGTCGGCACACCCTTCACTTTGTCACTTGCAGGCCTCCCCGCCGGCCTTAATCATGTCGTCAAGCGACTACGCGTACAGAAAGCCGACGTACTGCTATCGATTTAGTCCACAGCAAAGGGACGTCGATCTTAAAGATCCCAGTTTTTGCAGTGGTGCAAAGGCACGGCACCCACCAATATTTGAAAGTGCGGCGACAGTCCAGCAATGACGGGTCCCTAAGAGAACCTTAGCCACGATACCAAGAAGATTGAGAGAGCTGTACTCTTCTTCCATCATTGAGCATGTCTCCAGGCGATCCCGAACATCCTTGAATGCCGCATCGGCTTCCTTGAATTGTTGATGTATGAACACTTGACTAGATGTTTTTATCTCGCCTGTGAAGGAGGCTGTGCCCTGGCTCTAATCATGAGGATAGCCTTTCAGGGCTGGACTAAGTATCTAGAAGCAAGTCCACCATCGAGGCTGACTCCTAGATGGTTGATGCCACCCCGGCGGGCGGCGGAGCATACAATTGAGCCCTAGGAGTGTCCGCAGGAGGCGAGGGTGGTCTTTCCTGCAAGACGTTAGCTGCGAAGATTTCGCGGAAAGGACAAGGGGGTGAACTTACCACCGAGGTGGCCGCGGACGAAATGTTTCTCGTGATGATGCCAAAGTGGCCGTGGTTTGAGAGGCAGTTGGCCCAGGTGCAGAGGCAACTCGGCGTACAGCATGGGACACACAGTGTGTAAGAAGGAGAAATGAATGGAGTCTGGAACTCCATTTTAGAACTGGATTTTAGACCCGGTCTTGCGGCAGCGATATTCATCAACTGAACATCAAGTCCGATGCTGGACACCGCGCAAGGCCAGCAGTGGATTATCCACCGGAGTCAGAGGCAGCTTAGAGGAGTGGATCAAATCAACAAGGTTGAAGTCTCAGGAAGATAATTGATCAGCAGAAGTAGTCTGAATGACTTCGTCTCAAGATAGGTGGTGATGGGAAGAATGAGAAGGAAGAGGGAGATATAAGAGAAGGGGTACATAATGCCCATTCACTAGTGGGTAGTAATTATTCACTATCCATCAGCATATCTTCCCAGAAGTGAATGATAGGGACATATTCAACATCTTCGTATGCACATAATTGAGCTACATGCAAGGGACGGGTTTCTGCTGTCCTGGGCTCGGAAAAGCTACCGGCATCCACAGTACAGGGAGCATATAACCGCATAGTGAGACATCAACGGTGCGCCGCGCTGGACAATCTTAGACTATTCTTCCACGTCGATATCTGATCCATTTACGGCGCGTACTTTCAGTAGATAGTGGCGATAATCTGTATAGGTTGAAGAGGATATCATAGTGAATACACCTAGCTCCAGAGAAAGCACCTATGCGTGGACCATTAGGAGAATAGGGTTCAGACATATCCAGGAAACCAGCATAGGAATTTATGACAGGATCGTCCGGCCTTTTATAGAGAAGGGCGGGCATTGATTCCAAAACAGCTCTAAGGGGTCACAGTGCTTTATTCTATGAATGTGACCATTTCCTCTTTAGCAAACTGGCCCATTAAGCTCACCGATAGTAGTTTTCTTTCTGGCTGCGTTTCCGCTTCTTTCATGTTCTCTGAGACATCAAGACAAACAAACTAACAAATCACCCAGCTTATCCAACACAACCGCCTGCACATCGGCAGCTGCATCGGTCTTGTCGCTCAGAGCTACATACATTCCCATGAACATTACTGGACGATACTGTTTAGTTATCCTTGGAATACAGTCAAGCATACTCTTGAATACTCCGCCTTGACAACGCGCATGGCGATCTTTGTATTATACGAAATTCGTCTTCTGTTAAACGCGTTCATTCAAAGAGGTTGCTCGTACTCTTCTTACTCGGTTCTTGCCATTCTCAGTATCCACGGACATCTCTCCTTCAGCTCCAAGGAAATGACACCCAAAGCTCATGAAACCGAATAGTACCTTCAGCTGTAGCAGATTTCAGGCTGCACGGGGATCTTTGTCAAATGCAGGCTGCGTTGCTACAATGCAGCATAGCCMTCGTCCTGGGCAGAAGGCGAACCGGAATATATCGCTGGGATGTGTCCTGTTCCGCTGTGCTAAACTCTCCAGAACTTGCAAGTCGTTCTGTTATTGCATGCTTTTTGACTATGAAAATCCTGGCCAAGCACACAGCTATTAATAACTGAGACAATCCATACCTAGTCCGAAAAGGACGGAAATCAGACACACAAAGACTATCTCGGGAGGCGCATACAATCCACAAGGTCACGCATTCGGATGAGAGTTTGATAGAAGCAAAGGTATCACACTGCTGGAGAGAATCAAGCCCACGGAACGCAATAATAGCACGAGCATCTTATTGACATGAAAGGACGACTGGGAGCAAGATGCGAAGTGATTCTGGTGTAGCAAGGATCGCTGTTTTCCGCCCTGCAATATCGAGCTCGTTCAGTCCAATCGTTAGGGATTGCAACGCAGGCATGGGTAATTAGATGAGTTCCTCATCTGAGTCTTCATGCCACTCATCGTCTTCGAGGTCATTCGGTTTCACAGTACCACTTAACGCAAGCACACGATTCAGGACCCACTGCATTTCAAGGATCCGTGTATCTGGGAGAGGATAATTCTCCGGATCATGTGTCTCAAGGGTGATCGTCTCACCAGAGAGGAGTGGACGATCATTGCGGATATCATGCAGAGCAGCACCGTAGTCTGATGGGTGGATATCTGATGGAAGTTGCGGGATAATACTAAAGTAGACACAGTCACCTTCATGTTGCTGGAGCCACCAAAGCTTAAGTGTGAGCCACTTGCCCTCTGCATCTCTGTTGACAGGTTCAAGGACAATGTACCCCTTGGCGTATAGCGCATATGCATTTGGACTGAGGAGTATGAGATTCTCAGGCTTTTCAGGTCCAAAGCCGTCTCCATAAATGGCATTATACCATTCGTGTACCTTTTTGTCACTCCAAAACTCTCTCAGAGCAGCGAAAAAATGTTGCACGTCATCCATATTCTCATCATTCATCCAATAGGGATATAAAGGGTACGGCTGGCAGATGTCCTTGCTGCAATTTGTCAGAATGCAGGCTTTATCACGGTCGCAGCACTGTGATATAATGTGGTTAGTGGTAGGTCCGTTGCAATAGGGTCTGAATGGAAGGCATAGCTTACTGCAACTTCTGCAGACTGTCTTTTGGGCCTCTTCCCATTGGGCGAGTCCATGTATTCCCATGATCCTTTGCGCGAGTCAACAGCTTCCTCCTGTCGATCCTTTTGTTGCCCTGAATAGAACACGCTGTTAGCCGTACGTAACGATAGAGACTGGATGAAGGCTGACAATTTTGACCTATTTTGCCCTCGGCCCCAACGCGGCAGAACTTGTCATAGATCTCAATAGGCCAATGCGGCCCATCTGGGAGATGTCGATCAATTAAATATTGTAGCTTCTCCATATCGGCAAGCCACAAGCACGCGTAAAAGGTTTTGAAGCTTTTTATCGCATCGGCTTTGAAGAACGGCAACGTGGTTACTGCGTCGGTAATCTTGTGGACCAGCTTGATGCGCTCGGTCTCCTCGAACGGAGCACCTGGACCGCTTGAACTGGCCATAGCTGATGGTATCCAAGTAATCAGAAGTAAGCAATCCAATGCGAGTAAAGCTTTGTTCGACGTTAATTGTTTGTTGGTGCTAATCAAGCTGTAACTGGTGATGTTAAGAAAGAGGAGATTTTCATGGTGACATGATGTAAAGCACGCAGAGGGTGGGGATGTGACTTGAGCACGAAAGATAGATGTCACTCTGGGAAGCATAGTGGTAAGATGAAGAAGTTGTGGAGTTGATCAGATGAGATGCAGAAACAAGGGCCCATCCGTGCAACCAATTAAGTGAATGCCTGAGTTGCAAGAATTCTGCGGTTCCGGATAGTTAACCGCTTTTGGGGCGGAGGCCCAGTTACCTAAGTACCTATCCCTGGTAGTGCTGGCGGATACCATTATTAGGTCCCATTCACCTCTAATAAGAATGTCTATACTGTAGAGCGTCATGTTGTAAGAACATCATAGAACGGCAAGCAAATAGAACTCTCGCCATGTAGTTATACCAGTTGAACTATTTCTGGACTGACAGGTAACCCGTCAAATATTTTTCCTGCAGGCCTACGGAACCTCGATATACCGGCCTGATGTTATGGACAAGAGAGGAATTGAGTGGCCTTTGCCGCATTGCTTAGCTGAGTTGTGCTGCTTACTTCGAAGCCATCGTACATTAGAGAATCTATTCTAAACTCGGAAGCCAGTAGCTAGTGATGTTGGGTTGTAAGCTGATTTTACTGTACTTCATTTTCTATTTGGTTGTAGATGGGAAAGCGCCAATTCAATTGCAAGAATGCTATATACAGAGCAATGGCTATATACAAGGAAAGCTCATCTTAGCTTCGCCCGCACATAGAATACAGGTTACTGGACTCCAGCACCACGGTGAGGTGTGAGCTTATCGCTGGAGGCCTGGAGGCCATCGAAGATGACCACCAGGCACCTACTTACTCAGTAGGATTTCAGGCATTGTGTCGTGGGAACATCTTCAGCACCAGCCGCACGAGGACACTTGTTCAGTGTTGACAGCGAGTCGCCACATAACTTGTGGGCATAAATGAGGGCACTATCCAGTGCGGCCACCAGGATGAGGACACTTCTTCAGTGCCGTCAGGACAACGAGGGCACTTATCCAGCGCCGAAGGAACGCACGGGCCTCACTGGTGATCGGCTTCACGAGTAGTGTCCTTCTCTTCGCCCTGAGGCGCATCGACTCGTTGCTCCCGCTCATCCTCCTGGGCTTGTATTTGGAGCTGCTGAAGCTGCTCCTGCATTTGCTGCAGGCGCTGCTGCCTCCGTCGCTCTTCGCGACGCTCCCGGCTGTTTGGGCCCTCCATCCGAGGACGATTCTGCCGGACACGAGGACGGGGAGGAGAAGGGGGAGGAGGTCCCTGGTTCTGGGAAGCCGCAATCTGTAAGGAACGGTCATAGTCAGCGGCATTCTAACATGATGAGCGGCAATATTGTCCTCACCAGGGCGGCCAAGACGCGCGTACCAACGCGACATGTCGCCGCTTCGTGACCCCAGCGTCGACAGAACACACACCACTGGCCCTTCTGTAGATTACGCTGTCAGCTCAAATCTAATGTAGATAAATCTTTGCTCCAGCTACCTTCTTTGCCTTCTTCACCTTGCCCTCTCCGGGGCTGCGCCGGTCGCCATTGTTCCGGTCAGGATTTCTCCCACCGGAGCCAGAGGCAGCAGCTGGCGCCTGGCGAGATTTAGACACACCGGAGTGGGCAGCGGAAGCCATCCGAGTAGCCATTTCTTCCTGATCAGATTAGAAAATAGCGAAGGCGATTGTGGTGATGAAACGAGGGGCGGGAGGGAAGAAGAGGAAGAGCAAAAAGAATTTCCAGTATTTGTGCAAGAGGAGTGATCAGTTTGGCCTCCTAGTGTTGTTTAATGGTCATTCACTTTCGTCTATTTATATTCGACAACTGCAATGGAGGTGGTCATCACTCAACATATGGCAAGCACGTAGTGTCCATAGTGTGCATACTTACCACTTAAATTATATTCGTCCAGGTTGTTTAGAGGAGTATTGATAATAAACAGTAGTCAATACCTTATCACTGGCACACATCTTTGATAGAATGTAGTACATATCATTTGAAGCTGTTCCTCAGACGAGAAGTCCCCTTAGAGTTATGGGGAGCTTGCAAGGCTACTGACTAAGGGCTCATAAGAAGTGCTGTAACCGAGTCACGAAGCCAGCACCTTTGCAAGGTCTAACTGTTGGCGCCCGTCATTAGGCATTTGGGTCTAATGAACATCGCAGCGACGGAGTTACAGACGCATAGGAGAAGTCCTTCCTCTACTTGTAGACTGCGTACCTTCCCTGATTATATTGACTTGGAGTACCTTCCGTTGCGGGGTCTGCCAGAGATGTGAGCTGCGAAGGTGTAGGTTCTTCCTGAATTTTGGTACTAGTGTAAGACTGGCTCCTTGTAGAGAAGTGCTGAAGGAATAAGCGGCATTTTGAAATGAACATACTCGGCCGGCCAACAGAGTGTGTCCCCATCTAAGCGTAGGGTTGCGGAGATCCCTGGCCCTGTCATAGACATGGCTAGTCACGGTCAGTCTCAGTCTGCATCTTCTTTCCGTGCTCGCGCAGCTGCTCGAAAGTCTCAACCCCCGGTCTTGTGTAACTGCCCTGTCCTTAATATAGGTGAAGGCCCAGTTTGCCAAGTATGAAAAACGATGAGACAACTTGAATTGAATGGGATCGATAAGACCAAGCAGATTCAGGGATGAAAAATGGTGAGACCGGAAGTATCGGGGCTCAGGTTGCTGTGAGCGGGATCCTCGCCTTAATCTATGAGATAGTGAGTTTGATTAATTAATACTGGCGCCATTTTGTACCACAGATATCGCAAACATCCGCAGATTATATAGTTAGAGTGAACGGGTACCTTGTCAGGGTGAGGAAAGTCTTCATAAGCAGCCTATTGGTAGCTTTTCCAGAACTGCTCCGCTATCATCATCGCTGCCAGAAGCGTTTCTATGCCGCTGTCCGATTTCAGAAGAAACATCACCTTGTAATCATGCATCAAAAGGGAGGCGCCAGAACTTGGAACATTTCATGTTCCATCTTTTCCAGTTCGAGAGAGACAAGTCTTCCCACCAGTCAAATTCTAGCCAAAGAAGTACCCATACTACGTGTGACTTTGTCTATGACTGTTTTGGCTCTGTAGCAATTTCCCTGACCTAAAATGACGGCCATTTAGGCTCCGCATTGACGCCATGGCTTTCAAAGATCTATCGCCAGGTTTCATTCCATAGATTCAGCTTGAAGCACAAACTATCGAACCTTCAGAACTCCATGTTAGTCGTTGGCGGAGGAATCTTCTCTGAATCGGTAACCAGTTTGATGCTAGCTTAGCACGCTCAATAACCAACTTCAAGGCAAGCATTTGCCGCCAAATGCCATGGAACTAATCAAGAACAAATTCATTGCATCCTATCTTAGATCAATCCAACTCGTGGCTAAAGTCACGTCGTCCCCTGTCGTCTTATCTCCATATCTCTAACCCCCCACATACGACGATCCTTGATATGTAAAGTGAGTCCATGACAGGCAGAAACAACATCACATGTAGCAGAGCTCAGAGCCAACCATTTACTAACTTGCTGAAATGTCCTCCTCAGACGTTAAAAAGAATCAGGCTTGGTTCATAACCAGTTACTCCCCCGGTTCCTGCCTCCCTCTGCCCGCTTCGCACTAATAGGAAGCCATACTGCCGTCACCATCATGCGCAACCTGTCTCACACCCTCGAACTCGTGAACAAGGTTACAAGGATCCGGCTAGGCGTCAACAATCCCAACAACGTATCTTGCACTAATGCTACCGAGCAGTCCGGCGCGCACATCGACGTCCCCGGCCACGGGAACTCTACCTTGGAGCTGTTGAGACCTCCTTCGGGGAGGAAGCATACGCCTAGATAGGAACAATGTACTTGGGCCCTATGAGTCATCCGCTCTGCACTGCTATATAAGCGTCGTAGACGAGTTACGGTCGTCGGCAAAATGAGCATTGGTCTCGCTGAACGGAAATTAGACGATGGGTACCTATGCGGGAGCATTGCAGAACTTGATGGTTGGTCCTCTACGTGACTTGAAGTATCTACGCTAATTGGTCTACGTTTGCGAATGGTACTTGAAGGCGTCGAAGCGTGCAATATCCGGAACACAAGTATGGCTGATGGGGCGCTGTTGGAAACCAGGTCTCTTCCGGATGATGAAAAGGAGGCTATCGTCGAAAGTATCCTCGGCGTCATAGAAAAATGTGAGCTTCTTCCGAATAGTAACGAGAACATGGCAATGAAGGCGAAAGTGGCCGTCAAGACAGGAGGTCGAGGTTGACCCTGAGAGCCAGCTACTCTAGCTACTTTGAAGTTATATAAATCAATGCTTTGTGGTCACCGGATCATGATATAGTATTGTCCTTTAACGTTCGAACAAGTCTACTTAAGGCACAATATAGCTCTATGTGGGTACATGAAAGCGTTCTGTTGTGGGAGGCATGATCTCACCATTCCATTTTGGGAAGACGTGGTGATGGTGAATGACCACTGAGCAACACTAGCAGTTGTAAAAGAAAATTTTTTTCTTCCTCTTCCCTTCTCTCTCCTTTCTTCTTCTTTCCTTTCCTTCCTCATCACCAATATTCATAACGATAGTACGCTGAAAAGCTTTTAATCGATATGTCTACGGTGGTCAGATCCGGTCTTGCTGCCTCCATGCATGCCCCCACCATTGCCTCTGGCTCTGGTGGGAGACGCCCCAATCGCGGGAATGGTGGTCGGCGTCCACCTGGTCGGGACCCGGGCAAGGTGACGAAGAAGAAGAAGAAGAAGGTATGTCCATGGAGCGGCATCTTCCGTAGAATATACTCACTCTCGGCCTTTGATAATAGGAGTGCGAGGCTTGCGGAGGGGAACACTACGTGCAGCAGTGCCGTCTTTTCCCCGTTATCATCGGTGGTGTTGCTCTCGCAGTGGTGCGTTTAATTCTCCCAAGCATTACAAACAGTTCAATCTGATGGATTTGAATTAGACAAGGGCCATTGCTACTCAAAGTAGCCGCAGCCGTCGCCACCCCCAGGGCCCGCCGCAGCAGCACCCTCGTATGAACTCGAGGCAACGTCGCACAGCACGTCGGCTGGCAGAGCGGCAGCAGCAGCGGCAGCAACAGCAGCAGCAACAGCAGCAGCAAGGGCAGCAGGCGCAGGAGCAGCTGGAACGCCAGGAGCAGGCCCCTCAGGAGCAGCTCCCCCAGCAGCAGTCTCCCCAAGCGCAGCGGCCCCAGCCCTCGGCAGCGATGCCAATACAGCCGGCTCCTCAGGAACCTCCCGAGGGAATGTCATGGGCTGATCAAATGGACTTCGAGGCTGAAAAGAATGCTCAGTGAGAGATTCTTTCATATGACGGCACTGCAATATGTGATCGTCACCTCTGATGGCACTGCAATGTGTCCTGGTTACTTCGATGACGCTGCAATATGTGATCATCACCTTTGATGGCACTGCAATGTGTCGTGATTACCTTCGATGGCACTGCAATGTGTCCTACGCTGCAATATGTGATCGTCACCTTTGATGGCGCTGCAATGTGTCATCCACACTTATTTTTGGACAAAAATCCTGCGCAAGTAGGTGCCTGGTCGTCATCTCTGATGGCCTCCAGGCCTCCAGCGATAAGCTCACACCTCACCGTGGTGCTGGAGTCTAGTAACCAGTATATGACTATAGACTGGCGAAGCTAAGATGAGCTTACTCTCATATGTAATTAACGTCTTTAATTCGTGCCTGAAAACAGATTTCTTACTCTCATGGTGTAGTCTTAGAGTTCAAACCTCTCATCTGTAAAGCTTGTTCGGAGTGTTTACATTTCTTGGTGCATCTGGAGTATGTTGTAGAGTGCACCTGTATTTTGTTTGGTCAATTAATGCTATTTCTCGTCTCGTTTTGGCAATCTAAGCACCCCGTTGGTATCTTTGATTTGCTCCTACTGCTTCCACCTCTTCTTTCTTTTTTTTATGTTGGTCCGACCACTGGTTTTAATGATGAGAAAACCCTCACTTTCAAGCAGCGTTGTCGCCTTGTAATCATCTCGGGTTCGTAAACAGGCACACCGCCAAAATGTCATAAATTCCTTGGGCTCGCTCCAGTCATATGAACAATAATTTGAAGATGCCTGCATGTATCTGGCATATACGTTCTTCTTTAATGTACCTTAGTCTATGTGGTTTCTTTCAGACCCGGGCGGAAGATCTCCGCTATTGGCCAAGAGACGGTTGAAGAACAGACAGAAAATGAAAAGGGAAAAATGTATGCCTCGGCTGATCATACTCTATAACTTTTCCATTAGGTGTCTGCCCAGAATGCACAGATTCCTGATTCTCAAAGACTCACAAGGCTTACAGGCCACGACAGGCTTGGTAATTAAGAAATTGACTGTGATATTTGTATCAACGTTAATATGCGATCGTTTCTACTAGGAGGTCTAGCTGAATGTACTGTGGAGGGCTTCTACCAATAATTTTCAGTTCGTTCTAGACGCCTCTCTACTTCGTAGTTCGTACCTTAATTTTGAGTTCTGGAACCATTGGTACTACGGTAGTCTGCTCCATGGCTCCAGCCGTTTCCGGCGAGTCTAACTACTTCTGGTGCGGAGGGGGCCAGCGTAAATGTTTGAAAATGTGGTCATGTGACTGGACTGAGTGGGAGTCGATTTTACATCATGTCACCACGGAAATGTTTCTACTTCTCTGAGCATCCTCAGGATCAAGATCAATCGAAGCAGAATCAAAAGCTCAATCTCATTGAATCTTTTATTATCGATTGCTCCGATATCATCAGTATCATCACTATGGCCAGCCCAAGCCACCCAGGTGCTCCTTCCGAGGGTCTTGCCCTCGTGCCTCCTGATGCTCTTTTCGAGGATCCTGAGCGTGTCAAGCTGATCAATATGATCGCCGAAAAGCTCGGGCAGACAGAACACACCAAGGTGATAAGTACTTACAAAACTACTTATTCGGCCTTGTGGCTCGCCGATATTGAGAAACTGAAAGGCTTGGTTGGCTATGAGCCTCTTCTACTTTTTTCCCTGCTACAGACCTTTGAGATAAGACACAAAATAGCTGAAAGATGTCAGCAATCATCCAGTCTCTATCATTATGTGCGGCTAACAGTGTGTTCTATTCAGGGTCACAAAAGGACAAGGATGCTGAATCAAGAGCTCCGTCTGCTCCGCAGACACCAATCAAGGCTACACCACCCCGGTTCCCGTCCTCCTCTGCCCCTGGTCCAAGCCCGGGCGATTCGACATCTGAGCCTCCCACTTCAACTCCACAACGCCAACCCCTGTCGCTCGAAACATCAGGAAGTCCTGCTACGCTGAAAAGACCAGGGGAATCTCTGGGCACGCCTGAAGGGGCGAAGAAGCCTAGATTAGGCGAAGACGTTGTGGCAGCGGTAAGCTATGCCTTCCCGCCAGAATCTATTACAACTGCCTTAGCACTAACCACGTGGTATCCTAGGATGAGTCCCGCGACGAATTAGTACTTGTCGCGAAAGCAGTAAGCTATGCCTTTCTGTCAAAATCTATTGTAACTGCCGTAGCACTAACCACGTGGGATCCTAGTATAAGTCCCGTGACCAATCAGTCGCGGATGCAGTAAGCGATGCCTTCCCACCAAAATCAATTGTAACTGCCTTAGCACTAACCATGTGGTACCTTAGTGTAAGCTCCGCGACAAAGCTTGCATTCTTACAAAATGCACCAGGGAGATCTCCGAGTCATGCCATTTGTTCCCATTTTCTATGAATGATTGGCGTATGCACCGCAAGAAAATGTTTTTTGAGGGGCTGAGAATGTTTTGGTGTAAGGAAAAGGTGAACGAGTGGTGTAAAGCCGTCTATGGAGATGTCGCCGGGACTGAAAAGCTCCAAAATCAAATATTGCTTAGCCCAAACGCGCATAAGCTGCACACAGCGGGATGGTTTGTCTTTGAGCCTATTGACGAGGATAAGGTTCATGGTAAGTGGCTCAAACTTAGGTTCTGGTGGCTGAAAAGACACGACCATCAAGGAGGGGTTAAGTTTGATGTTGCCCCACAACTTCCCCCAGATCTGTGCCCGAAAGAATATGGAGTTGCTCTTCATAGGGTCGACAACGATCATCCGCTTGTCTCTGGTGAAGAGTTCACGCTTGAGACGCATGATCCAAAGACTCATCCTCTCCCAGATACTCGGCTTCTTGAACTGCAGTGGATCATGAATCGTGTGCTTGCCTTAAGGGGTGGCGCAGAACCGGAGGACCTGGAGGATGAGTCGGATGGAGACTCGGATGAGGGACTTGACTATTTCGCCAGGCCGGTGTTGCAATCCCCGAGTCTTCCTGGCCAATCATCTCCTCCGTCCTCTCTCACCAATATCGCGAGCGACGAGCCCAAGGCTAACCCTGTCGTCGCGACGACTGATACGCTTCGACATGAACAAGTCGAGGAATGAGCCCTGTCTCTGCTGCTGCGRGCGCTGARAAAATACGCTCCTCTGGCGGATGAGCCCTGCCTCTACTGCCCGCGCTGAAAAAATACGCTCCTCTGGCGGATGAGCCCTGCCTCTACTGCCMGCGCTGAAAAAACGCGCCCCAGCCCTCGCGGCTGAAATCCTACCTTCTCAGTAGGTGCCTGGTTGTCTCAGAAGAGTCTGAACTCCAGGCCTCCAGCGACAAGCTCACACCTCATCGTGGTGCTGGAGTCCAGTAACCTGTCCGTCAATAGACGATAGGTGAAGCTAAGATGAGCTTCTTTATGTATGTAATTATCACCACTACAGCCCTGTTTCATACCTATCTCTTGTCCTACCACCTTCTCTGACGAGCGGAAGATTAGCACTAAGGTTTGAATAAACATGCCGTAGACTTACCATAGTACCAATAACCTCTTCGAGAGCCGCTGACTCTTAACCCACTGGTGCATTAACTAGAATATGTACTACTTGGCAATGCCAGCCGCAATGCAGTTCTCACCACGGACCCGCTAATCACCCTGAAATCTTGACGTAAGTGAGAACATTACCCTCGGGTAATACCCAAGACCCTCAGTGCACGGAGTGAGCAGAGACTACAGGTAGTCGATCTTGATTTCGCCCAAGTATCCCACTCTCCATCCTCCTTCTCTGCTATCCCGTCTGGTTCATCTTTATTGAATCTGGATTCTGATCAATGTCCAAGTATCGGACCGCAAATTAAGGGATTCCCATAGTTGAGTTGCCTAGTTGAATATTGAAGCACTCATCGATGAAAGGGGGATATGGTCCAGCTGTCCAATGACTTGATGTCTTGGATCGCACCATGACTACAATACGAAGTCGAGTTCGACTTTGTTATGGTAGGCAACGCTACATTGTGCAGATAATCTGAAACACAAACCAGCTATAACGGGCGGCAGGAGCTGGTCCGCCCAGCTGACGGAAACGCTTGTAAGTCATCAAATCATTGTCATGGCGGACTGATGACCGGATCGCTGACTTTGTTATATCCTCAGGAACTATCCGCTGAACCGAGGCAGTTACCGAGACTATAACGGAGGCAGGATCGCTCCTTACCACTCAACAAATTCGCGCTTACATTTACCGATTATTGAGATTATGGCTGGGTAGACAAAGATGGCAAATACGGACATGGGTATTCCGGATAGGGGCTCTTGTTGTGGATGTAGTCGAAGCCGTCGCCATATGATGACGATATCGACTCTACAAAGGAGAGATAGACCGGCTCACTAAAGGCCCATGCTGATCCAGAGGAGTCCTTCAATCTACCCAGGCCTAGGCTCGATGCTCAAGCAGATGACACTCAAAATATTCCTAATTTCGGTACTTCGCGAAAACCGCTCCTTTATTAGGCTGACGTACAGACAAGCGATACCGCGGCTCACATAGGCTCAGTTAAAAGACCTTCTGGACCTGACAATCGGTGGGGTTAGGGAGTTGCGATGGAGCATCTGGCCAAAGTGCTCACAAAGTTAATTGATTCGCGGATTCCTAATCGCGGTTCAATTTTTGTTTTTGGGGTAAGACTACCTAGATCACGGAGTCTCCTCATCTAAAATAGAGTCATAGACCCATCCGAGGTCGAAGAATCAGTTATGACAGCTACAAGAAAACCTTGACAATAAGAATTCAACAGTTGATGCAATCGCAAAGCTTGCTCTTCTGGGCAAAATGTTTCACTTTCACAGCAAGCCTCGGAAGGATCCCCCGTTCACATGTGGGGTTACATCGACTTGTCAGCCACGCGGCAACATGATTCGTTCGAACCCCTGTCTGCAATATCCGATCTCGCTTTCTTTTTGCGGGGTACAATATAGTCTCATTGTCCTGTTACGGTATTGGGGGAAGAATTCATGGAACCTGCGGAGCTGGGCACAGCCATCTTGCATGATGATGAAGGATTCAACAGGGCAGGACAGGGTATAAATTCCCGTGATCAGCTTGATTTCAACATACGCACGCAGTAGTCTACTCATCATCCTCAACCTGACAAGTGAAGATGCGTTTCCTCTTCTCCCTCTTCGCGGCCACGGCGCTCGCCAGCGCCATTCCAACAGCGACAATCGTCAAACGCGACGCCCCAGCCGTCGTAGACGCGGTCAACGCCATCGCCAGCCAAATGGTCGTCCTCAACAACACCGTCACCTCCTACGCCGGCGGCATCCAAGGCACCCTCACAGCCCTCAAGATCGAAGTCGAATCCGTCAAGCTCTCCTGCGACCTTAGGGACGCGATCTCCACCACGCAGGACGCAGCTAACTTCACAAACGCGGAATCGCTCACCGTCGCGCAAGCGTTCATCAGCCTCGAGCCGCAGATCTTCTCCACGCTGAACAATATCGTCGCGAAGAAGCCAAAGTTCGATACCGGGTTGTTGGGAATCGGATCGTTGGCGTTCCTCGTCAAGTCGAATCTGCAGCAGCAGAAGGATTTGTCGGCGCAGCTTGGGGATGCGGTTGTGGCGAAGCTGGCGCCGTTGTATGCTCAGGTTGCGCCGGTGATAAATAAGCAGATTGCGGATGCGTTTGATAAGGCTATCGCGGCGTACAGTTGAGATCGCTGGTCGGGATCGTCTTGGGAACAGGGGAGTGTGGATAGCGATGTAAATATCTCTTTGTTGTTGCTACTCAATACTGTGGGTTAGCACAGCAATGATGGCATAATAGGAGGACATAGGATTCACCTCTGTGGATAATATCTTTTAATATATCCGTGGAATCCTCACGATTTCAGTTGCGTCCAACTCTTAGCTCCCTCAACACTGGTCGTTGATATGTCTGATTTGCAATTTTTTATAACATCGCATCTGCATCTCACACCAGTCATGTACCCACGGTGTCGGATTCCTCTCGTTTAGGGTGACCTGGTACCGTCCTGTGCCGTCACAATGAAGGTCAGCTAGCACTCAAGCCATGTTGAGGCATAACAGCTTCTGGTCACTCATTCTCCAAGTGAAGGTATCCGAGTTCGATGCATCACCTTACATTATATTCTCTCCAGCAGTGAGATACGAACAGGATTTGGATGGTATCTTCGGGCCTTGTACTATTTCCGGCGAGGAGATCGTAGGTGGAAGGCAACGGACAGGAAAGATAACAATGGACGCTATGGGTCGCGGAGGCTTGCCTGGAAGCTAGGCAAATTTGGACAAAGATTTGATGTTAAGAGTCGCACTAATCTTGCAGCGAAACATGTGACTGGGACTCTTCATTGGGGTGCAGCAACCAGTTCAAGCTTCGCGGCAGTTTTTATCATACAGAAATTATGAGCGATACTAAGTTACTGCTAATGCTCCGTGTTCCTCTTGTCTCATCAGCAGCGCTCATACCCATATTGCGATCGATCCAGCCAGCAAGATTAGATGCGGCCGATTAACCTGTTTCCTACAAAAAACCATCTTATGGGGAGACGAAAAGTATCATTGTAGCAGACTATCGAGTTGATAATACAAAGCCGAAATTATAGAATCATCAAAGCCGAAATCATAGAATCATCAATCGCGCAATTTCATGGTATCAAAGTCATTCCATCACAAAGGATCAAGCATTACAAAATCATTCTCATCCAACACCCGTCGCTTAGTAACCACGCTGAGTTCCTGTGGCGCCCCTGTCGGAATCGACACGAGGGTCGAGCTTGTTCGCGATGTTGGAGCTGTGAGGACCAGCCGTGGTTCCAGCACCAGGACCAGCGCCAGTGCCAGTGTAGCTGCTTCCAGCTGGTGCAGTGCCTGTGCCGTAGCCGCCGCCGGTGGTAGCACCACGGTTGTCCAGGTCACTGTCCACACGAGGGTCTAGCTTGTTGGCGATGTTGGAGTCGTGAGGGCCGGCAGTGCCTCCCATGGCTTCGTGGCGAGCACGGTTGTCTACAACGTGTTAGATCAACCCGTAGAATCGGGAAGAGTGTGCATACCTCTGTCGCTATCAACGCGGGGATCAAGCTTGTTGGCAATGTTGGAGCTGTGGGGACCAGCAGTGGTGCTTGTATTTTCATAAGTGTTCTTAGATCCATAGGTGTTTTTACTGGTTTCGAGGGTGTTTTTGGTACCGTAGGATCCAGAAGTGGCGGGGTTTCCACTGCCGTAAGTGTTGCCGCCGGTAGTGCCAGTAGGGCCTGTACCATAGCCGCCGGTGGTAGCACCACGGTTGTCCAGGTCACTATCAACTCGTGGGTCGAGCTTGTTGGCAACGTTGGAGTCGTGAGGTCCGACGTTGGTGCTGCCGCCGCCGTAAGTGTTGCCGCCAGTCGGGCCTGTAGGGCCTGTGCCATAGCCGCCGCCGGTGGTAGCACCACGGTTGTCTAGGTCACTGTCCACCCGAGGGTCGAGCTTGTTGCCAGTGTCAGATGTATGAGGACCAGCAGTACCTCCCATGGCCTCAGTGCGAGCGCGGTTGTCTAAACAATAAGAAGGTTAGCTCTGATCTTCTTTTTGTCACTATTCCATACTGGTAAACATACCGCGGTCGCTATCGACCCGAGGATCAGCCTTGTTGGCAACGTTGGAGTCATGGGGGCCCGCGTTCGTTGAGGTGGATTCACCATGACGTTCACCATGGCGTTCACCATGGTGGCCACTCAAGGCCTCCTTCACCTTGTGCATCATGTGGGACATCTTGTAGAAGACTTGCAATGTTTTGTATCCAAATCGATAGGTGTACTCTTGTTATGGATTGAGTTTGTTTTGTTATGGATTGTAGATTGGTTCAAACGGACTTAAGACGACTTCTCAATCCTTATATAGAGCCTGTTCCTCACGATCGTGTTTGGGGATTGACGTCAAGCCGGGGACAGTTGTGGTATCCCGGAGGAGTGGCGAGGAGCGATGCCGTCATCTCGCGGTCATCGTGCGGAGAGTCAACCACAACAGGCTGCACATTATCATCAGTGGAACAGTTTCAGCCACATGTCAAGAACGGTAGTGAATTTCGTAAATTTGGTCGTCAGCTTATTGATGTAAGTGGGAGCATGCATCTCATTATTGTTGAATCGGTAGCTCTCTAATGGTAGGGTATCCACCAGGTTGCGGATCAATTGCGTTGCGCAATCCAGCACCCCTGATGATATAATTAGGTAGCCAATTGTACAGTCAATCAGCTTGCACAACCCTCATACAGGTGACTATCTCAGTGAAAGAGCAAGACCGTGGTTCTCGAGTGATTCGTGATTCGATGGATATCATGGTTATGATCTCAGAGCATCCGGTGGGCGTGGCAAGCTCGTGACTATTCCAGTTGGGATCGAGAAAGTTAATTGCAGCTTAAGCTGCTGATCATCCCAATCTGATAATGCCTTCTACCAACCTGTAGCCGTTTGCTGCTCCGTGCATACAAGATAGGGTTGTAGCCTTTGTCAGACAACTATGACTTGGAAATGATGTCGGCGTTGGCCACAATAGGCAGCGATCGGCATTCCCTAGGCACGCCATGCCCAACTCCAAGTAAAGTGAGCATACAAGATGTCATTTCTCTTGGCAGGCAACAATAACATTCTAGATCCTGGTTCAACTACTGCGTTTGGTAGCGGTTGCAGTGACGGAGAAGACGCATAGGATGTCGCGATTTCCCACCTCTAGTTGTTTGCTAATCAATAGCGTCACTTGTCTAGACTAGCATATAGTTTAGTGATTTATATCAATAGTAAGCCTCATCTAGTCCTTAAAGAAATTGACTATGCAATCAGCACCACAATTGTTATGTTTTTCCAATGGTCGACATAATTACTCGCGTCCCCCGAATAAGACGCGTGGAGCTGATCGAAGTTGATATATGGTACTCTAAGAGGCCAGCTACTAGATAAGGGAAGCTCGTCATAGTTTATCTGATGTCAAGCATCTTCATCATTGGTTAAACAATTAGAAACATAACATAAGATATGCATGACTAATATACACCTAGTAACTAGAGTTTACTCCTCTTCCCTTTTCTTTCACGAGCGGCGGTCATCACTCTATCCACTCTCTGTCTGGACGCTTATCCACAGCATCTGACCGGCCGTGGCCAGTGTAGAGATGGCCAAATATCCGCAGAGGTCAAAGGTGTGATTCACAAGCGGGGTTCCCGTGTTCAGGCTTTGATCATAGGTAGTTGAAATCCAGTTGTGATTTTCGGCCACTCGGATGCTGTGTGTGGCCGATGTGGCCAGCTCTCGTAGTCAAAGACTTCCGAGTTCGACAAGCCGAAGCCCGTCCAGAGGATAGTTAGTTTTTATGTGGGGATAGTGTGGCTTCCCTCCCCTGCTGCTCACGATGCTCCTGCTCGAGCTGCCGCTGTTGCAGTCGACGTGCCTTGCGACGTTCCCTTTAGTTGGGTCCGTCCATACGAGGACCCTTCTGCGGGCCTATGGGATGGCGACGAGCACGGATCGCAGGCGGCTACTTCCAGTAGCGAGGACCCTGGTCTAATTCAAATCCATGAGATTGAACCGTTGGTATGATCGGGATAATCCAACGCACTGTGCGATAAGAAGACCGCCATAAATACAGCAGTCCTCCAGGTTATGTCTATATTTGAGACACGCCGGGCAATCCTTTCTCTAATAGCAAAAGCCAAGAGTAAGTATATTCCTACGTGGAAGATGCCACACCAAGCACATACCTTTTTCACCTCGCCCGGACCCCTATCAGGTGGACACCGACCACCGTTGCCGCGATCGGGGCGTCTCCCACCAGAGCCAGAGGTGGCAATGGGGGGATGCATGGATGCTAAGAGACTCTGACCCGCCGTACTCATATCGATTAAGCGGGCTTGTTCAGCGATAATATCTTCAAGTTGTTCTCGGGGAAGCGGGGACATTCTCCGGTCCAGTCCGGCCGGTGCGGAGCTGCTACCTAAGGAATAGGAGCTATCCAGGGGGAACTACCCTCCGCAATGGCCTGGAGGCCACCTGCTGGAAGAACAGTAAAACTTCAGTCAGCAATGCTACCACCACTGGCGAGACTCGGCAATTGCCCAATAGTAACGTACATGTCTGCGGAACTATCCCATGTCCCGTTCTTGCCGAGACGATAGCAGCATCTACTTGAGCTGGCTATAGCTGATGGCATCACAGTAAGGAGAGTAAGCAAAGTTTTAAAATGTAGAAAGAGGGAGTTTGAGATGATTCAAGCTTCGTTTGATGCGTAATGAAGCTGTCGTGGAGAAATTGAGAGGTAGGAGATTGGTCTATTATGCTTCGTGCTAGTTTGCCCCTCTGGTATAATCGTTGAATATTTGTGAGATATTTACTAGCAGCTTGCTAGGAAAGTTAATTATTCTGCTCCATGTGAATAGAATAGATTGAAGGTTCCCTACGGCTACGTCTCAAGCCTTCTTTTAGAAAGCTGGGGTGAATGTCTATTGCCATTATATCCATGAAGATACCATCATAAAATGAGAATGGCCCATTAAATAGCGACTGTATTGGATACTCATATGCTAAGGACACCGATCAGGATATGGCTCATGTAGCTGTTGGCACAGTATGCCATTATTATCGTGTGTACATGTCCTCGCGGCATGTACGGTATAGTGGTGTAATCTGCTGGTTAGGTCGTAGTTTGTCCGCGGGCTATTCATTTCAATGGAGTAGAAGGATATTCTCCATGTGTAAATGTGTTGATACGAACTTGATAGGGCCACGCCTTTCCTACGGAGAATGGAGATCAAACATCAATTCGCCTGGAGGTTGGGTGCACCTTTATCCCTAAGACCAGCAGCTGGGAAATACCAATCAATTTTTTCTTTGCAGAGTCTTGATCTCTGTCCTTTTTGTTTTAGTACTCAGGCCTTCGCTGTCAGATCTACTAAGGCAGATCTCAACCAACCTGGGCAGATCACCGAGTTCAGATCATGCAGCAGGATTCAAGGCACCCCACTTCGAGACAATTTGTCGCGTTGATTTCCTCGGAGGAGCACCATCGATATCTTTCATCTGTCCTCGATGAAAACGGTTCGAGGAAAAGTGTGTACCATGAAATGACAATAATGGCTTCCTTTGCTATGAGTAATGTACGTATATCACCATTTACATTGCCTTCCCACTTTAAACATTCCACAGCCTTCCAAACGGAACATTCGACAATATGTATACGATATGTTATCATCTCCGTCTCCTATCAACGTCCGCTACGCTCGTTCGATGGAAGACCAAGCACGACCTATTGTGACACATCATGAGATCCGGAATTCTCGTGATCTATGCCCTCATCGAGTCAGCGGCTGCAAAGTACTGGAAATCAGCGAGTCAACAATCTTGAAAGTGGGCCTTACAGTCACAATGGGAGAAGCCGAGGCTATGATCCTCGTCAGGAACTCAACATCTGTCCCTGTTCCAGAAGTGCTCAATGCTTATATGATTGAAGATATTGGATTTATCTTAATGAGCAAGATATCCGGTGTTACTCTTCAGACTTGCTGGGAAAGTCTTTCCGAAGATTCCCAGAAATCCATCCTAGATCAACTTCGAGGCTATGTACATGAATGGCGCAGCATTGAAGGCAAGTTCTTTGGGTCTATAGACCAAGGGCCTTGTCAAGATACCGTCTTCATGCATCCATGGGGAAATCGGAATTATCAATATGGGCCGTTCCAAACACGAAAGGAATTCAACCAAGGTGTCATTGAAGCGCTTAAGAATGCAAGACCTGGTGGGCAGCTGGTCGATGAAGATGACTACCGCCTAGCAGACGAGATACTTGCATCAGGGGAGAATGGGCAAGACGAGAGGAAAATCTTGACTCATGGTGACCTACACCCCACTAATATCATCATCAACGATGGTAAGCTGGCCGGGATTATTGACTGGGGAGCAGCTGGATACAGTATTGCATCAAGGGAATACTTTGGTCTGGTTTGGATGGCACTGGATTCATCATGGAGAAAATCAGCATCTACCATTCTGCCCTCTGATGAGTATGAGTTTTGGGCTAAGGTGAATTATTCCATGACTCAATACACAGGCATCTAAGCGTACATAGTTCTGCATGGATGTCATTTTTCAAAGGCAATCCAATGATTTCAATAATCTATTGCGAGCTCCTATGTTGTTATTAGACACCGAGACTATACTATCCAATTCATCTATCTAATCATATCGAAATTTTTACAGGGTAAAGGAGAGAAGCAAATCCGTTAGCCGGGATAGATAAGTACAACCCATTCTCACTGGGTCGGAGGCCAATTCTGAGTCTCAGCCTGAGCCTGAGCCTGAATCTGTCGAAGCAGAGTCGCCGGAACCGGTTCATGCTCCCACCACTGCTGCTTGAAGTATGCCTCGTCAAACCGCGATTCAACAGCTGGACGTGTCCTTCGTCTTCCGGCAAACGGCACATCGCCATACATATCATAAAAACAGCCCTGAATACTCATGTCTTCCGCGAAGGAAAGGTATCCCAACTTCTCCGCGCAGTCGCGACTATCCGTCTCTCTACCCCGCCAGCAGAACTTCAGCCGCTTGTCCTTCTGGAAGCGTATTGGGGACTCCTGGAAGAGCATGATGCCGCGGTAGACGCCCATGGCAAACATGCCCCAGACGCAGCTTTCCCTGCGATCGACGAGAAGGCGCATCCTGAGTTTGTTGGCTTTGCGCGACCAGTTGTGTTTCATGGTGTGACTGGAGATCTCGTAGCTGCCACAGACGACCTCGAGGAACTTGTCCTGGTCGTGACGGGCCCAAGAGCGCTGCATGGCGAAGGAGGTTGCGTGGAGTCGACCGATGATGCTGGGAGGCGGTTGAGACTGCTGAGTGGGTTCCTCAGGCGGCGGGGAAGTGTGCGGTGTCTCAGCCGGTTGGCGGACAGGAGAGGAAGGATGCACTTCAGTTGTAACCTCGTCTTGGTCTTGGTCTTCCTCCTCCAGGACCTGTTCGCAGTCCATCTGCATGGTCTCGTCATTCACGATCTGCGACTCTGGCTCAGGAGAAAGCTCAAGCAGAACCAGGCGCTGCGACTCCGGCTCCTTCGTTCTATCATGCTGAAGATAATTCCAGTCCGCGACGAACGTCTCAACAGGCCACGGAACCATGGGCGGTCCTAACTCCCGCACGGCCTTGAAGTCGCACTTGTCGTCGGGAAAATCCGCGACGGCCATTCCTTTGAAGCAGCCGGACACAGGACCCTTCCCACCCACGGTGATTTCTCCGATTGTGATACCCTCGTTGTCGTACGCGACCTCGGGCTCGTTCTCACAGACGCCTCGCCAGGCAAAGGAGTACGATGTCTTGCTGTTATCCCGCGGCCCAGGATCGATGAGCATCAGGCCCTTCCACACGCCAATGTCGAAGCAGCCCCAGAGACGGT
The DNA here is from genome assembly GCF_018340605.1 of Aspergillus pseudoviridinutans. Classification (NCBI taxonomy): domain Eukaryota; kingdom Fungi; phylum Ascomycota; class Eurotiomycetes; order Eurotiales; family Aspergillaceae; genus Aspergillus; species Aspergillus pseudoviridinutans. The sequence goes on along the minus strand of NW_025091290.1, from coordinate 242,941 downwards.
CGTAATCCCAGATTAGCGTCATCCGACATTCCTGGTGGGGAAGTTCGCTGATCTCGAGCCGGTACGTTCCTTGGAAGAGTTGCATCGCAATGACGTCTGCTTCCGAGATCGACAGGTTGCACAGGTGGTCGTTGTGCTTGAAGGGGATTGGAGCGGGAGGGATTCGCCGGTTGGGATTTGCATGAGGACCATTGAGGGGGGTGATGGTCGTGAGACGATGGAACATGTCCGGCGAAAACTCCTCATCGGTGAGAGAGTTGCTCTGGTTCGGCTGCTGGAGCTCCATGATCTGCGCAAGACCAAGTTGGCTATCCTCGCCAGTCTGAGTGGCTTCAGATAACCTCTTCTTCTTCTTGTTCTTCTTCTTCTTCCGGCGTGGTTCTTGGGTCTCGGGGAATTGGCGCTCTAGATCTGCTGCTTCGCCTTCCCCATGCAGCTCGTGGAGCACAGAGATCTCGTGAGAGTCAACGGCGTCGGACATGAGCTCAACCTTTCTCTTGTTCATGGTGAAAGGAAATTAATGAACGAGGGAATGAGATAATGAGTGACAATGTGGAAAAGAGTGAACGAATGAAAGTGAAAAGGAGTGACGACGATGAAGACGGACAAGACGAAATGAACCTTTACTCTGTGCAGAAAATATCTGCTTTTATACTGAAACTACTTACAGTCATTCATGGACCTCCCTGAAGATTGCCCTCAGTTTGAATGCATGCTCCAGAATTTCAAGCCAAATGGCAATTGATGTATCACATCTGTCATGATTAACACCCACCACATGTGGAACTGCGATGGGCACATTCCGCTAGGCCTTGTACGGACTTTTGACAACCTGCTAAAGACAGGTAGTTGTGATACGTGATGAGGCTGCTGGGAAAGGAAGAACTGACGAACCTAGAGTCCTTAGATAGTAAATGCCTATCTACAAGAAGAACAGCAGATAGCGTGGCATAACTGCATGATGGTTTCTCATCGGGGTCTGTCGCTCTGGAAACCATAGTCGAGCTATACAGAATCAAGCCTAACTCTTTAATGAAGAATTGCGAGATAATATGACCCTGGATGTCGCTTGCGAACTTGTGAGTAGAAAGAAAAATAGTACCATCCGGATACAAATAATGAGAGGATCACAAGCAGGGATCATTGCACTTGAAAATCGCTAGTAAAGGAGAAAAGCTTCCAAGTGTCTTTTTCGTCGTCTTGACAGGGTATGCTGGGTGAAGCAAAAAAGCAACGTGCGGGTATGAGACACGGGGGAAGAGAATATGACAGGTGGAGTGAGTGGCATCCCTGGCTGCAGCTGAACTTCTCAAGTACAATAGTTGTGAAAATAGAGTCGTGAAAGAAAATATTTCATGTATTTAATCATCATTGGAAGCCACCTTATCAAACAAGCCTCCATCTCAATAGTTCTGGCGAATGTAGATCTGGCTTAGGAAACCCACGTCGTACTCCAGAAATATCATTTTTCCTGTCCGCATCTGCATGGAAAAGCTACAGGCTACATCCTGTAACGGGCACTTTCAGGAACGTGGCTTGATAATAAAGCGTACCTATCAACTAGATCTACTACGCATCGCGTCTTCTCAGCGGTTACCACGGCACCTCCTTGCCATCATACTGATTCAATCCCTTATTCTCCTCCCATCCCGGCACATGGATATTCAGAGCCTTTCCGTTCTGAGACGGAGTTGCCTTCTGCACGATATCGATGACTGCCTTTGCCCCGGTCGCAGGGGGAAGATCGGCTCTCGACCCGCCCGCATCTGTCTGGAGCCACTGTATTCCGTAGGGATCAGCATCTCCCTCGACTCAGGGACAAAAGGATGGTAAATAAAGAGCAAGACACTTACACCAGGACTCACAGCGAGAAAGGTGAATCCCTCGCTTTCGTAATCCTGCGCATACTGTACCGTCAACATGTTCAATGCTGCTTTGGTGATTTTGTAAGCGGGTGATGGCGAGAGTTTGTAAACCGGCGCGAGGGTCATTGAGCCAAGCGTTGTCGATCTATCGAATATTAGACATGATTAGAGGCAAGAGAGTAATGCGTAGACGCACATATTAACAACGAGTTTCCTCTGTCCCTCGCGGAGCAGAGGGAGAAATGCCCGGGTGACATTATGGACTCCGGTGACGTTTGTATGGAACACTTCGGTCAGGTCATCCCTGCCATTAAGTCAGAACTGGCTCGATAGTCTCTGTAAAGCTGGAGGACATGCATATTCTCGATTCCACCCTTTGCATATGTTATCACGCCCGCATTATTGATGAGGACATCCAGCCCTTTTCCTTGTAGTTTACTCTGCACTGTCCTGGCTGCATCCTGGATGCTTGCTGCGTCGTTAACGTCGCATTTGACCCACTGGATGCGGTCGGATTGTTGGCTGAGTTCCTGGAGGCTTGGGTGTTCTGAGCGGGATGTTGCGAAGATGGTTCCTACGGAGGAACTGGGGAGGCTGGCGAGGTGGCGCACCAGGGCGAGGCCCAGGCCGCGGGAGGTGCCAGTTATGAGGTATGTTGACATTTCTTAAGAGTAGATGATGATTTTGAGGATCGATGGATGCTGTTGGAGTTTATACTGAAGATGATAACTTATAATAATAATAATAGTTAATCATGATGAAGGATTATTAATATTCATAATATTCGAACATTCCACTACTCCATGGAAAACGGAATTTACGGAGATAGCAGTTAGAAGTCCTATTGACTCCGGGCGGAATGAAAGTAATTACAAAGCATGATCAGACCATAATCATGCATGATTCTCGTGACATACATCAATCTCAACATCAGATTTCAGCCTTGGGTTGTTCGGTAGAACAATCCCTAACCTCTCTATCATCCTGGCGAGACTTCTCCCTAACCATCATAAACACAATCCACGACGCCCATATCACCAATGCGATTGAACACCCAATCATCGCCCACATTCCTCGCGTGAACCGTGGCGCCAGGTTCGCCGAGTAGAATATGATACTCCACCACGCATTGACCGCATTATTCCCCATATTCATGCTCGCAAGCACCACAGACCGATGCCGCGCATCCTGCGATCGCATGGCATCGTTACACCATGCAAAGAACGTAGCTTGGCATGCATACACGGCACCGGCCCAGTAATACGCCCCGAACACGGTCGCGGTTGAGTCGAACCTCGTCAGAATGAGGACGGAGGTCACGACCCCGGTAATGCCAATGAAATAGGCAACCAAGTAGCGTTTACCGTGCAGGATGTCTGTCAATGTAGCCCAGAAGAGGGTGGAGACGATCCCAACGGCCGGAACGCCTGTTGGATAGTTGTTCAGCTGCGCGACAGAGTATTTGATCGTCGGATGAGATTTCATGTACAGCGCCAAAAGTGAGTTCGATGAGAAGGACTCGGTCTCGCCGGCGATCACCCAGAGGATGACAAACGCCCACCAGTACCACGTGGTGAACAAGCGTTTGATAAAAGCCCGATTCAAGGGGGCACGCTCAGCATTGGTCACAGGCAATCTGGAGACGGCCAAGGCACGTTCCGACTCCGTCAGATATGGAGCGCGGGTGGTGAATGGTGTGTCAGGGAAGAGAAGAAGGCCATAGATGGCAATGGGGAGGGTGATCAGCCCATCAATCTATCACAATTAGCAGTGTCGCAATTTGGAAGAAGGAAAAACTTACAATAAATAGCCAACGCCATCCTGAAAGTCCTCTGACCCCATCCAGCGACGAATGAATGCCCGTCTGGATGAAACCGCCAAACATCGTCCCCGCCAGGCCAGAAGCCGTAAAAATGCCGCTACGTTTGCCCAGTTCCTCCTCCGTGTACCAGGATCCAAGGATATAGTGCGTCCCTACAAATGTGCTCGACTCGGCTAGACCAAGAAAAAAGCGGATTGCCATGATCCCCTGTGGACTGTGCACCGCGGCCGTAATCATCGTCAGCCCGCCCCACAGGAGGATCATGGCGGGGAAAAAGATGCGCGGGCGAAAGTACGTCAGAGCCAGGTTGCTGGGAACCTGGCCGAGGATGTAGCCCACGGTGAAAATGGTGTTGATGACATTGAGCTGGTTGCCATGGAAGGCGAGCTCTTCCTTCATGCCTGATACGTATGCATTACTAAGGTTTGAACGATCGAGATAGTTGAAGAAATAGGTGATACAGCAGAAAGTGAGGATGAAGAAATCAATCTTGAACCGGAGTTTGCTTTCCGCGTCGTGAAACGCAGGAACAAGCCGCATCATGCTGGATGGGATGCATGATGAGGAGAAGAGGATGGTCATCTCCCGCTGAGATGAGATACCTTACCCCTCTTGCTGCTCGGACTCGACAACAAACTTAAGGTGATCGGCCTCATTGCCGATAACAAAAAACGAGCTGTTTTGATTCGACAAAGTTTGTTCTTTGCCAAGGCGTGTCGCGTGACTTCTGCCTCCTTAATGCCTGAAGTTTAAGGTGTCTGCGGGGATCGCAGAAAAACATCGAAAACACTTGGTACAAATTATTTTTCTGGAGATTGTTAGAAGATTAGCGCTTAATGTTCCGTACTTATTGTTGCCAGATGCAATATCCTAGTCTTTTAAATGAGCTCACCCCTTGCTGAGACCATGATCGACCCGCCAATCACTACGACATTCACATGCCACCCAGGGGCCAAGATCTTGGCAGAGCAGAGCACTGCCACCCGCCCAGATAGAAATTTTGAACAAATCCTTCCTTGCTTCCATCCGAACTGCTTCAATTAAACAACAGTATGGCTCTGAGGCTATTCTGCTTGCAAAGTTCAATGCGACGTCCAATGCTGTGCCCTCTTCCTCTATATTTGAACGATGGAGCTCTTCTCCGGCCTTAGACGGCTCCTGGGCCGGAGGATCCGCACAGGAAGCCGACGACTGCCAATCGAGCCGAAAAAGGGATTTGAGGGTCAACCTCCTCAATACACCGAGAAGTGGTACAGGCATGATTTCCTGGAAGATTATTCCGATACCGAAACAGCACAGTTCAGCTTCTTCACCACCAAACTGGACTCGGTGATTCATGCATCCAGCATCAACTCTTTGGCGTTGATCTATGGACCTCTCCACGCGCTACTTGATAGTGGAGAGCATGATGGCATTTGGTGGCTTGACATCACGGATCCCTCGGATGGAGACATTGAGCTTCTCTCGCGACTGTTTGACATCCATCCATTGACAACGGAGGATATCAAGATCCGCGAGACCCGGGAAAAGATCGAAATCTTTGGCCCGTATTATTTCCTCTCCCTGCGGCCGCCCCAGCAGGCGGAAGACGCTCCTGGTTCGCGGACGTCAGGATGCAATGTCTATGCTATTGTATTCCGAGAGGGGGTTCTCAGCTTCACCTTCGGCAGCAGTCCTCATACCAGTCATGTCCGAAGCCGGATCAAGGACCATCAAAGCCATCTGTTTTTGACAAGTGACTGGATATCTTACGCTTTGATGTATGGCACCTTCCTTGCTATATGTGACAATCCTGACTGACGAATGCAGCGACGATATCGTCGACGGCTTCGCTCCGCTCATCAACCGAGTAGAAGCTGGAGTGGAGACGATGGAAGACAGCATCTCCATCACCCGACCAGATGACATTGGACTTGCACTGAAGCAGATCTATACTTCGCGCAGACAGGTCCTCCAGATCCGGCAACTCCTCAACGACAAAACCGACGTCCTCCGGTGTTTTGCTCGGCACTGCGACGCACTGGGTTCCACGAGCGAAGTGGTCTCCTACCTCAGTGATATCCAGGACCACGTCTTGACCATGGTCTCCAACCTGGCACACTCGGAGCAGAGGCTGTCCCGGTCGCAGGATAAGTACTTGAGTCAGCTGTCGTTTGACTCGTCCCGGATGCGCAATCAGATCGTGGCTTCGCTCAGCCGGCTGACAGTGATTGCGGCCTGTATCGTGCCTATGCAGGTCATTACTGGTCTGTTCGGGATGAATGTCATGGTACCAGGCAAGCATAGCGAGGGGCTAGGTTGGTGGTTCGGGATTTTGGGTGTTATTCTCGCGTTGATCGGTTTGTCTTTGGAGATTGCGCGACGAAGTCGGTTTCTTTGAAGTTTACTCTTTTCGCCATCCTAGCCCAGGTGAATAGCAAGAGCATCGAAGATAAGCCTTAGATACTCTTGGTCTGACCCACTTCGTCGAACGATTCAACTTGTCAGCACAGCCGGATTTATCGGAATTAGTGGTAATCGGCCGTTATCCCCTCGGAGAACGATCAATATATTTCGTATAAAAACTGCTCTACTCCTGTACTTGAGGTCCCATATTATCACAAGAATCCATCAATATCTCCCATATTTCACTTAGCGGCGTAAGTCAGAAACAACCTGCCCCATGGACTTCGTCAGTACCCACCACCACGATACCTACCCCTTCATCGCCCAGTCCACGCACCACAACCACAAAGTCCTCATCACCGGCGCATCCCGCGGCATCGGCCTCGCCACCGCGCACTCCTTCGCGCGGGCCGGCGCCCCATCCATCGCCATCGCCTCCCGGGGGCCCCTAGACACCGTCGAGGCCGCCCTCCTATCGACCGCCAAAGACGCAGGCCACCCGCCACCAGCAATTCTCAAACTGACCCTCGACGTCGCGGACGAGGCCAGCGTTGCGGCGGCCGCGGAGGAAGTCGCTGCTCAATTCGGACACCTCGATATCCTGATCAACAATGCTGGGACGTCGGAGACGTGGGTTCCCATCGCGGAAAGCGACCCGGCGGACTGGTGGGGATGCTGGGAGGTGAATGTCAAGGGCGTGTACCTAGTCATGCGGGCATTCATCCCGCTGCTACGAAAGGGGACACAGAAGACGATTGTGAATGTGAGCTCTATCGGGGCGTTGCATGTGCTTCCGGGGGCGTCAGCGTATCAGACGGGGAAGTTTGCTGTGCTGCGGTTGACGGAGTTCGTGATGACCGAGTATGCGGGTGAGGGGATGCTGGCGTATGCGATTCACCCTGGTGCGGTGCCGACGGAGCTGGCGTTGGGGGTCAAGGCATTGCATGGGCTTCTGAAGGACACGGTGGAGCTTGCGGGGGATGCGATGAGTTGGTTGACGCAGGAGAGGAGGGAGTGGTTGGGTGGGAGGTACGTGAGTGTTACGTGGGATATGGAGGAGTTGCTGCAGAAGAGGGAAGAGATTGTCCGGGAGGATAAATTGAAGATGCGGCTGGTTGTGTAGGCTTAGCGCACATTGAAGAAGCGTCGAGTCAAGCTGATGGGAGAGGAGTTATGGGATCCTCTACAGACGGGCAGCCTGTGGTAGAGGAGAGACAGCGACGGGGAGTATCTCCCTGCTTCTTTTTACGGATACGGCGTGGCTAATTTCTTACTATCAAAAGAGACTCTGGCGGGGGGAGTGACTTGAGGCCGGAGAAGCCGACACTGCATTGAGCAGTAAGGAACCATTTATATGAGTCTATCGGGTATCAATGATTTACATCTCACAAACAAGGATCTATGACAGAATCTGCTAGAAGTGACGCCTGCAGGCTGTTTCCTTGCTACCGCTGTGAAACAGTTGCAACGTACTCCATGAGGCTTGGGGCCGTTGTAGGGCCTGCCTTCCATGTGTGCGTCTGCAACGCGGGTGTCGTTTCTGGTGCAGCACGGCTGTAACGCTCAGCGCCCTGCACATCGTAAGTTTGAACAATGAGCTCATCCCGCGATAAGATGACCTTCATCTTCTTCTGTTTTCCATCAGTCGAAACGGCCAGCAACTCCCCATGGTGAGGATACGTCGCTTCCCAAGAGACAGACTTGGCTTCAGTCTTTGCAATGCTCGAAGCTGGTGAGGTTTGCGATTCAATTGCCGCGACAATATCTAGCATTATGAAATGCGTAATGATCGTTGCGGCCTGGTCGTGCAGCCCAATGCGGTGCGGAGGATGGACGTCCGGGTAGTGAGGCAGGTTGAGTGAGATCTCAAAATGAGTCCCAAAAGGTGGTACCGACAGGTTGGTGCGTGTCTTCACTTTGAAAGAGCTCTGCGGTGTGAGCAGATCCGCCGAGAATGTGGACTCAAGTGGCAGAAGAAACTGTCTGATCAGACCCTCCACCTTCGGGACCGAGCGATCAATGTTGAAAAGGTTCACCGATGAATAGGGGGTCGCAGTGAAGCTACAACTGAGGCCTGCTGATTGAAGTACTCCATACACATCCTTTATAAAGGTCTCGAGCCACCGGACATGGAAGCTGTGTTGCAAGTATGCCATTATCGGTCGCAGCAGCTGGTATTCGGGAACGTGACGTCGCTTCGTAGACAATGGAGGAGGCGGTTGTGTTCTTCGACGTAGGTTTTGACGATGAGCATAGCACAGTAGAATGCGGATTGAGTGCGCAAGTGCGTCAGCAAGCACGTTGTGTTCTTCTGATTTCGTCTCCTCGCCATCGACATACGCATCTTGGTCTGGGTCCACAAGGTCCAGTAGAATGTCTTGCTCTTCGGACACAGAGAATTGAACCAAGTTCTGCCGTGTCGTCACACCTTGGCTACCCATTATCCTCGCCTCTCGGAACAGTTCGTGGAAAAGCTCCTCCTCATACAGTGTATCTCGCGCCTGCAGGATACGGCCTTCAATTGAATCTAGGTCCTGGGCGGCCGACCGGTATGGCTTGGAGCAGCCAGTGATGATGCCATGGTCCTTCACACGTACACGCACTGTCTTTGCTTTCGTCGGCACCAATCCTTTGTCTAGTATGAGTGTGCCATCTTCAGATCTTCGTAGAGCTGCGAGGCCTCGGTCGCGGAATATCGGGGTGGCTGGAGAGAAAGAAGTCAGCATCCATTTCAGCGTTACTTAGTTTGCCAGCTCACCTTCAAGGAACCCATATTGCACACCCAGGGTTTGTCCCTGACGGGGCAGCCTGCACAGTTTCCAGCCCTTGTCCTTGACAGCCAACACTTCTTGCCAATATCGCGTCTCGGAAGCGACTTCATTTTCCAGTCTAGAAGCGGACTTTAACAACTTATCAGCAGCAGCATTGAAGCTCTGCAGTCTCCATCCACGCGAGACGGTCTTTGTGTCTCTAACCACCGCTTCGGACTTTGGCGGAGGGCTGATGATTTCTGGATTGAGTGAACCGAGTGGTGCAACTTGCTTCAGATAAGTGGACATGGAGGTTTCGGCCTGTCGCGGTGTGTGCTTTGAGAGGAGCAGTGAAATAAAATCGAGAGCAAACATCGCTTCCATATGTGCCTGCCTGTAAGACTTCAGTACAGCCCGGTCGGTCATATCACCGTAATGGTTGCCTTACATCGCAAACTGAATGATCTCTGCTCGTCGTTTGTATAACTGATCCAAGCGCTCTGTTGTGTCCAGCTCGGCACCCGCTCCCTCACCCTCCTCCTCTTCAATTGTGTATTCCTTGCTCTTCTCCTCCTCGATCTTTGCGCGTAGGCTCTCCTCATTCACATCCCGGAACGATCCCCACTGAGCATTAATCTGGGCGATCTCAAGAGGCAACGGATCTGGACGGTCGCGCTTTTCGATTAGGGGGCGCAAGGGGAGGGTAAATTTATCAGCCATGGTGACGGTTACAGACGCGCCCTACGTCAACGAATTGTGAGCAGCGCTGAGGGATCTCTCGAGGTTGGAAATGAAAGATGGAGATAGTGACGCCGAGACACGTGACAGCCGGAGCTCAGACATTGCCTTCTCAACAGTTCACTGCGCAGTAATCAATCAATCATGATCCATGTGGTAATAGCAGATGATAATCAATGAAGCTCAATTACTGCTTACAATGCTAATTAGTCAAGTAAGAGTATCTAATCAAATGCCTTGTGTATAGTCTCGAGAGTCTCAACAAATTAGAGGGGTACATCGCCGCTGTATATATTTCACATCGAGCCCCGAAACAGACATGGGAAGACGCATCTGCACACTTTTCAGGGGGTGGACTAGCCGTCTTTACGAGACTGAGAAGGCTGTCATTAACTGTATTTTGTCCTTCTTATCGAAGTTAACTCTGTCAACTCAATTGAGGGTATTAGGATCGATACGACGGCGTTGCGAAGAGCAGTGCCTGAAATGACGTGCATCGAATCAACTTCAACTCTTTGTCCATCATCAATTGGTTGCCATGGCGTCACTGGCCAAGCACGTGAACTCCTAGCCCTGCCCTAAGTCTCTCCACGTGACTTCCATGACGCTAGGACGAAAGAGGGCCGGGTGACGTCGACGGTGGGTGCTGGAGTCTTGTGGTGACGCAGGGAGGAATCTTCTACTGGTAGCTCAGAACCTGCAGGATTCTCAAAAGAGGGGTCGTTGGCTGTTGATCCGCCATAAGTTTCTGCCATTGTCTTTCTTCATTGGAGATTGTTAGACAGTTTTCTCATCTCAAGCTCTCGGAGCTTATTGTCAGCTAACTGGTGAATCCATTGATCGGTCGTGTCTGTGACGTACCCTTTCCCACTCCCGCTTTCACTCACCGGAAATCTTCCACCCCACCGTCACAACAACTTATCTACAGTTTCAGTCTCAACGACAGCTGTCTCCCCTGGTGCTTCATTTTCCGGTCTAGCGATTGATCCCTGCAACACTCCTTTGTGGATCAGTTTACGGTCGTCAACAGGATGAGCTCAACACAAGCGCCCGTCGAGCCGCCCAGGAGACGCCGCATTGGTGTCCTCACCTCGGGTGGTGATGCCCCTGGTATGAACGGAGCCGTGCGGGCCGTCGTCCGTATGGCCATTTACTCCGACTGCGAAGCGTATGCCGTGTTCGAAGGTTATGAGGGTTTGGTCCATGGTGGTAATATGATTCGTCAGCTGCACTGGGAAGATGTGCGTGGCTGGCTCTCCAAGGGTGGTACACTGATCGGATCTGCTCGGAGCATGGCTTTCCGCGAACGCGCTGGACGCCTCAGGGCTGCTAAGAATATGGTGCTCCGCGGTATCGATGCCCTCGTTGTCTGCGGTGGTGACGGAAGTTTGACCGGCGCCGACGTCTTCCGTTCGGAATGGCCCGGTTTGCTGGAGGAGCTGGTCAAGAATGGTGAATTGACCGAGGAACAGATCAAGCCCTACAAGGTGTTGAACATTGTTGGTTTGGTTGGTTCTATTGACAACGACATGTCCGGCACTGACGCCACGATCGGCTGCTATTCCTCTCTTACGCGAATTTGCGATGCCGTCGACGACGTTTTCGATACCGCGTTTTCCCATCAGCGAGGTTTCGTTATTGAGGTTATGGGGCGACACTGCGGTTGGTTGGCTTTGATGTCCGCGATCAGCACGGGTGCGGACTGGTTGTTCATTCCGGAGATGCCTCCCCGTGACGGGTGGGAGGATGACATGTGCTCTATCATTACCAAGGTGAGTCGCGAAATATCTTTTTAGCCGTGATTGAGTTGACAGAATGTTCTCTGTAGAACCGCAAAGAACGTGGCAAGCGTCGTACTATCGTTATCGTGGCCGAAGGTGCCCAGGACCGCCATCTCAACAAGATTTCCAGTTCTACGGTCAAAGACATCCTCACTCAGCGACTCGGGCTGGATACCAGAGTTACTGTTTTGGGACACACTCAGAGAGGAGGAGCAGCATGCGCTTATGACCGCTGGCTGTCCACCTTGCAGGGTGTCGAAGCCGTCAGGGCTGTTCTGGATATGAAGCCGGACTCGCCATCGCCAGTCATTACCATTCGCGAGAACAAGATCATGCGGACACCACTGATGGACGCAGTGCGAGAAACCCAGCATGTAGCGAAGCTTATCCATGACAAGGACTTTGAGGCAGCGATGAGAATGCGGGATGCCGAATTCAAAGAATACCACTTTGCCTATCGCAACACTGCCACACCAGATCATCCCAAGATGATCCTCCCTGAAAACAAGGTGCGTTACTATCTCTCAATCAGCCGAGTTGGCTAACTCAAATTAGAGAATGAGAATTGCCATCATCCACGTCGGTGCCCCGGCCGGAGGTATGAACCAAGCCACCCGCGCCGCTGTCGGTTACTGCCTCACTCGTGGACATACCCCCCTCGCGATTCACAACGGTTTCCCCGGTCTGTGCCGTCACCACGATGACAAGCCCGTCAGCTCTGTTCGCGAAGTCAAGTGGCTGGAGTCCGATCACTGGGTCAACGAGGGTGGTTCGGATATTGGAACAAACCGTAGCCTGCCATCCGAGGATTTCGAGACCACCGCAATGTGCTTCGAGAAATACAAGTTTGACGCACTGTTCGTGGTGGGAGGTTTCGAAGCCTTTACAGCAGTCAGCCAGCTCCGTCAGGCCCGCGAGAAGTATCCCGTTTTCAAGGTCCCCATGGTTGTTTTGCCTGCCACGATTTCGAACAATGTGCCTGGAACCGAGTACTCACTGGGAAGCGACACCTGTCTCAACACTTTGATTGATTTCTGCGACGCCATCCGCCAGTCGGCCTCGTCTTCTCGTCGTCGTGTCTTCGTGATTGAGACACAGGGCGGTAAGTCGGGCTACATCGCCACCACCGCTGGCCTTGCCGTCGGCGCTACAGCCGTGTACATTCCCGAAGAGGGCATTGACATCAAGATGCTCTCGAACGACATTGACTTCCTGCGCGAGAACTTTGCCCGGGACAAGGGAGCCAACCGTGCCGGAAAGCTCATTTTGCGCAACGAAAGCGCCTCCAGCACTTATACCACACAAGTCATCGCCGACATCTTCAAGGAGGAGGCCAAGGGACGCTTCGAGTCCCGCTCGGCGGTCCCTGGCCACTTCCAGCAAGGAGGCAAGCCATCGCCGATGGACCGTATCCGGGCCCTTCGGATGGCGATCAAGTGTATGATACATCTCGAAAACTACGCAGACAAGTCCCGCGACGAGATTGCGGCGGACCCGTTGTCGGCGGCGGTCATCGGTGTCAAGGGCTCGCAGGTGTTGTTCTCCGCCATGGGCGGCGAGGACGGTCTGGAGGCGACGGAGACGGATTGGGCACGCCGGCGTCCCAAGACGGAGTTCTGGCTGGAGCTTCAGAACTATGTCAACATCCTGTCTGGCCGTGCTGCTGCGGGAAAGCCCATGTGGTCATGCTATGAGTGTAAGCTTTAACTACGATTGTATTTGCATCATATACTGACTGTCTACAGCCATTGAACCTTCGGCGCCCACATCACCTTAGAGCGACCGTGCAAGACGGGGAAAACGGAGGATACGATTGATGAGATGGGAAGCTGACCGCGACCCTTGAATGATATTTCGGAACATAGCTGATGCCTGGACTTTGGACATTGGGGTAGATTATGATTTTGCATCTGGAGTTGAGAATACACGATGGCTAGGTGGTCTGGGCAAATATATTGAATCTAGGATTTCTAGTCAACGAATGATGGTATCATACGCCATAATCCAGTAAACCGAAATTATAAACCGAAATATAAACCGAAATATAACCCGTAAGTGAAAAGATTAATCAATTACGATTCTTCTCCGCCTTCTGCAACTCCTCTAATTCATCGAGCAACTGCACCGTTTCCGAAGGACTGGCAATCCAGGCAGTCGTAGACGCCAAACGAGCCTAGACACCCAGTCACTTTCACGTTCGGTTCTAAAAATGCAGAGTAGAGGACGAGACTCACCTTGAAATCATTCGCACCGGCCGAGAGAAACTGATCGCCGACGTGGAGCGTGTGCGACCGCTCAATCCCCCCGAAATACCGCTGACAAGCGCGCACACCCCACGACTTGTCGCCAATGTCAACGAAGACATCATTTCCGCCTGTCATCAGCCATTAGCTACACGGCACATGGAAAAGGAGATAGGGGAGAGAAGGGGAAGCACCGTTAAATGCGCAAAAGGGCAATCTCGTGCCGACGACGGACCGCTCAACCGTATTCTGCACGACGAGAACGGTCTCCTCGAGCTGCTCGCGGTGGATCTTGCTCCGGTCGTGCGGGTAGACGCCGACGGCGCGGTCCTTGCGGAGAACAGCGACGGGGAGGTTGAGGTTGGAGGCGCACGCGCGCAGCGAGGACTCGGCGATATCGAGCAGCTGGGTGATATCCTCCTGCTTCCAGGACTTCATTTCGTCGAGGAGCCACTCCGGGCGGGGGACGTAGGTGAGGCGGTGCGGGGAGGTGGAGTCGAAGCGGAAGAGGAAGTTGCTTTCGCCGCCCATGACGACCAGGCCGTCTTTCTGGGCGGGGGTGAGGGTGGGGGAGTCGTGGACGGCGTCGAGCAGGCCCTTGAGGCGTTCGTAGTACTTTGCGCCCTCGGTGTAGCCTGCGGCGGTGACGATGCCGATGCGCACGCCCTGGTGCAGGAGGCGGATGATGCGCGGGATAGCGGGGTTGTCCGGGGTGAGGCAGGCGCCGTCATCGTAGAGGGTGACGTCTCCGTCGAAGGTGACGAGGTCGAGGCCGGGCCCGCGGACGAGGCCGAGGAGCTGGGCGGTGTTGAGGATGAGGCGGATGTCGTTGAAGGAGGGGGCGACGAAGCGGCGGCGGCTGATCATGCGCTTTTTGTCTTGGTATTTGAAGGCGTCTTCGATCGGCAGCCGGCTGAAGAAGGAGCCGGCGGTCGGGACGAGGAGTTTCAGTTTGGACTTGCCGGGGGCGGCGGTGCGTTCATGCTCGACTGGCTGGGTTAGATGGAAGCGAGAATAGGGAAAGAGGCTTACTGTGGTCGTCGATGAGCTTCTCGACATCCCGGAAGATCTCCGCGTAGCGTTGATGGGTGTCGGCCGCGACGGCCACGAGATTTTCGCTGTGTTCCTGGTAGACAGCGGTGGGCTGCGAGTGCAGCACAAAGGGGACCGCCAGGAGACCCTACTGGATGAGCTTCCTCCGGTGACTATAAAGCGGTGCACTCACTTTGATCCATTCAATCTAGAATATGTTAGTTTGCGCCTGAAAGGCACGTTGAAATGAAGGGAAAACTTACCAGCTGGTCTCGCCGATGCGACTATCGGAGTGAGTTAGCCAAGCACAACCTCAATGGCCGACAGCATACCTTGAGAGCATCTATCAATTGGTTAGGATTAGCAGTCTAATGAATTAAATTCAAAGAGGACATACATTCAACGCGATACCGAGTGGTCATTGTGAAGGGTGTTGTTGGACAGGGGTGTGGAGGGTGAGGAGGATGAGGAGTGCGGGATGGTTCCCCGCGCGGTGAGTTGGAGAAGTTGTGCCAAGCCAGGGGTGAGACACAGCCCGGTGAGGTTATCGGACGGTCGGACCCGACCGATGATTGATATGATTGGATTAGTGTGATTGTTTTGAGTGCTTATTGGTATCAAATCTTCCGTCTAGACCCAGCATCACAGTGACTCATTTTGCGCCATCACTTCTTGGCTCAAGAGTCGATCTTATCGCGAATAAGCCTCGCTGTGAGCAATTCAAAGTGGCTTAGACGGGCCAGCAGGGATTATGCGATCATGTCTAGACAGGGGAATCTGGAGTCATAGAAGCCTGCAAAAGCGTTACGCTTGTGAGCAAATCGGAGCACTCGTAACTCGTAGCCTGATCACCTTTTGGGATTGACACCTCGTATTAAGGCAAGACATGGGGGCCTGAGGCATATCGCAGCCTATCACCATCTATCACCATCAGCCTGATCGTCTGGGCAATAATTCTAAGCCACTCATCTTTCATTCTCGTGTCGAGTCATACTCGCACTCGCATATTATCCCAGTGGTGATGACGATGCTATCGATGCATGGAGTCATCTATCCAGTCGCCTGGTCATGGAAATATAAACGGCCCAAGTCATACACGGAAATGGCTATTCAACAGAATCAAACACACAAATCTCTGGCATCACCAGGGTGATAACGAAAATGAACGTGAATTTCCTCAGCGAAAACAACAATCCCTCTATATCGGATCCTCCACCCCCATATACACCCTCAGCTGCATCTCCCACAACGCCACAACCAGAACAAGAACCAGACACCAAACAACCACACCCACCCTCCTCCCCACCATCAGAACACACAAGTTCCACCCTCTCTCAAAACCGCGGGATCCAAATCCCCTCGAAACACGACTACTTCACCTCCGGCTTCGCATACCCTCCCTTCCTAGCCAACTACGACATCTCCCCTCACCACTGGACCCAGTTCACCCACGACCTCAACGAGGAGGTGAAACTCTCCCCGCGACAATGGGCCACGACGGTAGCCAAGGGCGTAGGCGTCCTCGCGCTGGGCGGGATGATGGCCGGCGTGCTTGGTGCGATTCCCGCCGTGCTGGTAGCGCGCAAGGCGAGGCGGAACCGCGAGGAGATGAATCTGATTATTGCTGCTTCCGAGCGGCCAGCGGATACAGATTCAGGGTTTGAGGGGGGATCAAGGCTGTCGAGGAAGGTTGAGAGGTGGAATGAGACGTTTTTCCGGCCACGGGGGATTATGGTGCGGGTTGATCTCCCCTGGGAGGAGCTGGACGAGATGCAGGGGATGGAGGTGCTTCCGACGTCGAGATACGGCTCGTCAAGGAGAGATGAGCAGGCTGTTAGGGAGGATGCGTCGCGAAAGGCGCGGATCGTGATTATTCCGGTAGATACAGATCCTTCAGGTTCAGGCTCAGCTTCAGCTTCAGCGTCAAATTCGTGAATTAATGCAAAGAATAAATTCATTAACATGCGTTCCACATCAATTTGGTTCAGATATATTTGACAGCTACTGCCTACACCCTCGACTTCTCCACCGTCTCCTGGTGCGCCGTAGTCCCGTGCATCTCCTCCGCCATCTCCATCTTCTCCGACATCACCTGGTCCCGCTCCTCGGCGTCCTTGTTTCCGTACAAGCCGATCTTGTACCACGGCAGCTCGAACAGGCGATCCATGCTCTCGAGCGACCGGCCCGCCGTCTCAGGCACACTGACCCACACCCACAGCCCACCGAGGATGGTCACCGCCGCAAAACACCAGAAGGTGCCCTTGGGGGTGATGCCGCCTTGGCTAGTGGGCAGCAGCATGTTCGGGACGGCGCGCGTGTTGCCGTACTGGTTGGCAAAGTGCAGCGTCATGGAGATGGAGGTCGCCAGGGCACGGATGCGCAGCGGGAACAGCTCCGCGGTGAGCAGGTACTGCATCGAGTTCCAGCCCAGGGCCCAGCCAAAGCCGGAGATGTAAATCATGGCGATGGCGCCGCGGCTGACGCCCTGCTTCGACTTCGGCAGGACGAAGTTCTTGGCGATGCCCAACTCCGGGACGTCGGTCAGGAAGGCGGCGACGTAGATCATGGCGATGGCCTGCAGGGTGATACCGATGAGTAGCGCGCGCTTGCGGCCGATCACGTCGACCAGGAACAGAGCGCACCCGACGGCTGCGACGAGCTTGACGATACCGAAGACACCGGTCACGAGGAGGGTCTCATTGGAGCCCGTGATGCCGAGCAGCTTGAAGAGATCCGGGGCGTAGAGGGTGATGGAGCCGGCTCCTGACCACTGCGAGAGGATCTGCGCCATGACAGTCAGGTAGACGCGGTACAGGTTCTTCGAGTCTAAAAAGGTCTCCTTGACGACGCCGAGCCAGCCTGCGCCCATGGTCGCCTCCAGTTCGGCCTGGTGGGACTGCTCGATGGCGGTGATCTCCTGCACGACGTACTCGTGGTCTTCAGGGAGGTGTCGCACGCGCGCCAGGTTGCGGATCGCCTGTTCGTATTTGCCCTGTTTGATCAGGAAGCGAGGAGACTCGTATTGCAGGAAGGAGAGGAGGAAGATCAGGCCGGCGAAGATGATGTGCAGACTGGTTGGCACTTCCTACGCGGTTGTCAGCTGCGATCGATTCTCAGGTAGTTGCCGGCGCACTCACCCATCGCTTGTGCGTGTTATCTCCGAGGTTCACCTGGCAGCCGTAGTTGGTGAAGTAGGCCAGGACGATTCCAAGATAGACGAAACCAGTAAAAACACAGGTGCAGAGACCTCGAATGGACGCCGGGGCCTAGCCATGACAGTTAGCTTGCATCAAGAACCGTAGGCGAAGGTATACTCACAATCTCGGCGAGATAGACCGGGCCGACCACGACTGTTTGCCCAATACCCAATCCTGCAACGAAGCGACCGGCATAGATGGCTCCAAGGTTTCCGTTTGCGCCCATGAAGATGCCAATACCAAGAATCCACAGAAGACACAGCTGACGAGTAGCCCAGATACGACCGATGCGGTCACAGACAAGGAACGCGCTGCTTGGGTTAGAAGGCCGGTCAACCAATACAAAAGCTGGAACTTACAAGAGAGCACCACCAACAGAACCGATCTGCACCATCGCCGACACATTCGCCTTGATGTTCGTCTGTTCGACCGCACTGTACTGGCTGTAGTGGATCGTCCGTTGGAAATCCTTTGAGTTGAAAGCGCCCGAGATCAAACCCTCATCGACACCCCGGGCAGCGCCCATGAGGCCGAATGAGAGAACTGCGAACCATAGCTTCCAGTTGAAAACCTCTTTTGGCTCGTTGAGGTTTTTCAACCGGAAGATGTTGACGGGTTTCTTTGGACCGCCTGCCATCGTCTCGTCCTTTGTGTTCAAAATATCAAGTAGGAGATATGCGGAGAAAGAGCTCAGGAGTGTGACGGGCAAACAGGGATGAACAGACGATCACTCCCCAGCTTTATACCCCATGCATGAGCACTGCGGAGAAAACGTGGAGTAGAAGCGTGGGGTCGAAATCTCCGAGATTAGGACCAAGAAACTAGCTTTAGTCGCATACCCGACACGAAGATATCCCGGCAAATGGGTGCATTTGTCCATGCGGCTGGGACACTGTCAGTGGCGGTTTGGATTCATTGGTTGAGAAACGGAGGCTGACCGACTGGCCCCCAAATGGGGTGGCCAAGAAAGCGTGGGTTGTACTCCGTACCTCTTCTCTGACCCACCTAAGGTTATCTCAAGTCTAGAGTCGAGAGCTTGAGAGCTCTTGACTGCGCCAAAAGTCTTGCTCCCACTCTTAGCATGAAGTCTCTATATACTGTGTCTTGTATGTTGTGAGTGCTATTCAAGAGACGAGATGTACTCAGTAACTCACACATTCATCATGTTCATTCTCCTTTCTCAGTCACTTCAAGAAATAATTCAACGAACAAGTCCACGTCCGCGTCTGTTGGCCTCATCCCCACATAATGAAGGCTCGGTCAAGTTCCGAAAACAGAAAACACGACCGACAAGCTTGGCGCTGAGAAATGCCTCACAGGATCGGGGGCGTTTTAACTCTAGATTCACTCTAGACAAGGACTCGACTCGAAGTTCCGTTTCTCGGAAGTTCTTTAAACGGTTTGATTCGCCAGTCGCACAAGTACATGGCAAACAATTGACAGCATCACCGGCACTTCGGGCAACCTAGGAATGCGTTCGCTCGGCACTCAAATCAGGCTCTCCCACCAGCAGTAACCCCGCTGTACGGAGTCAGTGCACACTCGCTATCTTACTACACAGAATGGCCTGCGAGAAAGGGCTATCCGGTCCTTGTCCGAAGCGACAAAGATCGTCAATGGCCGTGCGACTAGCGTGTCGAACTTGAACCAGCGATTCCCCCGACGATTCGTAAGAAAGTGTGGTTCGGCGTGTGCCTAGCCTGATTGGACCGTCGGTAACTCGGTGTGTCCGAGGATTAGCCAAGCGATTGTGAGTCGCTGAGATTATTACTGGATGGTGCCTGCGCACAAGCTGGGGTCTGGGGTGGAAGGTCTCCACTCTGGAGTGTCTCACTGCGGGGATGCAATGGGTCGACTCTGATTGGTTTATGCCGCTCACCACATGGACAGGATGGCAATGGAACCCATGGGAATTTGGTAGTATTGCTGTGGATGAGTAAGGGATACAATAGATCTTACATAAATAGTCATATTGATAATTCCTATATATCATTACTATCTCATAACACAGCAACTAAGTCATTTTCAGTTGTCAGTTGAGGCACTCGTTGAGCGCAGAAAGGTCACGAGACACGACATAAGCACAGACCTCCGATTAGTCACGCCAGCGGAAAGCAGGGTTGCGCCAGTCGAGATCCTGGATCTGCAACAGCGACAGGCCAGCCAGAGCCTGATCAACGTCTACCTTCTCGCGCCTCTTGTTATCCCACCGCATCCACGCCCAGAGCAATGCTCCGACAATCATCGTCATGGAGGAGGTCGCCAGGTTGAGACCGTTGCCGATGTGATAATTAGGAGCGTCAAAGGGCAAAAAGGACCATGTCGAGATCAAGCCCCCAATGTTACCCATCATCACCGTGGTTCCGATGGCCGATGACCGTGCAGTATCGGACACCACGTTGTTGGATGAATTCGCATTGCACAGAGCACCAAAAGCGAACGCTCCGCTAGCAATCAAAAACGTGGCGCCGTAGCGGACCATAGCGTCAGTGCTGGCGAGGAACATGATGTATCCCGTCATCATCAGAGGGGGCCCAATCACGAAGAAGATCATGCGTCGGTCAAATCGCCAGCTGAGGAAAGGGAACAACACAGTGAAGAATGCTCCGACCACATATGGAGGAACAGTGTGCAGCTGCTGGGACACCACGCTGTCGTGGGGGTAAATGGTCTTGACAATCGTGGGAGCGAAGAAGGCTAGGCCTTGGACCGTGATATTGTTGAGGAGGAAGACGAAAGAGGTGGCCAGGGTCACGGGGCTGAAGATACCCCGGAGCGTTTTAGCTTTATCAATCTTGTCCAGCACTTCCGTGGTTCCGACACGCTCCGATTTGACTCGAGCGATCGCCAGGTCCTTCTCCTCCTGCGTCAGCCAGCGAGCAGTCTCAGGCCGGTCGGTAAGAGTAAAGAATGAGATCAACGCGAGACCGATGGTAATGATGCCCTCAATAGCAAAAATCATGCGCCACGTGTGCAGGCCACCGAAATGATCTAGAGACAGAATGCCCGAGGCTAGCAGACCACCAAACGCGCCGGCCAGCGGCGCCATGACAATGTAAAGCGACAGGCGGAAGGCAAGTTCACTGCGACGGTACCACCGAGACAGATAGTAAGCGATCCCGGGCATCATACCTGCTTCGAAGACGCCAAGCAAGAATCTGACTCCTGACGCGGCGTGGATGTTGTGGACA
The DNA here is from genome assembly GCF_018340605.1 of Aspergillus pseudoviridinutans. Lineage (NCBI taxonomy): Eukaryota > Fungi > Ascomycota > Eurotiomycetes > Eurotiales > Aspergillaceae > Aspergillus > Aspergillus pseudoviridinutans. Next base: position 221,937 of record NW_025091290.1, on the reverse strand, counting down.
AATGCCGTGCCAAGCGAGCAGATGCCAAAGCCCAGCGTGATGGCGGGGAGGAACCAGCCCGGGCCAATCCACTTGCAGGCAATATTGCAAGGAATTTCGAAGATAATGTAGCTGATGTAGAAGATGGATAAGAGGGAATTGTAGTCGTAACCCTTCATGCCGAGGTCTTTCTCAAGCCCGGCGAGCTTGGCGTTACCTGAGACAGGGTGGTCAGTCAGACAGTACGATAAGAGCTGGATGAGTAACATACCGATATTTGCTCTGTCAATGAAGCAAAACAGATAAATAAGTGAGACAGTAGGAACGATGTAGAAATCAATCTTCAGTCGAAGGCGGGATTCCGCCGCAGAGTCGAATTCGACCAAGGGTCGACCATATTGGTCCGTTGCAACCTGACCCCGGCTGGCGGCCTCATGAGCTGTCTCATGAAGGGCCAGAGTCGCCTTGAGTTCAGAAATGCCCTTTTCCTCCGCCATGACTTGCGCAAGATTATCGTTCCCGGATTCGGAAACAACGAGATAAAAGGCGCTGGAACCTGTCAGGGTCGATGCGGATGTTGATCACCGCGACAATGAGCTATGCAGCAGCGGCGATTTATACCTTGATTTCACGTCGGATACGAGTCTCAACTCTGATCTGCCGAAACGTCAGGACGGAAGTGACTGTCGGAAGAGCGGGGACAGAATCCGGGGGTAGATCGGTAACGCGGGGTAGAGCTGATGCTCAACGCGGTTCATTGTATGTCAGCCTCAAAATGGACGAGTCACTGTCACCGAGGTTGAAGAGACGGGCATAGCTTAGCGGTAGTCAGACGGCAGATAGCAGGGTCTGGACAAGCTGACAAAGCGCAAAATTCCGAGGTGCTGACCGTAGGAAAATTCATAAAAAGTCCGTGCCTTCCCCTTACTTTCTTGGTGATTCATGATTCATCAGTCCACCTAGTCGCTTGGCACAACCACATTTTGACAACCACGCATTGGCTGACTGACATGCAGACCATCGTTGGTGCTACTACTGGTAGAGAGCATATTGGCGAATGAGCAGCGTAGGAGCTTCGCTCCAAGAAAACCAGCGACCAATCCAATGGTTCAGGTCATAATAGCGTTTTAGCGATGCTTCTTGGCCCTCGGCTGGTGTCCAATCTGGATCCGACCGCGAGACTATCCCTCTCTTCACAAGAACTCAAATACAGCCTTGGCAAGTGCCAAGGTCGAAAATGTGTATCAGCTAAGGCAAGTTTATGCGAAGAAGGCAGTACTGTAGGTTTGAAGCTGTGAGTTAGCACAAGCCACTTGTCTTCCAGGGCGAGGACTGCAAACTTACCTTGACAAACCTCCTTACGCCGGCCGAAACGCGCGACTTGGCAAACATTCATTTTCCTCCCCGCGCTCTAGCTCTCGCTTTTTCTCCCCACAATTTCAGAATAGAGTTGTGGACTTATTGATGAAGTGACCAATGACGGTGGATTATTGCGAAGCTTCAAGCGTAGGACGTGGGAAAAGGTCGTTCTGACGATGAAGTTGAATGAATCGCCTATTGGCGACTGCCCTCATTGAGGTGCGTGAGAGCCCGAAAGAGGAATCGAACGAAGAGCTAAAGCGTCACTTTCCACCCGAGAAGGAAAACTCGAGTAATGGCACTGATCTCTTCTGTCAACAGGCAGGTAGAATACATCCATCGGCTCGGTGAGGCAAATCATCCTTGAATCTCCAAACATTCGGCCGGGAACTTGCTCAATATCCCGCCGCATACTCATCAAAGTCACTATGAATTTTACATGCGAAAGACGCGCTGCGTGAACTTCTCATGTTACTCGGAAGATACACACTCTCTGCATCAGTATGAAAGTCTTATTCTATTTGTCTCACCCTTTTCTGTTGCTCTTCCTGCCAAGCATCCGAGCCCTTCCTATCCCCGCTTCGAATAGACTCCCATCCCCTCAGCCGTACCAAGGGGTGCAGCATGCCTTGGCACTTGCGCATTTACTGGTTGGGACGAAAGAAACCAGAGCAAGGCGATAGAGCAACCCCTCATCGTCCTCGATCCGCGACTCGACTCAGGTAAAACCCGCAGGTTCTACTGGTTGAATCAAGTCTCTCCGAATTACGGAGTATCGTTCTCCTCAACGTCCTTGACCCGAGTGTCGAGTTACGCATCCGGCGCAGGCTCTCCTGGCTGAATCAAGTCTCTCCGAAAAACGGAGTACTCTCCTCATCATCCTTGACCTGAACGTGGAGCAAGTCGTCAGACGCAGGCTCTCCTGGTTGCGTCAAGGCTCTCCGAAGTACGGAGTACTGCCAATCCTCCTCACACTAGGGCTCCTTCTCTTTACAATATCGGCTCTCAAAGAGATTGCTCCTGCTTCCTAGTAGCTCTGATCGCTGAGTCCTAACTGTGCGAGTCAACCACAAGGCATTGCCGTACAGGCTCCAGCCTAGTTGCTTCAGCTGAAGTTATATGAGCGGTTTGCTAAATTGCTATATTCTACTCTATACATCCGCACAATGACTCTTTGCTCTTGTGGATAGCTTCGAATCCCGCATGCATCAAAGGAGTATTGAAAAGTCGTGATGTCATGGCATGTCCTGGTGGGACAGTCCGTGCGAGCAATACATGAGGCTATCGCTCGCTCGTCACGCAAAATAATCCTCTCGTAATGTTTCAGGTGTTATCAAGCTGGGAAAGAGACGTCGCACAACGCCTTCGCACTGCAGCCTCGATGTCGTAGCAAAACAGCGTGGTGGGCAGCCCCGGAAATACGGACTAATCACGTGACGTAAATCCGAAATTTTCTCCCGCAAGCGACTCAAAGGACAAAGCAATGAGAACAACTTAGCGCTTAGGGACCGGTTATTTCTGTTTCTGTTTTTCGGATGGCGGAAACCATTCAATCAGGAGAGCCATCTGGTTGGCGAATACCCAAGGCTTGTCAAGAATGCAGAAAGCGAAAAATCAAGTGTAATGGAGTTAACCCCTGCAAGACCTGTCGGGCGCGGAACACTCCATGTGTCTACCGGGATGTGATCCGACAGCGCAAGAAGAAGAAGCATGGCGCCGTAGGTGAGGGTCTGGCTTCTCGTGAATCTACGCGCTCTGAGCTTGATACACAGCAGCCATCCTCACCGCTGCCCCAGCCGTTAGGCCGCCGAAACAAATCTGCCAGCTATACTTTCCACAACAGCGTTTCGGCAACGCACATGGCATCTCCGTCATGCAAGGTACAACTATATTATGGACCGACGTCCCATTTCACTCTCATGCATGAGATTTATCGGGGCTTGGCTTCGAACCAAACCACTCATCCCCAGGAGCCGCAGGGTGAAGTCGAAGAGGCTGGGGCTGGGCTTGATATGTTCAGTGTTCGCGGCATCTTCTTCGGTACTCCAGGCGAGACGCATGATCCCAATAAGGGGATTGGTAACACAGATGCGCCGGTAATGTTCTTGCCCTATGAGCTCGCCAGAATTTTTTTGCACCGATTTTTATCGACGCTGTATCTTCTGGTACCATTCTGGTCCAAAGAGCTTTATGAGCGCCAGCTAGAACACTTGTATCTTCCTTCCTCTCGTACCGACTCTGATACCTGTGCCAACTCCATCTTATTGATGGCTTTGGCCATGGGCTCCCTGGGCACACAGCATTATCGCTGGGGAGATATCCTGTTCGAGCGGGTCAAGGCGTCTTATCACTCCTTGGACGACGTGGTAAATCTCGAGACTGTGCAGCTGTCCTTGACGATGATAAGTATATTCTGTCCTTGGCGGCGTAAGTTTATGCCTGACGCTTGGCTAGTACGCCCATTTTCAGACGGAGCAAGGTCGCCCAAATTCTTCCTTTCTCTACCTGGGCACAGCTGCGAGGAAGGCCATCTCAGCTGGCTTGCACAAGGAATCTCCGACTGAAGGAGGAGATGGTAGGGAAGTAGTGGAGCAAAGACGATTGACATTTTGGTCCTTGTTTTTCTACGAGACGTTCGTCCTTGTTCACTGATTCTGCCTTTGTAAAATTGACCTGCTGACGGCTCGCCAGCTGGATTTGCTTTCATCTCGGTCGCCCAAGCTCGCTCTCGTCGAGGGACGTCGGCATTGCACCTCCCAAGGATCCATTCATTCTCATTCTCATTCACCTTACAAACGTCATGACTCGTTCGGCAAACGAAATTTACGGCCGACCACACGACTCATTGCTGCAAATGTGGAAGCTGGCCAGATCCATCTCAGAAGACCTTCGTTGTTACGACGAGAAAATGAAGCTTGCACTCGGGTTTGGGCTTGACAAATGCCCCCAGCCGGGCGATGTCGGAGTTCGGCAGGCCATTCTCACGACCTGTACGTCATTGATATGCAGAGTGATGGACGGACAAGCTAAGAAACATAGTATACTATCACACCATTCTGTTGACATTTCGACCGTTCTTGATCTTTCGCGGACGATGGCAGCGCGATAGTAAAAAGACTTCTTCCGAGACTGGACCCAACACATCCAAACGTCCGACGGAAATGCCGGCGTGGCTAAATGAGGCGTGCGACCACGCGGTCCACGCTGCGTGCAGAACTCTCCATCATCTATGTGAGGCTGCTATCGTCAATGAGTTTGTTCGGGTATGCTTTCCCCTATGCAAACACCGGATTTCTACACATATTGGGGCTAAAAAGCCGTTAGGAACTTCGCTATCATGGCTTCTTCCTGACCAGCGCCTGCTTTGCACTTATTTACGACTTCATGTATAATGAAAAAGTTGCTCCTACACACCTTCCCTGGGTTCACGTGGGCATCCAATGTCTTGGAGCCATGCGGCCAGGCGATCCCATAACGAGCTCTATCTCAGCTATACAAACTGTCCTGAAGAAACTGCACCCGTCATACGAATGGGTGCCACCTGGCCCTGTTCAGGGTCAGGCATATGCACCAAACCCTATGGGCTCGGCACCAGCTCACCCTTATTCTAGTGGTGTAGCATCGAGCCAGACAAATCCGCGAGAGGCTTTCCCTGGTGACACATTTCTGGGAGGGTACCTTCCCACAATGCCAAACATTCAAGTCAACCCGCTTCAGAGCGATATTCCGGAGGCCTCTGCTAGTGTTGGGAGCAGCGAGGATCTTCCAGATTTCAATCTGTCGGATATGGGATGGGATTTTGACTTTTCCACGATGGATCTTGAAGCATTTTTCTCTATCCAACCAACTATGAACCCTTCGCAAACACTGTAATTCAGACAGATGAAGCCGATTCACAGCATAGCTGCTGATCGTTGGCTTTGCCTTTACTACACCATCGTATTGCTGCGGCTTTCCAGTCCATCTCAGACTGCCGATACCCTCGAACATATACAGTGCAATCGTTGCTGGCCGCCGTCCGGTTTATCCGCGAGGGATCCTCTCTTTTCTAAGGCTACGGACTTCTCTGCGACCTATTGCTATCTGAATTCCATCCTGAGAATGGAAATATTGTCCTACGGCGGAGGCGGGGAGCAGTCTACTGCTTTCAACCACCCAGGTATCATCAGAAGCCACGGTCGAGCATTGAGAGGGAAATGAACCAGGTTTTGCCTAACAGACCTTGCTGTTGTCGGGACTCCCCCGGTATCTATTGAGAGTGATTAGGTGATTACCCTTCATAAGAGCTCGGTTCCAATCAAGAGAGCTGGACCCGTTGATCAGTGTCTCTATCTCTCAGCCGAAGTCCAGATCCCGAGATGAAGTCATGCACTTTTCAGTCATGTATGAGACTTTGATTACGAATCTACTTTGTATTCTAAGCGCGTTGCTCAGACTGGACAATGATGAAACACGTCCTGCCTTACTTGAAGGTTCAATTTCGCTCCACAGGCACGTTCAGACTTTACAGGTATACCGATATGGTTTTAAGACTAAGACCAATCGCCATACAACGTTCATCGTCTGATTCGTCTGTCATGGGACAATATAGATCTATGACCCTCATGCAAATTGGAAATAATTCTGTGCCCTAAGATCTCGTAAAATTTGATATCTAGAGTAATACCTTCAACATTACTATTCTCTTCCTCTCATAACATACGAGCCATGCTCTGTGGAATAAATCTCCGGTTGATGCTGTGACTGGTTGCGCACCACCTTCCGCATGCGGCAACCCCCTCGCAAAAACCTATCTCCGGACCGATCCACGGCCCATTGCAACGAGGGATGCTGGAACCAAACATCCTACCTTGCGGAGTTGGAGCTTGCGTTGATGATGATGGATCGCTTTTCTCTGGTCGAACCAAACTGTCGAATGTATCGATCTCCGACCATCTTTCCCTGTCTCCTCCACGCTTCTTCTCCAGCTAGGGATGAAACAACACGGTAGATGGCTAACACTATTCATGCCTGATCCTTCTATTATTCAAGGATCATAAGGCCGACGAACCGCAGACAAATTGCGGTCTTGGCTGTAGTTTCGGCGGGATTACTGAGCAGCAGGGTGACATTAGGCGAGCTGGAACCACGGACGAATCGTGAAGTCACGATCGACCCGAGCCACCCGTGAGCACAGCAGCTGGGTGAACGGCCAATGACACCGTAGACTGGATTGTCTKGTTACCTAGCTATCTGCTGACTATATTTCCTTGACCATGGTCTAGACAAACGGAGATATTCTTCCCCACAGCTTGACCGGAATTTGAAATCTTCATCGTCCTCGCCGAATTTCACTACATGTACTCTCTATCTATACTTGATCACGGCTCCCTGTGCTTTGCCCTGCTGCATCGATCTCTGATCACTGGGCAAGTTTGTATGACCAAGTCTAGGATGCGTCGCTAACTCGATCATGCCACTGTCGGGCTCTGCGGTGTTGCGTCCCCTGAGCACTGCCCAAGGAACAGACTTAGAGCAGGAGGAGTACGTTTCATGTTTCATTCTGCGTTGAACGAGTCTCTACTGACTGAAAAGGTTTCGTTCGGCTCATTCTCAGGATGACATCAACGAGCGCTCCGAGTCGATTAGGGGGCGACTTGCAACCCATAGGCGAGACAAGTCAAGTTCGGCGGCTTCCTTGACCGCTTACGCACAATTGGCGACGTATCGGTTCGGCTGCAGCCGCTCGTTTGTGGTTCGTTTCGAGCATGGACGGGCGAATATCGTTGCGGAAGCATCACCTTCTCTCCTGTTAGATGGAGAGGAGGGGTTTGGCGTCGACGGGGAGGTTCAGCGGCAAGTAAAGGTGTTGAGCCTGCGCCTGGTTGAGGCTCGTGTCGTCGATACTTCGAACGTTGTTGCCAACAGCACCCGATGCGTCATACGTGATCTCACGCAGGACAGTCATTCTGACAACCAAGTGATCCACTTCTTCGCAGCGGTCCCGATCCATGATATGAACAAAGATACTATTGGGGCTGTTTGTGTTGTAGACAAGGCCACACATCCGAAGTTTGGAGATAGTGAGGTCGCCAGCATGCAGGAGATTGCGGACCTGGTCGCTTGTACTATCAAGGATAGCTCGGCTGAAGAGCATCATCTTCGAGCAGAGCGGCTCATCAATGGTCTGACCACTTTCGTCAGCGGTCAGGCCGTCCCTGACCTTGAGCAAAACTATCACTCCCAAAGACGGCCATCATACCTTCCTGGTATTGATGACGTTTCGCTCTCTGAGAGGGGTAGCGTGGGCTCGCCACATTACGCACATTCCCAAACTCCTGGGGCCTCGCCAAACCAGTTCTTCTCAAGAATCCGCGGAAGAAGAAATTCGGTGACTGTTATCGAGGGAAGCACTGTATCCCATTCAATGTCGCTTTTGTTTTCCCGTGCTAGTGCTTTACTTCAGAAATGTATGGAGCTAGACGGCGTGCTTTTCCTGGACGCCACTCGAAGTAACGCTCGAAGGTTCGTCTCGCCTGACACTGCTCGTTATCAATCTAACGTCTCTAGCTCCTGCTCTCCTAGCATGAGTGACCTGGAAGTACTCTCCAAGGACGGTGGGTCTTGCGTCAACTCTCCGGGCCTATCCTCAGCCGGGCCTTGGCGCGAGAGGGTATGCGAGCCTTTGGGCTTTGCGTCATCGGAATCTGCACATCGCTATACGTCGCAGTATTCAGTCTCAGAAGGCTTGCTGCATGACTTGTTTGCCGCGTACCCAAAAGGCACCATCTTCGATAACCGCACCCTCGTTGACTGTACTAGTCAGAAATGTGGTCATGTCACGGATGCAAAGGGAGCGCGTCATCACGCAATCATTCTCCGTCTGGTACAAGACCTTCCAGAGGCCAGGTCGCTCCTTTTTCTCCCAATATGGAACTGGAATTCATCGCGCTGGTTGGCCGGTGCCCTCTTGTGGACATCTGACAGCCAACGACATTTTGAACGAACCGATTTGTTGTATGTCAAGGCATACGGTGACTCCATTGTGTCAGAAGCGGCTCAAATGGACTGGAGGGCGACGGAAAAGTCCAAATCAGATTTATTGTCGTCAGTCAGCCATGAGCTAAGATCACCTCTACATGGCATGCTTGCCAGTTTAGAGCTGTTGCACACGACAGATCTTCAACCGGCTCAGCAGGACATGCTCACGATGATTGAAACGTGTGGTTTGACACTGTTGGATACGCTGAATTATCTGTAGGTTAGCAGCTCCGTCGGAGGGATCTCACTAACATACATGCAGGTTGGATTTTACGAAAATCAACAATCTGACCAGTGCAGACGCAAGGAATGACGGGGATACTGAGACCTCTCTCGCCGATCTAACGTGCGAATTCGATTTGGACACTCTGGTAGAGGATGTGGCGGACACCCTGTATGCAGGTCACCGGTCCCTGATTAGCGCTTCCCAGGTCGCCGGCCGGTACCTGCCCAGCGGGCCAACGGTGGGAATTAGATCTGCCAAGGGCACCGAGAATGCTGAAGAGTCGAATGGCTTATCAGTGATTGTCCGGGTTGAGCCGGGAGACTGGAAAGTGCGAGCCATCCCTGGCGGATGGCGAAGAATCGTCATGAACCTGCTCGGCAATGCATTTAAATTCACCAAGTCTGGGTTCATTGAGGTCATCCTCGCCAGGAAGATAGAGAGAACCTGCGGCACGAAGAGGGAGTATGCTCTATTGACAATCACAGATACCGGATGTGGCATCTCTCCGGAGTACCTGGAGCACAAACTATTCCAGCCATTTACCCAAGAGAACATCCTGACGGAAGGGGTTGGCCTAGGACTCAGTATCGTCGACCGACTAGTGACAAACGTGGGTGGCCAGATTGATGTGAAGAGTACCGTCGGTAGCGGAACCCAATTCGAAGTGTACATTCCGGTTGAATTTGTGGATACGCTGGTGGGTGGTGCTTCTGGGCAAGAGCAACCAGAGCGTGGTCCGGTCTCTCGAGTGAGTCTGGTCGGGCTGAACGTATTTTCCAGTATGAAGAGCTCAGGCCGAAGACTGAGCGTTGACGCGAAGAGGACGCTGTCAGTTCGCAGTGCACTGAGCAATGCAATCCTCAGCCAGCCAGGCTGGACAGTCTCCTTTGCCGACACTTTGTCTCAAGCAAAGGGCGATATTGGTATTATCGAGGAGAGCAGTCTGGCTGAGATGGAAGGGCAGGAGCCAATAACCACCGAACTGAGAGGACTGGCCATACTAGGACAGTGTGGTACTAACCTACCCATCGATCCTGTTACGAAAGAGCTGGATGTGGTCTACGTTCCTCAACCGTAAGTAGCATCAAATTCCGAGCAAGTGCGAAACTAACAGGATAGACTCACGCCTCGAAAAATTATCGGCGCGCTGCATACAATTTCCAGCTTGCCCGAAGGTTCGGCTCATATCGAACATGCCGATAGGATCCCATTTCGTGGGCGCAGCTTATCGGAAGCTTTTGCCCTGGCAAAACAGACCGAGTCGCCTCCGGTGGTGGAGGAAACCGTGAACGAGTTCCGTGCCTCGACACCCAAGGCCTCGAAGACGACCGATCTTCATGTCCTGATTGTGGACGATAATGATATCAATCTCAAGATACTGGCTACTTTTATGCGTCGCATCGGGTGCAGCTACGAGACTGCGACTAATGGACTCGTGGCGCTGGAGAAGTACCGGCAGTCCGAGCGCCCGTTCGACTATATCCTGATGGGTAGGTTGCGTCCTTTGAGCTTTATGGCCCATCTAACAGGCAACAGATATTTCCATGCCAGTTATGGACGGGATCATCTCCACAAGCAAGATTCGAGAGTACGAGGAGGAGAACTCCCTTCCCCGGGCTGCCATCATGGCCGTGACAGGAGTCGCGTCGGCGACGATGCAGCAACAGGCATTTGCTGCGGGGGTCGATGATTATCTTGTGAAACCTCTTTCACTGCGTGATTTGAAACGAGTGATGAATATCGCATGACATGACTTGCCAGCAAATTGTACAAGTTGCATACCACAGCTTCAATGTAACAACCTTCCACGTTGACCAATACACCAAGATACCAACATAGGAACTTCTTAACATATACTCCACCAGCATATCAGTAATACTCAAGGCAGCTAACAACCATGACTCCCTTCCGTAGGTGGATCTGTACACCCGTTAGGACACAGCTTTGCATGTCCCACATCTCCAGGATTCGTGCAGTGGAAAAGCACATTCTTCAGGTCCGCAGTCTCCAGATCCGTCCCCTTGAGAACAGCTTCAAGGTCCGTTTCCGTAAAGCCTGCATCCATTAGTCCCTGCCATCATGGAAGCGTGACAGACAGAAAAATACCCTTGTCAGCAATGAGCTTATTAGCGCAGTAATCGAAACTCGGCGTGCATGTTTTTGCGCCTAGTGCAGCGCCGGCCAGCGCGAGGAGGAATAGAGTTGTTCGCATTTCGGGGTTGTGTTTGGTTTTTGCCGTGAGGGAAGACGATGGGGTATTTATGTCAGACCTTGCATTCTGTATCGAGGCGAGGTATTTATCTGGACGGAATGTGGTCGGGGGTGGTTGGCATGCACGGCGGCGCGTGGCATGTGGATTGTACGTCATCCTAGGCATTCATTGGAATTGATTTGGATCTTCGCGAGCTGCAGAAGAGATGCCTGGAATGCGGGTTCATTTGAGTGATGTAGAGGTGGAGATATGGTTTCTGGGATGTTTGTGTTGCGATATTTTTCATTGGTATGACCGTTTGGCGCTGGGAGCGGACCTATCCTTATTAACAGGGTCATCCCATCTCTGGAGATAATGAGAGGTCTCTTTGATTTTCTAAACAGCTTGACAAACCAATGCAACAAAATAAATAGGAGCAAGCTCGAAGTCCAAAGTATCAAATAGGTACCTTGGACGCTGGCATAGCACTGCCGCAATCACTGTAACAGCACGAGCGGACGCACTGATCATATCTAATGCACTGGGACCTGCTCCAGAGTCAAGAAAATTGCGATACTCTGGTATAATTCGTTGTGAAATGCCGCAGAAACTGATGACAGAGGATATACCACGCCATCAATGTCTCGACTACTTCTCCTGTGCGATCCTGTATTCTGTCGACAACGAGGTGAACAGTACCTGGAAAGGGGTATTATCAACCGCTGAAAGATCTCGACAGACTCGTTCATGACGACTCTGAGTGCTTCGCTGTGTATAAAATGGTCGACTGACCAGGTCAAAGGACCGCTGAAGAGAAGACGGTACTGGCGCTGGCCCAGACAATAGGAGTCGAACCGCACAGCAAACAGGTTCTTTGGTCTTGGATTTAAATGTAAACTGTAACTCTTCGATGATGCACATACTTTTTTATTTTATTCTATCAATATACTATCAGCTGCGGTCTACTATCGATATAGGCTCAGTGCAGTCGCAACGTAGCCAACCCGCCATCAACAACAACCTGCTCCCCCGTGGTGAACGTCGCCTCAAAACCTAAAAACACCACGGCCCTAGCCACTTCCGCCGGGTCCGCAATCCTCCCCATGGGCGTCCCCTTCGCCCCCTGCCCCTCAAACTCCACCAACTCCTCCTTCGATGCCCCCACAACCCCCATCGTCGGCGTCTTCACGAAACCTGGCGACACAGCATTCACACGCACCTGCACACCCACCAACTCCGCCGCCAGCGTCTGGACAAACGAGTGCACCGCCGCCTTGGAGGCAGCGTACACGCTCATCCCGGGGATCCCCATCTGATTCGCGACGGAGGTGGTAAACACGATTGCGCCGCCGGGCCTAACCATCGGCGCGAGCTTCTGCGCGACGAAGAACGCGCCGAAGACGTTTGTGTCGAAGGTGCGCCGGAAGGAGGCCTCCGACACGTCCGCGAAGGGCTCGAGGGCGGCGTACCCAGCGTTGACGAAGAGCAGGTCAATGGTGCGGCCTTCGCCGAAGAAGGACGAGGCTGTATCAAATAGGGCGCTGATAGCGCTTACAGAGGTGATGTCGCAGGCGACGACTTTGGCGTCGGGGCCGAGCTGGGCTTGCGCGGAGCGGATGGGGTCTGGGCTGCGGCCGGTGACGAGGACTTTGGCTCCTTGGGACACGAGGAGCTGGGCCGTTGAGAGGCCGATGCCGTGGCTGCCGCCGATGATGAGGGCTGTTTTGTTGGTGTAGGACATTGTAGTGTGTGGTTTTTTTGGGCTGAGGTTGAGGTTCTTGGAGAATGAGTTGGACTCTTCGAGCATGCTTTGGAACTATATATGCTTCCTCTGTTTCCATCCGACTGTGAACAGTACAGCTTGATGACCAATTCCATATTTCTAAGCATCAACCCTAGATAGTAACAGTGTGTCAAGATATGAGATAGAGCTCGTATTTCTCCTTGGCTCCTTGGCATACTGCAGTTCTGTGAGTCAATCTCTCCTAAAGGTATGGATTATTATAAATCAGCATAACATGTGGTCTGACAAATCCAGTCTAGCAATCACAGTCAGTGAAGGGATTCCATGTCACTACTGAATCGGCGCTCGCACGAGGACAGGACAGCAGGGTGAAGTCAGGGCGCAGTAGGATCCTGAACAGCCATGTCAATACTTGTCGCGGGCGTGAATCCGGTATGCCGTTACATAAATAGGCTACTATCCATCTTGATGGAGATCGACCCAGATCTCCTCTCCTGTAACGAGGCATTCGCTAATTGCAGCTGTGCTTCTTTGGCAGGCCACTACTCCTAAGAAGCATTCCCGAGGCTGAAATACTGAGCTTGTGACCATCGGCATTATGGAACGACCTGAATATTATCTTATAGATTACGTACTTGATATGAAACAAGCCACACTAGTCCCACTCCACCTACGTCCCTCGCTGGACAGCTAAACCTACGCCAAACACCCGGAAGCGTTGCCGATAAAAGCAGGCCGTTTTCCGGCATTAGCCATGGCATTCGGGGGCAACAAGATCAGCAAGGTGGGCCAGCTTGTCAAACTTGTAGCTTCGAGATCTCGAGCTCTAATAGCGTCGAGAAATTCTTCGCTGGGGTGGAGATGTCTTACGGTTTTACATTAGTCTTAGGGCTATGATGAGAAATATATCCGATGCTCGGCATGCCGTGGAAAACTGAATGATGTGATTGGCGGAGAGCTGTCATGTTGGACCCGGATTTGCGGATGTACGCCTCGGATCTATGGATTTACGGGTCAATCTGATACGCATGAAACTGACTTTGTATAAATAGTTGGGTTGGAATAAGTTAGCTTTGAAGAGCTGTATCCATGGCCGAATTGTTTTGCTTGAAAGGTTGAGCAGATCGTGCAGAATGGACACGCCCTCATCCGGCACGATCGACCTCGAACACGGCGATAGAGGCCTACGAAAGCGACTAACACTCACATTTCGAAATGTCAGTGTCCACGTCACGGCGCCCGATGCCGCCTTGGGAGATACGCTTCTCTCCGTGGCTGATCCGCGGCAGTACCTTGGTTTCTTGAAAGGGAGTCGGCCAAAAAGGGTATGTTGGCACTCTTGTCCTAAGGCAAATGCTAACGGAATAGACTATCCTGAAAGACGTCAGTGGGCAGGTTAAACCAGGCGAAATGGTAAGTAAGCCTCAACCTCGTGCGAATGCAACTGACTCCCGTCGCCAGTTGCTGGTGCTCGGTCGTCCGGGGTCAGGATGTACCTCGCTTCTCCGCGTTCTTTCCAACGACCGCGAATCCTTTGACGAAGTCGTCGGCGAAACCCGATACGGGAGTATGGACCACGTCGCTGCGAGACGCTTCCGCCAGCAGATCATGTTCAACAACGAGGACGACGTGCATTTCCCCACGCTGACGGTCAACCGCACGATGAAGTTTGCGTTGCGGAATAAGGTGCCCCGGGAACGGCCAGAGGGACAAGGGTCCAAGGAGTTTGTGCAGGAGCAGCGGGATGCGATCCTGGATTCGCTAGGGATTCCGCACACGACGAAGACGCTGGTAGGAAACGAGTTTATCCGCGGTGTCTCTGGTGGTGAACGGAAGCGTGTGTCGCTCGCCGAGGTGATTGCCGGACAGAGCCCGATACAGTTCTGGGATAATCCGACCCGTGGGCTCGACTCTAAGACGGCCGTCGAATTCGCCCGGCTGCTGCGCCGCGAGGCAGACATTAACCATAAGACCATGGTGGCCACCATGTACCAGGCCGGCAATGGCATATACAACGAGTTCGACCAGGTTCTGGTTCTAGCTGATGGACGGGTGACCTATTACGGACCACGCCAGCTGGCAAGGGGATACTTTGAGGATATGGGCTTCGTCTGTCCGAAGGGAGCCAATGTCGCGGATTTCCTCACCTCCGTGACTGTGCTCACCGAGCGCATTGTACGGCCCGGCATGGAGGACAAAGTTCCAAGCACCGCGGAGGAATTCGAGAGCCGCTACCGCCAGAGCGATATCTATCAAAAAGCAATGGAAGGAGTTGACCCGCCGGAGAAACTCATACACGAGGTGGACGAGCTGACGGCCGCCGTGGCCAGCGAGAAACGCAAGCGGCATTTACCCCGGCCCCCAAGTGTCTACACCACGAGTCTATGGGAGCAGATACGGGCGTGCACCATCCGCCAGTTCCAGATTATGGCAGGAGACAGACTGTCTCTCATCATCAAGGTGGTATCGGCTATCCTGCAGGCCCTGGTGTGCGGAAGTCTGTTCTACAACCTCAAAAACGACAGCTCGTCCATCTTCCTGCGACCGGGCGCGCTGTTCTTCCCTGTCCTCTACTTCCTTCTCGAGTCCATGTCTGAAACGACCGCCTCGTTCATGGGCCGGCCCATCCTCTCACGGCAGAAAMGGTTCGGGTTCTACCGGCCAACGGCATTCTGCATCGCCAACGCCATCACCGACATCCCCGTGGTCCTCGTGCAGGTCTCCTGCTTCTGTATCATCCTGTACTTTATGGCAGCGCTGCAGATGGATGCCGGTCGGTTTTTCACCTACTGGATAATCGTCATCGCAAACACGCTGTGCTTCATGCAGATGTTCCGCGCGGTCGGCGCCCTCTGCAAGCGATTCGGCAATGCATCCAAGATCACCGGGCTGTTGTCAACCGTTTTCTTCGTCTACGGAGGTAAGCACACTGCTCTTACTTCAAAACGTCACTAACGATGTAGGCTACCTCATCCCATACGAGAAGATGCACGTCTGGTTCCGCTGGATCTTCTACCTCAACCCTGGGGCGTACGCCTTCGAGGCCCTCATGGCCAACGAGTTCGTCGGAAAATCGCTCCAGTGCGTGCAGCCGGACTACATCCCCTACGGGACTGGGTATCCCGGCTCGGAATCCCCGTACCGGGGCTGTTCGATCCCTGGCAGCGAGGGCGACATGATTATGGGGGCGGAGTATATCTCCGCGCAGTACAATTACTCGTGGCATCACATCTGGCGGAGCTTCGGGGTGATTATCGGCTTCTGGGTTTTCTTTATCGTTTTGACGGCGATGGGCCTCGAGCTACTCAATAGCCAGGGCGGATCGTCTGTGTTGCTATACAAGCGGGGGAGCCAGAAGACAAAATCGGAAGAAACCCCAACCCCGGTGCAGGAGGCCGCGCTGGCGTCGCATGTCAAGCAGTCGACCTTCACCTGGCATGACCTCGACTACCATGTCCCCTACCAGGGCGAGAAGAAGCAGCTCTTGGATAAGGTGTTTGGGTTCGTGAAGCCAGGGAACCTGGTTGCGCTAATGGGGTGTTCTGGTGCCGGAAAGACAACGTAAGTCCGGCTCTCGCTCCATAAGTTCAATATAGCTAATGTGACAGACTTCTCGATGTACTGGCCCAACGCAAGGACAGTGGCGAGATCTACGGCTCGATTCTGATTGACGGCCGGCCACAGGGAATCAGTTTCCAGCGCACGACGGGATACTGTGAGCAGATGGACGTGCACGAGGCGACGGCCACGGTCCGGGAGGCTTTGGTTTTCTCGGCGCTGCTACGCCAACCGGCTCATGTTCCGCGGGAGGAGAAGCTGGCCTACGTAGATCACATCATTGATCTGTTGGAACTGCGCGATATCAGTGACGCATTGATTGGAGGTAGGTACGCTGGCCATTCTGCCGATGCATGCTGACGGTGAGACAGTCCCCGGCGCCGGGTTGAGCATCGAACAGCGGAAGAGAGTAACTCTCGGCGTGGAACTAGTCGCCAAACCGACACTTCTGTAAGTTGTGACCTCAGGCAAATTACCGTGGCCTCAGGCAAATTACTGACTAAGTGTATTGCGTCTGTCCCCATTGTGGGCTAGGCGCGTTTCGTGCACATCAGTTTTCTGGATGAACCCACCAGCGGTTTAGACGGGCAGTCGGCTTACAATATCATCCGGTTCCTAAGGAAACTGGTCGACGGCGGCCAGGCAGTTCTGTGCACGATTCACCAACCATCCGCCGTGCTCTTCGAGGCCTTTGACTCGCTCCTGCTGCTCGCTCGCGGCGGAAAGATGGCGTACTTTGGCGAAACGGGCAAAGACTCGCAGATCGTCCTGGACTACTTCGCCCAGCATGGAGCCCCGTGTCCACCGGACGAGAATCCTGCCGAGCACATCGTCGAGGTAATCCAAGGCAACACGGACAAGCCGATCGACTGGGTGCAGGTGTGGAACGAGTCCGAGGAGAAACAGCGCGCGCTTACCCAGCTGCAAGACCTCAACGCCCGCGGCAAAGCCGACGTCAACTATGTCGAGGACACGGCCGACTACGCCACGTCGAAATGGTTCCAATTCACGATGGTGACGAAGCGGCTGATGGTGCAGCTGTGGCGGTCGCCGGATTACGTGTGGAACAAGATTATTCTGCACGTGTTCGCGGCGCTGTTCAGCGGCTTCACCTTCTGGAAGATCGGCGACGGCACGTTTGACCTGCAGCTGCGGCTGTTTGCCATTTTCAACTTCATCTTCGTCGCGCCGGGGTGCATCAACCAGATGCAGCCGTTCTTCTTGCACAACCGGGATATTTTCGAAGCCAGGGAAAAGAAGGTAGGCTACCCCATGCCCCCCTTACGGTCACGTAGTGCTAATGCTATGCTGTGCTAGTCCAAAATCTACCACTGGCTTGCCTTCATCGGCGCTCAGACCGTCTCCGAAATCCCCTACCTCATCCTCTGCGCCACCCTCTACTTCGCCTGCTGGTACTTCACCGCAGGTTTCCCCACCACAGCCAGCATCTCGGGACACATGTACCTGCAGATGATCTTCTACGAGTTCCTGTATACATCGATCGGGCAGGGGATTGCGGCGTACGCCCCCAACGAGTACTTCGCGGCAGTGATGAACCCTGTGCTGATCGGCGCGGGGCTGGTCAGCTTCTGCGGCGTCGTGGTGCCCTATTCACAGATGCAGCCGTTTTGGCGGGACTGGCTGTACTACCTCGATCCTTTCACGTACCTAGTCGGTGGCCTGCTGGGTGAGGTCCTCTGGGATGTGCAGGTGCGCTGCCAGCCGTCGGAGTTGGTGCGGTTCAGTGCGCCGGTAGGACAGACGTGCGGCGAGTACATGGCTGCGTTTCTGGCTGAGAAGCCGGGGTATTTGGTTGATGGGAATGCGACGGCTTGCGAGTTCTGCCAGTATTCGACTGGGGCGGACTATGCGCGGACGTTTAATCTGAAGGAGCGGTATTACTCCTGGAGAGATGTAAGTCCCTCCCTGTTCAGGTTGACAAGATTGAATACTGACGATGCAGACCGGGATTACGGCGCTGTTTTGCATTTCGAGCTATGCGATGGTGTTTCTGATGATGAAGCTGAGGAGCAAGAAGACCAAGAGTGCGCGGACGGAATAGACAAAATTATATAGACAGTGTATATAGACAAGTTAATATAGACAAGAAGCAAATCTATAGATATGGACAAGAGTGATCCAAACTATAACCTCATCCGCGCAACACCGGGCGTCCGCACGTGCGCAACATCTACCAACCGACCCAGGATAACATACTCCAGCTTCAGCTTGATGCTATACACCAACGCCTTAAAGGTAACCTGAAAGGTAAAGAAGCCGAGATACTGCACGACCACGACCGACACATCCATCGCCATAATGACCACATTGATGAAGATCAGCTGCACCAGGATCCCGTGCGAGCGGCGATCCGCATCTATCTTGAGCAGCGGCACCGCCTTGTAGATATACAGTCCCGAGAGCAGCAGTTCCTGCAGACAGAAGCCAACGAGCTGCACGCGCTCCATGACGTCGAATGCGACTGCGACCCCGTCCGACGCGGGCAGCGCATTCGTCGCGAACTCGAGCGCCGTGCAGGAGGTGTGCAGCACGACGCCGTCCACGATGATCAGGTATAGCAGGGCTCTCAGCGCGCGGCGGTTATCAAAGACGAGGTTCAGCCGCGACCAGAGGACGAGCGACTGCCCCGTGACCATTCCCGACCAGCCGACATCGAGGATGGCGATCTCGAGGTAGTAGTTTGTGAAGGTGATGCTGTAGATCTTGAGGACGTAGCCGAGGCCGAAGGGGATGATGGAGAAGGAGGCCACGAGGAGGGACCAGAAGTAGGTGCCGGAGTAGCGCTTGAAGGTGTTGAAGCAGAGCACGATCAGGTCCAGGGCATTGCACCAGGCGATGGCGATGAAGGTTGGGTAGACATATTGCTCGACGATGAGGGAGCTGATGTGGCGGTCGAGCCCTAGATCGGTCGAGGTGGTGTTGAAGGTAGGCATGAAGCCATGCCAGAGAGAGAGAGAGGGAAAAGTGGAGATGAGAATGGGGATAAAAATGGGGATCCGGAGTTGGTTATCAATAATTTTCTGGGGCATCTTTCCCCTCGGTACCGGCCAGCCAATTGCGTCATGGCAGCTGGTCCTGTGGGGCTGATAAGGTGTTGTGAGTGGCTGGAGATTATGGTCTGGCCAATCAGGGGGTGCTGATACCCTGTCTGGGCCAATGACAAGTCAGGATCTGGTAGTGTCTTAGGCTGATAGTAAGAGGTAGAGAGATAAGGTACAGCTGTTAGAGAGGTATTTCTGGAGTTGTGAGTTGTTGACTACCTTAGAGATGGTTACTACTATGGGGTATTGTAGGCTGCGCCATCTAGTTTCTTACACCAGGTCATCTACCCATCATGAATCACATCTGCACTGACAGTCTTCTGAACAAAAATACAACGAGGAGGAAGATTGCCTTCTTGCTGTATGTGGTCAACAAATCCCGAAAGCTCTGGGAGAAGAAATCACTCAACTGTGTCGTGCACAGAATCCATTATCACCTGGGTTTGGCCACAGAACTTCGTGGATTATTGCCCAAATTCACTCGTGTTTTGAACGCCAGGGACATTATGAGTGATAAGATACCTGATATGAGCGAGCCTGATGAATTTCCTTACTGCATCTGGTACCCCGAGACCGCGAAGGAGGAAACTTACCGGGTTCTTGCTATCCGCTATCCGCAGAAGTAATCTGGTCGGTCGAGCATGTGCTATAGCTGGTTATGTGAAAATTCTTATAGAATTGGGCCTCCTACCAGAAGCGACATTGCAGAAGAGGCACGGAGAACCAACAGTGGGAGATCTATAAAGCTATTATAGCAGCAGATTTGCGCTACAATGCTATAGATGACTACATGTGGACTGTATTCCTTAAGCCAGTTCTAGGATACCTGAATGCGGACACTGCAGTACAGTTGTACCTGGATGTCAAGGCTAAATTCCGGAAGCCGCCCCGGTCCCTCTATGACAGCGACACAGATTTCATTTTATTTCATTTTGTGCCTTGAATTTTGCTAGTCCGCCCAATAGCTCTAAGACTTCATTTATTACGCTGGCCAGGAAGGGAAGGTGGACGATCTGGTTCCTACTATTAGCATGCAACAAGTTAACTATCACATAGCCGCACTAGCGCAAGGCGGATGTGATAAGCAGAAGCCCAGAGCAGCGATAACCAAACGATCCCTAGTGCCTGAATCCTTATGCCGTACTTGCACGAATAACTCAGTGGATGTAGGCTTTGGAAGATGAGAAACCAAACAGACCTGTCTGACAGCCTCTGCTTTCGGATCCTGGTTCTTATCCGTAGCCGACCATCTTATTGGGGAATAATTGTGGGGAGAATGTTCGGACACGAGGCCAAGACCGCGCGGTTGGTCTTGGGCTCGTATTCTGCTGTTAACCCAATGTATGAGACGCTGCGTATTTAAGGGAGACCTGAACCTGAACTCGCTCCCGGGAAATTTGCATTTAATAACTCTTAACCATTCGTCCTTCTAATATCTTTAACGATGCTCTTATTAGCCCTGCGCTGAGCGCACAGAGAGTCGAAAATCGCCGAATCTTCTGCTCAGACTCTTCTTTTGGTCTTCTGAGACACTCTCTGAAAGGCCAACCTCTTCCACAGTTCTATCTCTGCAACGCCAACATGACCCGACTTCTGGGCTTCTTCACAGCGCTATACATACTCTGCTCTCTCCCAGGAATATCTGCCTGGACCTTCATTTGGAGAAACGTCAGCGACACCCCGACTGTCGAAGAAGGCACTGGCGCACAGCCCTGCAAGGCAATCGACCATGCAAAAGGCAAGTATTTCAAATTCGACGCCGGGGACAGTCTAGTGCGGATCTACCTGTACGGCTCATCCAGTTGCACGGATGGACCTAGCTGGACAGCTGAAGATTCTCTCGCAAAGAACTCGAGTAGTCCGATACGGGCGTTCGCGGTCATTGACCTAAGAGGCGCGAATACGAGCACTAGTAGCGAGCTCGAGCCTTTCCCTGGGAACGACTGGTTCAAGTCATCTCCTAACAGCCCGATTGTGACTGCCATGGGAAAGCGACTGGTGGCGGAAGGCTGTGGGAAGTACAAAGACGGTCCGGGACCCCAGTGGACTGAGGCGGACCAGCTATCTTATCAGTGTTGGCAAAAGAAGCTTGGCTACACTGCTGCGGACGCCGATGGGTGGCCCGGGAAGACGAGTTGGGATCAGCTCAAGGTGCCTCTAACGCAGAGAACGGCGTCTTCTACAACTGCGGAGACACCGTCGAATACGAGAACGGAGACGCCGTCGAATACGAGAACGGAGGCGCCGTCGAATACGAGTACGGGTACACCTACAGGTATGTTTGCTTCGGATACGACTGCCTCCACGAGGTCATCACTTGGCCCGGGGGAAATAGCTGGGGTAGTGGTGGGCTCTGTGGTCGGGCTAGGACTCATCTCGGCGATAATCTATCTCGCGCGGCTGATAGGGCGTCGATCTGCGCTGGGGTCCAAAGAGGAGGAGACAGAGCGAAAGCAAGAGCGTGGTGGCGATGATAGTGAAGATCATGATGTCGATGATGCTGCAGTAGCAGAAGAAGCAAAGTCAGTGGAGAAATTACCTCCAGAGGCTGAGGCCATTCCAGCAAAAGACCCGCCGAAGTACTTTGCCGAGCTTCCAGGAGATACGGCGACAGCAGAGTTGAGTGACAGTCGAAGGATCTTTGAGCTGGGAGACGGTCGAACATACGATCAAATTATGTGGTCGCCTGTTAGTAGCAAGTAGCCGACAATATCGGCGTATTAGAAGATAGAATCAGCCTTGCAGTCAAAGTGTATAGAAATGGCCAGTTTGAAAGCATAGGGGCAGCAGCGGCAGCATACGACATTCCAAGGTCTACCCTTACCTATCGAATCAGCTGTTGAAAAGCACGGGTTAATTTACACGCAAACTGCCAGAAGCTTACCAATCTAGAAGAAGCATCCCTAAAAAAGTGGATTTAGATATGGATGAGCGACGTTTCCCACCTACTCATGCTATGGTACGCAAGATGGAGGATATACTACTACATGAGAGAAATGGGGAATATGTTAGTGAAAGATGAATCACTAGATTGATTAAACGACATGATGAGCTCACATCCAAGTATACTCGCAAGTATGATTATCAACGCGCAAAATGTGAGGATCCTGAGATCATCATCAAGCAGTGGTTTGATCTTGTTCAATCCTATGCAAGTTACCTTTTATAATTATAATTCTTACTAATTATTGACATCCAGGAGATTGTCGTGACTACTGACGGAGACACTTGGTACTTGAGGATACTCGGTGCTTTGCAGCGACACGTGACTTTCAACAACATTTGACATTGCTTCTCATAGCTATACTCTGTAGGATGTCGAGTGCTAAGAGCGTGATTACGTTGTCTGATACCGATATCATGACGGGATCTGATGCCTGTGGAGCGTAGCGGATGGGGTGGAGCTTAAGTGATCTCAATTGATTTAGTATATAGTGGAGAATATCCTGGTAGGGAGTATACTTTACCAATGCTCCATCTGCTCGATTGTACATATTCAAGTTTCAAAATGTGGCTCCGTAATTCTCATCTACCTTGTAGAGTGATTGTGTGGTATGAGGCTCAGCGCCTCGGAAGCAGCCGCTTCCATATCATACATCATGCCTATATAGATACCACCTTGGGTCTGGAACTCTGATGATCGGTTATGCTGTCCGCGGTCCTAGTTCACAATCTGCTTATAAACAGCCACGTCTTCTCAGTACTCTATTTACCGGCTGGAAATACCTATGAAGGATATCACTAAGAGGCCTTCTAACGTCCTAGTAGACAAGAGTTATGAATTAATTCTTACATGCACAACCGGGATTGTCAGCTAAGAAGATAAGTAAAATTGTAGCCTAGCCTTGAGAATCTATCCTGTAGAACAAGCCTTTCTGACTATGGTTCTTTACAGATGACGGGCTAGAAAGGGTGAATCCTTCATCAATCTGATGGAGCACGCGTCGTACCTACATGACTCTCATACTCCGTAGTAGGATGACGCATTAATTAATGAATATTAGACTTGTTGACGAGATACATTAATTGGGGAATGAGCACACCGTTTTCTGCCCAAAGGCTAGTGAGGACCGAGAAGATAGAGCTATGCAAGTTTTTGGATGATGTCTCCTTAGCCTCCACGCTGTGAAATGATTGGGAACAATTGAAGGAAAGATATTGCATGATATGAAATATCCATCACACTCGGAGGTATTCTCGCTTCTGCATAACTCAATCTACTCGAATTGGCAGACACATCCGGGACTAATGATCTAGTGGCCGTGGTGCCGTCCGTTAATCTGTCTTAATCTATTTGATTTTCTTTCCGGCCATCCGATGCTGCACGTGCGCCAAAACATCCCCGAGATCAACACCGCTTATTCCGCTGTGGTACTTCTCCTCATTACCTGGCTTTCACAGTGTTACATTGTAAAGTGACCGCGACAAGATGGCCTGCTTAAATACAGCTTCGCCCCCCAGCATTGAGACTGCATAAACGTCGATCATCACCATGCATCTTCTACCTCTGATTCTCCTGCCCCTGACAGCCCAGGCCATCAACATCGTCTCATCCAACGACGATGGATGGGCCGAGATTAATATCCGCCAGTTCTACCAGGCCCTGACCGCAGCTGGACACTCCGTCGTGGTGTCTGCGCCAGCCGAAAACCAGAGTGGAACAGGTAGTCCCGCTCCCCCTCGTCAACGGCTTAATCCGTGCTGACCAACTCAGGCTCTTCTGACAAAACACCCACCACTCTGACGGAACCATGCGAGTTCAACAGCTGTCCCTCTGGCAGCCCTGCGACAGGTTACAATGCCTCTGACCCGCGACTCAACTATGTCAACTCGTACCCCGTCACCTCAATGAAATACGGCATCAGCACCGCGGCGCCCCCGTTCTTCAACGACGCCCCTCCAGCCCTAGCCGTCTCCGGCCCCAACGTGGGCTCGAACCTCGGACTGGCCGTGTACTTCTCCGGCACAGTCGGCGCAGCACACTACGCCTCCGAGGCCGGGATCCCCGCGATCGCGTTCTCGGGCAGTACCGGCTCTCAGACGGCGTGGAACGTGGCCGTGCCGGCATACAGCCAGGTGTATGCGCAGCTGGCCACCAAAGTCACCAATAAGATCGTTGCCTCGGGGACACCATACCTGCCCAATCACGTCTGGCTGAACGTCAACTTCCCCGAGGTGAGCACTGAGTGTGCCAGCGCGGACGACTTCAAGTTTGTGTTGTCCCGGATCTTCTCAGGGCTGCTTTCGGCGGATGATGTCGAGACGTGTGGGAGCTCGCGGCTGCCGACTGAGTCGACGGTCGTGGGTACGGACGGATGCTATGTCAGTATCTCTGTGGGCTGGAGCGACAAGACCGATGCAGCTGCCGATGTGCAGGCGATTGTGCTGGATAAGCTGGGTGATTTGTTGGTTTGTCTGCCTTGATGTCTCGGACGAGTGCATAAAGCAGCGATATTGCAGAGAGAAACAAAGCTGCTATCTGCGCTGCAATAGCTCCAGGATACCGGCAGCCGGTCCCTCGAATGAAATCCAAGTATATGCATATTAAAACAGTGAATGTGATCCCATCATTCACTGCTGAGATAATATGCTGATTGACGGTGAATACTACCCAGTGATACTGCCTACGTAGCGAATGTGTATTGTCGTACCTCCTCACCTAATTCTCTTGTCGACTGCCCCTCTCCTCCTTCCCGTTCTTCCCATTACTGAGTATCTTTAAATAAAGTCATTGAGGCTACTTCTGAAGATTAACCGTCTTTCCAAGGCTTCAACCTTGTTCTTTTGATACACTCGTCCAAGCTTTATCTAGCCGATAACAGCCCACTGCTAGCGTCGCAGGTTGTCTGGCATGCCAACTTGCATATATTTGCCGTGATTAATACTTGAAAAGGATACTGGGGCTTCAACATTGACCAAGCGCACTGTTCTCATCACGGGATTATCAGGAATAAGAAGACAGAGAAAGTACATTGACATGTCCTGCTAAGCACATATCGAGTCTTCTTGATCGTTTATTAGACTGCGCAGTCTGTTCGTCGAGGGTAACACCTCAACTTTTGCCGCCAGTGCCGCGGCCGCCATGCTCTATGCGAGTCAAGTTCTATTGGTGCCAATTCCATGCCTGTCGCAATGGCTTCACTATAGGAAAGGTTCCACGCTTTCCTGCCAAAGGCCTCCCCGGGCAGACAAGCGAACGCGGACAGTACACCAGTGCCATTGCGCCATACCGCCCCTTGACCAACTCGCCGAATGAAACGGTCGCAGCTTATATTTACTTGATGACCGGCAGGAAGAAGAGGCCGCTACATTGCTCTGGAGGGGGGAGGCGACTTGGGTTAAATTGCGATGGGTGAGCGTGCCCGAGTCCAAGGGAGGTGTGCTTGCAGAGCGAGAGTTTTTGTTTCGTGAGGTTGGATTGGAGAGATGGTTAAACGGGCTGGATCTGGAAGGCAAGGACGTCGCTACCCGGATTGAGCAAAGACGGCAGAATATGGAGGGACGCCGGCTGAAGCTCGAGTCCACCGAGGGAACGGGTGAAAGGAAGATGGATTCCAAGTCGGCAAAGGGGGACAAGGAGATCATGCGGTATGGCAATGATGAGAAGTCACCTCTGGAGAATGTCTCCAACGATGATATTCCGTATTCTGATTCCGACGACGGTCCGATCCCCGAGTCTGCTGGACAGATCAGAGTTGCGTTGCTCCGGGGAGAGCAAACAAGGAGAGTACTCGCCGCAATTTGATGGCATTTGTGAGCCTACCTATTCGGCCGGGGCCATCTGTCCGGCGCGACGCCTACCGGGCGCTACCGCCCATAATGAGAATGCTGCCTGCATCGTGTGTTGTGACATGGAGGCCTCAATGGACGACAAGGGCGCGCTTGTCGGGGACGGGATCCCCCCGTGCGCCTGACGTCCCGAGCTTAAATGGCATCACTGAGGGCTGGAGGATTATAGATGATAAAGTGAAGAATGTGCTCTCAGCTGAGACTGCACACCCCATGGAGAGGCTATTTATTGCCGTTTTTGCTGTGACTCTCCCCACCTCAGGGCTATAATCAAGGCCATAGAATATAAGGATAGTTCCTTATTATGCTTAGATATATGAAAGCCTCTAATTGAAACTAACTTATTATACTACTGGCAAGCCACATTGTATTAATACTGCATCTCTACTTATACTGAAATCTGCACTCTTAAAAACATGCACAGGAGAAGGGCTCATCTTATAAAAATACCTATTAAAATAAATAATTATTATGGGTAAAAATAGTTATTAATGCTAAGAATCACTTCGCATTTTGCTCCTAGTCATGGGGTGCTCATGCTATTATTGCATGCTGTAGGCTTGATTCTCTCTAGCAGTATGATACCCTTACTTTTATCAAACTCTAATCTGAATTGGCGACAAGGATTTTATGTGCCTCCTGAGATAGTCTTTATATGTCTGATTTCCGTCCTTTTCAGACTAGGTATAGATTATTTCAGTAATTAAGAGTTGTGTGCTTGGCTAGGATTGTTTATAGTTAAAAAGCATATAATAATAGAACAACTTACAACCTCTGGAGAGATTAGTATAGCTGAACAGGACACATCCCAGCAATGTATTCCAGTCTGCCTTCTGCCTATGGATGAGGACTATGTTACGTAAGTGGTAATGCAGCCTGTATTTAATGAAGGTCCCTACGCAGGCTGAAAGCTACTATAGTAAGGAGTTGACAGCTGGAGATGTTGCTTAAGTTGCCTTCCTCAGTATTGCAGGAGATAAATTTGAGGGTTCTAAGAATGGTAAGTCGCCTAGTGAGAAAGGTACGAGCAAGCTCTTTAAATGAAGCCGTTCAACGGAAGATGAATTTCATATAATACACACATCTCCACACACGTTCTCAAGGCGGAGTATTCAGGAGTATGCTCGGCTGTATTCCCAATAGATTAACTAAAACAGTATGGTCTGGAAATGTTCATCGAAATGCGTGTACCTCTATGGAAGGATAAACATGGCACGATGAAAATGTCACAACGTAACCTGATACCAGAGTACCCTGTTTACCATGGCATTGTCACAGTGGAATAAGCGATTCAACAGATATCGACCGTCGGTGTCCCGGACAAGCATGAACCTGCATATATTGACGGTATTGATTGTGTAGACAACCACACACAACCACTCCCACTAGCCGCCTGCTAACGATCAAATCGCAAATGCCGCCAGCACACCAATAGCCATAACCATTCCGGCCGGTTGATTCACAGCAGCATCCCCAGTCTTTGTAGACGAGGAGGCAGTCGCAGTAGTAGAAGTAGTCGTCTGAGTCGTAGTCCCAGTGGCCGTAGCACTAGTGGTCATGGAGCCAGTAGACGAACCGGTAGTGGTAGCAGAGGATGAGCTCTTCGTTTGTGTTTGACTGGCCGTGCTACTGCCACTGCCAGACGCGACGCTGACGTTAGGAAACAGTTTGCTGCGACATTCAGCTGGAATGCCAGAGGCGAATGCGGCGACATCAGCTGCAGGACATGTTTTAATGCAGGCAAGCATGGGATCGGACGGGCCCTGGAACGATGCGCAGGTGCAGTCGTCAAGTGCCTGGCCCGTTTCATCACCATTGCATGCTGAGACTCCGCGGTGAGATGTCTCGCAGGTGGTAACGCATTTGCTTTGACTTTGGGCCAGGGCCGAGGATGCGAGAAGGAGGGCTGTGACAATGGTGTTGGTGAGATGCATCTTGTCAAAGGAGAGGATACTGGTATTTTCTGTTGAACAGGAAGATTAGGCCGCAGTGGGAGACTAGAATTTGAATGGGGAACTTCAGGTCTTTAAGCTTGTGGGGATTCAGGGGGCCGATCATGGATTCAAGGCTTGGTCTGCAGGGTAGCAGCCACCTCGTATTCGTGGTCCAGTTAGAATCCGCGGCTGCTAAGGAACCCGTATTCTGAAAGTCTATGACTGGAGATCGCATGGTTTCTCCTAACATAATTCGTTAACTCCATACTTGGTTGAGATCCTGGGTATGGGGCCATCCCAATTTGGTCATTTTCTGGCAAGGGTGCCTTGGCTACCTCTTCGTACTAAGCCATGACCATTTTATTGGTTAAAGAAATCAAGTGGGGAGATTTAGCCCATAGGGGCTCCCCAGAAATGATCATGCCTTGGGGCTGAGTAGTGCTTCCCGTATTTTAGCACTGGAAATTAGAAATGGTGTAGTGGTCTGCCGAGCAACAGAGGAGCAGAGAAAATACAGGCTCAGCTGTAATGATCTCTCTGAATTGATTAGAATTGTGACAAGTGCTACGTTCCCATGGCAGACTGGAGTGCTTTATGCAGATAATTTGAAGCTTAGAACCTAGCAACATATAAAGGAAGAGATTTTTCTCTTTCCTCTAACTCGAGATTTATTAGGTGCGACAGCAATGCCGGTTTAAAATACTCAACCTAAGGTACGTCTTTAATCTGACCTTAATGGACACAAGCTATATTCGTCCTTCAGAATACTCAATGGACCCACAGACCATCGCCGCCAGTTCCTTTACTCCACCATTCATTGTACGTGATGTTTCTCATAGGACACGGCAAACCTATTTCGCCCACAGAGACTGATTGCCTGTAAATAATATCACTATCATTGGTCTAGATCGAGTATTGCGTATGCACCATGTCAATGGTCTGATATATGTTGATATCAATACAATGTATCTTCACAACTAAATGCTCACTATCTACTACTGTACATCGTCTAGTTCGGCACACACTGGGAGTAATAAGGATTCCAGTTCTTGCAGGTCGAGCCGGAAGCACAAGCAGTCGGACCAGTCCAGTTCAGTCCACCGCACTGGCCGTAGACCTTCTGAGTGCCGCCAGAAGCAGAAGTGGGCTGGGGAGTAATAGGGACAGAGCTGCTGGGGACGGGAATGCTGGGCGCAGGCGACGTCAGGAAGGTTGTAGGCGAGCTGGAGGGGACAGGGGTGTACTGGGCCTGGGTGGTGGGAACCTGCACGGCAATGGTCGAGTACTTGGAGGCCGCAGCAGACGAGGCCACTGGGGTGCTGCCGGCGCCTGAGCCGACGGTCGCGGTGCCGGTCGAGGTAATGGCCGAGGTGGTCTGTGTGATGGAGACGGCGCCGGAGTACATGGCAGGACCGGGGACGGTGTACGAGGAGATGGAGGAGTAGATGTTCACCATGATGCCGGGGTCGCTCTCAGTGTACAGCTCCGTGCCCAGAGTACCAGCCGGTGAGTCAGTGCCGGATCCGGTAACCTTGAGGTTGAAGCACTGGGGGTAGTTCTGCGCGCCATCTTTCTCCTCGGCGCTGTGCAGGGCGATCAGCTCGTGGCGAAGAACGTAGTTGCCGGGGGCAATGGATTTTGGGATCTCGACCATCCAGCTGTTGTTGTTGGCGATCATCTGGTCGTCGCCCCAGGTGCCCGGCACCGGCGAGTCATTCACTAGCCCTACTCCGTCGATCTTGAAGAATTTGAGCGAAGTTTTGTCGACAGTTGTACACGACTCTCCGCATGATGCGAGCATATCAATAACGGGTCCATGATGAGACTCTGGCCAGGCAGTCCATTGAAGTTGAATGCGATCGCCAGCTGCAATCTCGATATAGGCCTGCGCGTTGGTGGCGTTTTGGTGGCAGATGATGTCGGCGGAGTTGTACTGGCTGGGGGCGATGAAGCCGTTGCCGGTGTTGGGGGTGGTCCAAGCGGCGACCTTGGGAGGGTCCGACATGTAGGGGTAGCTGTTAATATCAAAGCCAGCATAGTAGACTCCATTGACAACAACGTTCGTGACATGGCCGTGGGCAGCGACACGGGTGGCGGACAGCAGAGCCGCCAGGAGAGAGAGAGACTTGGCTTGAGGCATTGTAAAAGAATGGAAGGAATATGAGAAGTGAATGAATGATTAGATGGATAGAAAGAATGTAAGCGACCAGCGCAGACTCAGTCAATGAGAATGAATGAATTGGTTGAAGAATGAAGAACTGTCGAACTATGGAGGTAACTGGTCTCTTTTAAGCTTGACAGACTCGGTATATCAGCCTGAACGCGTCAATGTCTCGGAATAATGCGTCCGGTGTTGAGACAACGGTTCATAATCCATTGGGCTCGGACCACTGCATGAATCAAGCAAGCCATTATTGAATCCTGAAGATATTGCTGCAAGCGCCATTTAATCTATCCGGAGAGTGTGTAAATAAGCATAAAACACTAGCTGTCTGGACCAGGGGCTCCTGTCGCAGGTTGATGCTCCTAGTGGAGACGGCGCCAACCTCGCCGCGTTTCGGGTCCACCAGTTGAGATAATCCGTCTATTCCGTGTACAAAGAGGAAAGATTGAAAACAGCCTGTGTTTCAAGTAAGTGAACTTTTGTCAATGACATGTCCCGTTGGCGGAAAATTCTGTCAGGTTCATGCAGAAGAGGAGCCGTGCCTGGTACCTGCATATGCAACAGTCAGTTCAATGGTAGATCCCTATCTTATTTGATTAAACTCATTCATTCGTGTCCGTAGCTCTCGATTAGCAAGAGGTTGAACTCGTCAGTGCATAAGATGTTCATGAGTGCAATACAAACAATACGCCTTGGCTCAAGTCAACAGATGCATGTCGAGGAGGAAGCCATACATTCAAGATGTCACCGCAAAAGGTCCAGGGGTTTCTTTCACACAGCCGTTAGTACGCATATGGAATTCACTATTTCTATCTACTCAGATGAGAGCTTCTACCTACAGCAACCGTCACTCATCAAGCAAAGAAAGATGTCGAACTATCATCGGTTCGTCTTCTATCCGCTCTTCTCAGCTTCCTTCTGAGCCGGCTTGACTGCCAGAATCACGTCACCCGCTGCACTGGCAATCTGCTCTCTGTGCTTGCAGGCTGTATTCATGGTATCAGAGAGATCCTGAGTCGCTTCTTCAAGCTTTTGATAGTTTTGCTCAGCAGCAAAGCATTTATAAAAGCGTTGACGATGAGACCAGCAGCGCCTAGGAGGTCATTCAGGGCGAGAGCCTGTTGGATGCATCCAGTAGTGGATCAGTTAATAGACGACATTTACCCAACTTGCCCACGGCTGATCAGGCTGCATGTCCTCATCACCTCAGACCACGCTTCACTACATCATGGGCAACTTTGAATCCATCAGGCCCGATAACCCCAGGTGTGAGCAGCAGGTCGGAGAATCCATGTCCTCGATGCCAACTCAGACTGCTGTTCATATGCAACAGATCCAACGATATCGTTACCACCATGAACCGGCTGCTCCGCTCGAACTTCGCCTATGTCATCTACGATACACACAAGCCTAAGCAGCTCCTCCAAGGCATCCATGAACGGTTCACCCAGATCGAGGGCTTGGCATGTCAGAAATATTAGGGCTTGGGTGCGGGGGTAGACAAGCCGCCCATCGACGAGTTGACCAAGAAGTGGAGGGGAGGAGTCCCGGGGACATTGAAGACATGGTCGATCATTTTAAGAATTACAGATACAGTGCCGAGGCAGCGGGGATTGCTGCCAGTCTTGCCATCTTTGTTGTCCTCCTCCCTCCCTTGATCGCCATGTTTGGGTTCGTGGGCTCGATGGCGGCTGGCATGATTTCCGTGATTGGAGGGGTCATAGTTTAGATTGTCGTCGGTATCATCGCAGCGGAGAAGTATCACAAGCTAAAGGAAGCCAATCGGGTGTTGACGAAGACGAAACAGCTGCTTGTCGAGTGTAAGGACAGGGTCGCTAACGCTGCTGTTAACTTGAAGTTGGCGGTCCGTTTGGCCCAGGCATAAAGACGCTCGGCAGGAGTATCTTAAGGAACCAGAACCTGGGTGATTTGTATCGAGATCCACCGGTGGAATGGAGCAGAGACTAAGAATGTTAGCCAGTACATGGTATTATCTTTATGGATTTTATTAAGTCAAGTAATGGGCTCAATGCCATGTGTATACATCCTTTTGCTCATAGATGGACGCCTCACTGATTTGTAGACACGTCTCTATCTAGATGGGTTGGGCCCATATTTGACCCATCACGTCATATATGGCATTAGGTGTAGCAACTAGCCACCTTAGCAACTTAGCCGTCCTTTCTACATATGTTGCAGAGTCACTAAGTCACTGTGAGAATAGTATGTTTGCCTCCGCTGCCACATCTGGTTAGCGTGGCTCGCACCTCCCACCTCCCTCTCTCTTTTCACACCTCACGTAGATATTTCCACTCTCTTCGATGCAATATCATGCGCTTATCTCATTCTATTCTCTCCCAGAAGTTGCATACAGTTAGCATCGACCGTCTCCTGAGTGGGGTGCAGCTAGGCATCGCACAGTTGGCTTCTAAGATACGGAATCCAACCATTTCTGACGAGCCAGCGGCTGCATTACGTCAACAGATATCGTAGCACTACAATCGAGTGTCGAGGCCAGTGGGCATTTCCCACGAAAGCGATGTCTTCAAAGAGGATCCGAACGTCGAAGGAGGAGGGTAGTAAGTAAGTATTGTGCCTGTAGTGTTTTGTTCCATGCTAATCTGCTCCAAAAACTTCGGGGAAAAACAATCGATAAAGTGGTAGGAGATGAGCAAGAAGTCTTCACCGTCCACGAAGGGTTGATCCGTGCCTCCTCACCATTCTTTAACAATGCCATGGCACATGATTGGAAGGAGTCTCAGCAACGCACTATCCATCTACCAGATGATGAACCCGAAATATTTGCGGTATATATGCACTGGCTCTACCGTCGCACACTTCCTGTGTTTTGTAATGAGCCAGGTCTTCCAGGAACTTCCGAATACCTTGACTTAGTGAAGGCATATGTCCTGGGCTTTAAAATACTAGACCTCAGGTTTCGAGACTCAACCATTGACGCTATTGTGGAGAAAAGCGAATCCGAAGCACGAGATGGGAGATGTCCGTGTCCCTCTGGTGAAGTGGTAAAGTATGCATTGGACAACACAAATGAGTCGGCTCCGATTCGCGAGCTACTCCTGGATATGTGTGCAAATTGGGGACGCAGAACATGGCTCCGCCTTTGGGCAGACTGTCTTCCGCAGTCGTTTCTGTTCGAGCTTGCTTCTACTCTTTTGGATTTGCGAGCGGATTCTGATTGGTACCCAGAAGCCTACGAGTATCATTATCGTCGCTCAGATGAAGGAAACAGCCCTAGGTAACTGCTGAGTTTGACAAACGAGTGGTCGGGTTTACAGAGCTTCTGGAATGATATTTTAATTACTATACAGAGTACAAGCTGGCTGGCACTTGCTTTGCTCATGGCTACGTTTATGTATTAAATTACACTTACACTTTGGTCTGCTCACTCTTAGTACAGGATTCAGGCCTATAGCCCTCACTCTCCTACCAAGTATCTTATAGCTTAACTAGTTGTTGGGAACCTTTCTTTTTTAGGGTGTACTATTTATATTACTTCTATAGACTATACTGATATCTTATTACTAATTCTGTTGTTTTCCTTTACACTATTTGAGATAGTGATGTCCGTTACATCTCTACGGCATCATATTGAATTTACTGTGTCTTTCTATTAGTGCCGCTCCCTGCGAGTATAAATACTTTTGAGCCCTAACATCCTTTCTATGCCCTGAATTGACACCGAAAATATTCCTAGCAGCCAAGGAGTAGAATGAAAATAGAGGAAAAGAGACGGTGCAGTGTCCCTAGCCAGCCACTTCAGATTGCTGGAGCCTGGACCTCACTAGATATGCTTTGCAAGATCGGCAGAAGTCGTAACGGGACAACTCGGCAACTGCAAAATGCAGTAAAATGCTTGCCTTTCTTGTTCATTGGCTCACTCCCCGTATCACGCTATACCGAGATGCGGCTGGGGGAAGCGGAGGGAAAGTTTATTTGCCGCCCCCAAGTAGGCTACATTGCGACTTAGTTGGGATTCTATTCATGAATGTCATTTGTGCCTCAGGATCGAATCTCATAAATAGTCTCATATTTCAAATTTACCTTACGAAAATACCGTACGCATCAGTTTTTGTGTGTTCCTATTACTTGCTGAATATTTTGCATTAATGAGCCTCGTCAATTTAAAGTCTCAAAGCCACATTAACATCACCAGGTAGTATCCAAGAAGATGGCGTTGACTAGTTCAATCTCTGGCTAGGTACAAACGACTTTCAGTCCATTGGCCCCACGCTAGCACCTAGTTTACTGCCAGTGCAGAGCAGAAGTACGATGAAATGGTCTGATACATTGTATTGCACAACGAGGAATCAAGGGATTAAAAAGTTCTGTTTCTTACTGGATGCTGGAAGTTCATATGTTACGCCACATTTTCTTATTCGTACATCAATCGACGTAGGTGGCTCTTATGTAGTTAAAACCACTGGTGTTGAGATTATTTGCCCTGTATCTTCTTGAATCTTTTCTCACGCCTCTTTGTTGTTGTATACTCATAGTTATGGCAACTCCTTTTCCTTTCCAACAATTTCCCCAACACACGGCATATCTAATGACCTATTTATAGCGTGGAAGAGAAGGTAGGGTACTGGTATATGCCTGCCAACATCCATATCAATGATCGAGAGTTACACTCATTCTGTAATTGAATCAAAGCCAACCACTAGCTAGGTACATTTAGATTTTGGCCCGCAGGGATATTGTGGGTGCCAATAAAACAAACTGTTCTCTTGATCCTCTAATAGATGACCAAAGTACACAGGAGAATCCCCTCGACTCCACTCGCGCTTGTTCATGTTCACACGTGAATCAGTGGGTCTCGGCCTCAGAGTTCCAGATGCGTGGTCCTTGTCCATCAATATGATGCTTATCAGGAAATAGACGTTTGTTCTCGCCTTTAGTTTCAAACCTTGTCTTTACAGTAGATCTAGAATTTCCTGTCTCACAACATTGGGGTCACCAAAACGTGCTTCGCTACATGGTCTGATGGCAACAGTACTGACTACTAAAGCTAATGACCTGAAACACCATTATACTCTGACATGATAAAATTTACAAGTTTGTTTTCAGTTATTTGAGAAACATTAGGTTCCCCAGCTCAGCAGATGATGTCACTGTATATTATCGCCTAATCAACATCATGCAATGCGTGCACATATAAGAAACTTTTATGTATTGCTTACTTTTTACTATAAGAATGACTTTTATTACTATTTCGCGTTCATTCCTTTTCAACTGTATAGTTGTCTTCCATTTCTTTACCTCAGCTGAGCAGCTTCCATCTTGTCATCATTCCATCAGCTTTACAGGCCAATTCACTAATTATCGCCCGATATCGCCTGCTCCTCACTGGTCTCACCAGATGCCATACACTGCACCATTAAAGAGTCCACATTATGCACAGTCCACTGAGTACTCTAACCCAGCTACCATGGCTGAAGTCAACACGAGCCGCATATACCTCCCTTGCTCATTTTTTTCCACCTACATCCGACCATACGGACAATCACCATCCAGCTTCACGCCATTTGCACTTCAGGCATTAAATAATAAAGAAGAAAGCGGCTGTAACAGAAACAATAAGGCCTCCTGGGACCGTGGTCGCCCTTTTACAGTCAGGGCAAAATTCTAGCAGCGAAGATTCCGTGCGTCAGTCAAGGGATATCCTCCAGCTGGAAACATCAGATGCAGTCCGGCCGACCAAAGAGACAGGGATGACATCCTCGCCGAGACAATTGTTCAATGACAATCATTCAAGCAGCCATAACAGTGCGGGCAAACAATCTCCTTCATCAAACAAGGATCACCACAATTTCCGTCCACCTTGGTCGTCTGCCGACGCTTTAATTCGTCGAAAGCAGCTGCAAGTATTAACAAGTTCTTCGGGGCAAACCAACTGTGATGATGAGTTTAAAGTGAAGCATCCACCGGTGCGTAAAAGGACTGGGGAGCTTGTCAGACCGGTCCTGCGCCCACTCTCAGCACGGCGCCACCCTTCTAGCATGCCGACAAACCCGACGCAGGCGAAGGCAGTCCGTTTTGACTCTCACTTGGAGCATATTCGCTACTTCTCAAAAACTGATAAACCGCAATTTGTCAGTTCCGGCTCCTCGCCTGTAGAGGATCGCGGTTCTAATGGAGACTTTCCCTCTGCGAACAGATCTCCCTTATTGCCGTTCTTTGAGTGGAAGCTGCTACTGTCGAACTTTCCCCAGAAGACACTCTATCCAGGGCACCATTGTTCCTCTTACCCGACAACAAGTTTCTGATTGGTATAGTGATGGTTGCTAATCTGGCTTACAAGAAAGATGTCGTACCCGCTTTACTTTCGATAACTGGAAGACTACATCTGAGGTGACTGCTGATTACAGTCCGGACGTTTCACAAGAGCAGGTCAAACAATAACCTCGATCGGTTTGTATTCAGCATCAATCTCAGTGAGCAGGAAAATTTGGAAATGAAAACTATGTTCGTCTGTATTCGGTATCATGTCAGTGAGCAGGACTTCTGGGATAACAACACCATGAGGAATTACCAAGTCAACTTTACCAAGGTCCATAAGCCCGAGCCTGGCAGTTACAAAGAGCATCCAAGCAATCCTTGGGTCAATCGTGATGATGGTATGACCGAAGAGGCTGATAACCCTATGCCTTTGCGCCGTCGTAAACTGGCCCGCCGATTGTTTGGTACCCGTTATGATTTCGATTTATCTTTGAATGCCGAGGTACCCGCAAAACTGGACCAGGATCCTACCATGCCAGCTGCTCAAGCACAACATGGACCGTCTCGGTCTACATTTCATACAAGGAAGGCGGATTTTCTTGATTCGCGCCATCCTGAACGCAAGCATCCTCTTCCCCTTGTATCAACAATCCCGACTTTCGAGTCCCCCAAGTATAGAGAGCTTGTTAATCGCTACTGTTACTCCGGTCATCCGTGTTCCCAGTTGGTCATGAATGAGCCACTGGATGTTTCATGAGCCTGTTTTGGAAGGTTCGGGTCTTCGACCTCACACTCACCGTCTTCACTTCTTCACAAGAGCGACGAATGTAGCCGATCTAGGGTATTTCTACACCCATACCTGGAATCCATCCAGGCAGACTGTAATTGATCCTATGCCGGTCAACTTATGCGGATTATCTGTCGTGATTCCATGCCTTCCACCTAAATTCGTTTGTTGAGTACCTCTCCATTGTCCTCTTATCTGCTGTATCGATTGCTCATAACCCGCAAAACTCCAGTAACTCTCCATCCTCCATTATAAAAGCCCAGATAGGGAAGTCTAGATGCTCCATTTGGGACCTTCTACTACACCAGGATTA
Source organism: Aspergillus pseudoviridinutans (assembly GCF_018340605.1). NCBI lineage: Eukaryota > Fungi > Ascomycota > Eurotiomycetes > Eurotiales > Aspergillaceae > Aspergillus > Aspergillus pseudoviridinutans. The sequence goes on along the minus strand of NW_025091290.1, from coordinate 184,574 downwards.
GGCTTAGCTCTAGAACCCACAGCATTAGGTAGGAATCGTAACTCGGCTGTTAACATGGAACCACTAGCTGAGGCCAAAGCCCTAAGATGTAAGTATGTGTCTCTCGCCGCCTTCACAATACCCGTACCATGAGGTCACCGCACGTCCATTTTATGAATCTGGACCGATTGGGATTGCTATATGGAAAAGGGGCCGGAAACCGTTGAAAACCCTGGTCAGAAGCGGGAACTAGCCACGAAATCTTGGCTTTTGCCCCGAGGGGTGTGACGCGAGGGAGCAGCGATCATGCCATCAAACTCTTCCAAGTTCTCTGATCCTGACTTTTTGGGAACGAATGTAGGTATATAAATACTGACGCCCGTCCTGGTGATTCTCTTCAGACCAACGTGGAAAGAGCCCTATACTGAAGTATTTTATATTCATACACGCAGAGATGCTGCCCCAGTCGCCGTGCACTCGACCTTTTGAACTTCTCCAGAGATGCCAAGAGAAACTCAGCGATCTAGTTTCGAGTCCTGATCCGAATCTTCGCATAATAGTTGGTCATTTAAATATGCTTGATATTCTTGTTGGCACTCCAGATGCAAATTACTCAGGTTACTCAACGCATATGTGCTGTTCCGAAGACGATGGCGAGGACGTCAAAGTAGTGGAATACAACGATTCTGCTGCTTCATCATCCGAGTCAGACCTGGACTCAGATACCGACTCCGATGACGACTACGAGCTTTACAATCGTCGTGGTATTCTTTCAGTGCGAAATCCCGACCCTCCATGGGGCAGTATTTGCATTTCGGATGTTGACTTGAAGCCGCCAAATGCCCAATCCAACGAGGAAAACACAACGGATTCCGAACGAACAAGACCAGAAGCCGGAAGAAAATCACTTCCCCTAAATACAGCAGTGTCGACAGCTTCCAAAGCAGACGGTCAAGAATTGAGACAAGTTCCACCTGAGGTGGCTTGGTGGCGCGAGAACGGCTCTTTCCAAACAGGGTGCCTAGGACTAGCGGGGAAGAGTGCTTCCAACCCCTTATCAATTTCTTTTCCATCAGCGCATGGATGAGAAAAAGACACATCATCTCTCGGCCATGCCATTGATGGGAGAAGCAGTAGGGCTGCTTTGAGCGCACAACAAGCACAATACTGGCAGTTTAAATGACGCTTTCTCTGCAAGTCCTTCATCGGTGAATAAATGGCCTATACACGCACCATCTTTTATCGGCCCATATTCTAATTCCAGATCGTGGTGTCTATTTCGCGGACTTACATGTTATAGAGCATCTTAGTAGTTCAAATTCAAGGTCGGCTTCAGACCTCTCCGATAATCTTATAGGACCTTCTATATGGTGATACATTGCCATGTTTGTTAATACATGGCTGTCAACCGATGACATACTGCTTCACTCCGGGGCAGCCACCACTTTGCGTATACTGTCTAAGTACTGGTTTACTGGTAGACAGAGAGCGAGGGGAAATATTGACTAGTGAACTACGATTAGCTGGAAGCCTGGGACAGTAGAGTTTGATCTTGTTTCCTACTGTATATTGTGATATTTGGAGTCTTGATGCAAGGAACTTTGCGATTGTTGCCCAGATAACACCCAACTACGCAAAATCAACAATGAAATGTAACACGAAAATACAGGCGTCAATGGCTAACCCAAGAGAAGATGAAGACGCTAGACTGAAAAGAAGGACTCTAGTCTTGTGAATATGTCACAGCACTGTCTTTATACTCTCTAGCTCTCCCTGCAGCGAGATGTTTTTAGCCTGCAGGTCTTGTATATATATAACTGCCTTTGCCAAGATGCTCGATTTCTTTAGTGGAGCCGCGGTCTCCTGTGAAGAACGAGGAGATTTCTTATCACCTAATGCCTTCTCCAAAGCTGCAAACTTTTTGTTGATGTTGTCCCGATATCGTTTCTCAATAAGATTATGTGTAGCTCGTCTCATCGCCGCTTCATTGCCGATCTGGATCCTATTTGGTTTTTTTGCTGGACTCTTGACGCGCTTGTTGGTCGAAGGGATAAGGGAGTAACTGGAATGGCAATCTGATATTGCTAAGTGCCGTGTGCATGCATAATGCCCAAGTATACATATCGTTTCAGAAAGGGGTAGACCAGGTTCATCTTCTGAGGACTGGTGAGCAGAACAGTCCTTTTCAGCGGAGTCATTGATGGAGACATTAGACCATTCTAACAAGTCCTCAATGTCCTGGTCCTGAAACAAGCAATTAGATTGTTACTCTAGTGGGAGGGATTGCATAATAACTTACCGAGGATATTACAAGCGGCCAGTTAGGGATGGAGAACTGACTGAGAGTCGTGGCAGGTTTAGAGTGTCCCACAGGGAATACTCCCTGGTCTGCGCTGGCTTGACTGTTTGTGGCATCTGTAGATAGAGCAGTGGGAGGTATCAGGATGTCGAAATCGTTGCTTGGCTGGAAATAATCCCCCTGCTCAAAGAGATCATTTTCGCTGAATAAATTGAGAATGGTATTATCCATGGGGATACTCAGAGAGAAGAGAAAACAAAGATTTGGGCTGGGATAAAGAATTGTAATCTTTGGAGGCCTCACTCCCCAGCTATGTCAGGACACTGATATAAATAAGTACAATATTATAAAGAAGCATATGATGTCATTTATCAACACAAAGGGTCTTGATTGCTCTTAATGTCACTGTTCCTATTCTCTAGAAAAGCCACATCCGTCACAGGAGACTTGCTATGGCGTTAAGGTACGACGGGAAATAATACCATTGGGGCATCGCGGCCGGCTGTTTGGGTTCAGATCGCCTGATATCTGCAAATGGCTGCTGAAATATGAGAAGGGGCAAAATGTTTTCCCACAATCTAATCTACGTTTGAATCGGCAGGAAACACACTGGCTAGCCTTGTAACTTTCCACCTTGACACTCTCATTAAACGGTCCCTTAGCCAGCTATTGCGAAAACCTTTTCAGCAGACTGGCCCGAAACGGACGAGAGACTGGTGACTCTCATTATTTACTATGAATAGTCGTAGAAGTGACAAGTCTTAACTCTTGGGAAGGTGTATGCGGGGAGGACTTAGAATCCGCCAATGAAAGCAGTAGGGTGTGCTCAGCTGCAATGTCTGTTTAACTTTCGTTTGGATTCGGCCGAAACTAGTTACTCCTCGGATTTCAGAGACTCAAGTACAATAGCGGGGATTAGGAATAGCGTACATGGGATCAAAGTTCCAGACTCCCACTAGTCCACTTGTAAAACCTTGTGTTGATGTCCTTGATGTCGCGTTTGCTGTGTTGCCTGATATGTAAGGCAGTAAGCTTGTCCTAAAGAGGTTAGCGTGTACAAACAGTACTATGAAATAGCTTCTGTTGTATTCCCTGCTGTGTTGCCCTACCTTACTGCTATCTCCCTACTGGGTAGAGATGGTTGCCTGGACACCTTTTTGGCTGAGTGGTTGGATGTATGACAACTTCCAAATTACTTAGGTTGTCCTGCCCAAGACGCAGGCACGTCATAACCAGCACTCGCGGTCTTATTTCTATCAGCCCATCCAAATCCACATTACACGTCACAAATCTCTCAGATGTGAGAGACCCTCACATTGAGTTGCTTTCCTGCCGTGGTTGATAATCGATGGCCGATAACAGATAATTCTCAGTTGTTAGGTGTGGCGGAATGTTACTCAGAACAATCCAGCTTCGTTGACGCTAAGAGATGGGTGTTGGTCTCAGCAAAATTAGCCGGATAGGGCAAAAAAAAAAAAAAAAAAAAGCCATACCAGGTGTGTTTTAGAATCTCATCTTGCTGGGGTGTTTCAGACAGGTTGCTGTGATTAGAGGCCGAAATATTTCAATTACATTCCAACCCACACAACCGAACTAGAGGAATACATTCTGTTGCTGGACGGCGCCAGCAAATCATATGAGTGAGTTTGTGGGGGTACAACGCGGACGCCCCTTTATAAAGTCCTGTTGGGGCACCGTATAAAAGTACACTAATATTGGATGATTACTTAATTTGGAAAACCTCTGCAACAAAAGGCCTGTCTACTTGTCACATGCGTCGGTAAGTTCGAGGATACGCCAAATTTGAAGGGGGTTCCGGAGGCTGCCATTAATTTGTCTTAGTTGTATTGTAGTTGCTTGATGTTACCGTTCGGTCTCCAAGAATTAGCCACTTTATGTTCGCTTAGGATATTGGCCGCTCGAAGCGATTGGGTAAGATCTCTTAACGGAGACACCAGCCTCAATAACAGGTCCGTTCCCTGGTCTCTGGCATATTTTCGTTCCTGGCCTGCTGGAGTAGCTTGCACCATGTGGCGCATCATGGATCTTACTGTGCCAGTCATGCCTGGAGGGCGAATCTCCTAGACTAACTCCAGTTTCCAGGTAGATGAACTACTCACTATCTAGCAATAATCCTGAATCTTGCCTCTTCCAGTGAACATCCAGCAATATAAATATCATTTGCAGACCAGGGAACTATGAGAAAAGATTGGTAAACTAGCTGGGCTGAAGGTCTAGCCTGTAAAAGACGAAGCTCTTTGTCTGTATTCACATTTAATCGTATGATGATACTCCACACAGCACATCACATCATGCAACAGAAAAAGAGTACGTCATAGGAGTTTTGTAGTTATAAGTAACGGTTATTCCAGAATTCATGGCAGCTTGGTAGCATTCATTTCTCTTTATCTGCTTCAAATTGCCTACGTCTACAACAAGCAATCTATCCCTCCGCGTCCCAACCTAAAATTTCTTATATAAGAGAGGAAGGGACGTCAGCAACCAGTATGTACTACAGTGCTGGAAACTATGAGGCCTTTGCCCGGCCACGCAAGCCTGCAGGTGTAGAAAGCAAGCGAGCATGGTTCGTCGGTTCAGGACTCGCATCATTGGCCGGTGCTGCATTCCTGGTGCGCGATGCTCAAATGTCTGGTGATAAAATCACGATCTTAGAGGAGAGCGATCTCCCAGGAGGTGCCCTTGACGGCATCAGGGAGCCTGAGAAGGGTTTCATTATACGCGGCGGACGGGAGATGGAAGACCATTGGGAATGCCTCTGGGACTTATACCGATCCATCCCGTCACTTGAGGTTGAGGGTGCCAGCGTTCTGGATGAGTTTTACTGGCTGAACAAGGACGACCCGAACTATTCATTGCAGCGTGCTACAATCAATCAAGGTCAAGATGCAAGGACTAATGGTCGTTTTGGTCTTAGTCACAAAGCACAGAGAGAGATCATAAATCTCTTTCTCAGTCGCCGTTCTGAAATGGAAGGCAAGCGCATCCTCGATGTGTTCAGCCGAGATTTCTTCCAAAGCAATTTCTGGCTGTACTGGCGGACTATGTTCGCGTTCCAAGAGTGGCACTCAGCTCTGGAGATGAAGCTTTACCTCCACCGATTCATCCACCATATTGGCGGCCTAGCGGATTTTAAAGCATTGAAATTTACCAAATATAACCAATATGAGTCCCTGGTGCTGCCACTATACAAGTGGCTCCAGGACCATGGAGTCCAGTTCCAGTACAGCACGAAAGTCACCGATATTGACTTTTTAGTCACCGACAGTCGAAAACAAGCCACCTGCATTCACTGGAGCAAAATGGGAGAAGACGGCAGTGTAGAATTGCATACTGATGATCTTGTTTTCATCACTATTGGCTCCCTGACGGAGAATTCAGATTCTGGGGACCATCACAACCCAGCACAATTGAATGAAGGACCAGCTCCAGCATGGGACCTTTGGAGGCGGATCTCACTCAAGCACCCGGCTTTCGGCAAACCGGACGTGTTTGGCTCGTCAATTCAGGAGACCAAAGGGGAGTCTGCCACTATCACTACGTTGGACGACCGAATTCCGAGCTATATCCAGAAGATATGCAAGCGCGACCCGTTCAGCGGTAAAGTAGTGACCGGCGGCATCGTCACAGTTGCAGATTCAAGTTGGTTGTTGAGCTGGACTGTTAACCGACAGCCTCATTTCAAGAACCAGCCTCGGGACCAGATTGTGGTGTGGGTGTACTCATTGCTGGTGGACGTTCCTGGAGACTATGTCAAGAAGCCTATGCAATGTTGTACCGGTGAAGAGATTACCCAAGAATGGCTGTACCATCTAGGGGTGCCCGCTGATGATATTCCAGCGCTTGCAGCTGCTGGTGCGCGATGTGTGCCGGTCATGATGCCGTATGTCACGGCATTTTTCATGCCTCGACATGGAGGAGACCGGCCTGCAGTGGTTCCTGAGGGAGCCGTGAACTTCGCATTCATCGGGCAGTTTGCAGAGTCCACTCGGGACACGATTTTCACTACAGAATACTCTGTGCGGACTGCAATGGAAGCAGTATACCAGTTACTCGACGTTGAGCGTGGTGTACCAGAAGTCTTCAGCTCGACTTATGACCTGCGAAAGCTTCTAGTTGCCGCGAACAAACTGCGTGATGGAAAAGAAATAGATCTACATCTTCCTCATGCTATCAAACAACTTCTCCTAGAGAAATTGGAGAGGAATGAGATTGGAGCGCTTTTGCAGGAATATCATCTTATCTGAGATGAATGGTGTATTCTACCTTTTTACATCGTGATCTATGGAAGAGATTAATGCATGTGAAACTACAAATCAAGGACTTTCTATGAAAGGTATGAGCATAGTCAAGTGCCACATCCAACGACTGAGCTCTCGAGTTGCACATCATTGCTGAGATCATGCAAAATGCACAGTACTGTTTATAATGTTTATAGTAGTTCCTGTGAAACACATTGCAATCTGCACCTATCCCAAAAGCCTCATCGTCTAGAACTAACTAGGCCATTTGCCTTGTTATGTAATTCACAATAATTTGCGGCTAGATTATGGTTTGCAAAACAATTGCTTGTATTTCTCTCACCATAATGCATTGCTTCAATATATTGTTAGCGCTGACGTGTATCTCTCGATCAATCTGATGCTGCAAATTCTGGTGCGGCTTGACCGAAGACGGGGTTCTTGCCGATTGGCGAAAGCCATCAGTGACGCAAAAGAGATTTAGTGAGACCACCTGACTTTGCCCTGTTTCACAGCATCAAATCACATTATCAAGTTGGATCAGCGACGGATTTGTTCTCTCATTATTGAAACGGGCATTCATCGGCGACTTGTCAGCCAATTCAAGGGTATAACAGAGTACATTGCCATTTTCTTACTCTAAAAAATGGGCTGCAGTCCAGAAGCTGCAGGAAGAAACTCTCGGTCGCGCTATCAGAACCAAGTCGACTCAAGGAAAGCGAGCCTCCTCACCGATGTGACGACGCACATTGAGGAAAAGGATGCAGAGGTGGTCTTGCACGGGCAAAGTTATTCAGGTTACAGGACGCTTTTTGTCGAAAGGCTACTGGAAGCATTTACGGGCGCGTTTTGCGGCAGATGGGTGATTGAGACACAGATTCATAGTATGGTTTCCTGGTTACGAGAACAGCCCGGTACCATGGTACATTGCTGATCCCCAGAACCACATAATGGGAAAACTGCAGCTCTGTCATTTGGCGACGTCTGACGTTGCCGTTTATAGCCAGTTTTTATATTTCACAGTCTACGCTATCGTAATATGGTACACAGTCTCGCTGACGACCTGGATACCTCCAACATTGACTCCATACTTGGTAAAAATCAGCAAAATAGAACACTGTTCCTGGTCACAGCTACATGGGCCGTCTGGAGCAACTATTCTTGGTTCAGGAGTGGTGTCTTGTTTAGTCGTCCGTGCGACCGGAGCTGGACCGTGGAAACGGCGGACAGTCCCTGATATGATCTAGTGGATGGGGCATTACATTCAGGTGCACCCTATCATTTTGGCTTAATCTTCGTACGCTTGTGTCTCCAGTATTTGGATATTCTGGAAACTAAAACACAGGAAAGTAGGCGGCTGGCATCTCGACCCGAAGCATCCCGGCATCTTCTAGGGATTGAGTTTGTGGGATAATATCAAGGCTACCTGATCTTCTGCCAAGGAGACGTTATATTTATGTCGTATCTCGGATCCGAAGTATCATAGTAAAGAGAGCCGACAGAAATTCACAAGCACCAAGCTCTGTCCAATCAATACTGCGGCTAAGGTCGCTGTCTAAAGTACCTAGGTAGTCCGTTCGAGGCAGACACCCAATCACATTTGCCGTCTGTCTGCATTCAGGTGACCTAAGCTTTGGAAGGGGGGATCTTCACAAAGTCTATCCTTCCGCGAAGATTACAACATCGAGAAGCTGACTTTCGGCCGAAGCCACTCTGCATTCAAATACCACCTTGCTAATCTATGAGCACATCAGGCGACCCAATCATTTGGTTTAGAATGGCTTCTGCAGAATCATTTATCCTTCTGCGGAGGTTCAGCACCGAGAACCTGAGTTTCCCGGAGTCAGTCTGTATCCAAATCACCGTATTAAAACCATGAGCGTCCTTCCCTTCTCCTCTCCATCAACCACACATGCCTCGCTGCATCTTGATCGTCGGTGGAGGGATCGCCGGGCTCACGGCGAGCATTGCTCTAGCCAAGGATCTGGCGGAGTCTGAGCCAGACCTGCGGATTTCAGTCTACGAGAGTCGACTGGAACAGTCAATAGGCGAAGGTGGGGCCATCAGCCTCACCCCTGTCGCTCAGCACTACCTCAATCAACTGGGTATTCTGCAGGAACTCGACCGGCAGGGCGAAGATTCAGGCATTGAAGTGGACGAGATCAACATCTTCTCCCTGCTCTCTGGGCGATCTATGGGACCGCTGAAATTTGCCGACGAAAATGGTTGCAGTTATGGGGGATACAAAAGCCGCCGCGTGTTGCGCAATGCTCTCTTCCGCGCATTTTTGGCTGTGACGCGAAAGTATACGCAGATATCTGTGGTGTTTAAGAAGAAACTGGCCAGCGCTAGCACAACAGGAGAAAAAGTCACCCTGCAGTTCAACGATGGCACCACAGCCATAGGGGACTTGCTGCTGGGATGTGATGGTGTCCACTCTGCCGTCCGCACGCAGCTCATTGACCCAGACAATCACTCTGAATACTCTGGGGTTTCCTTCATCCAGAGCCTGGCCACTACTGATCGGGCAACACTCCCCACACACTTTGACCAGACAGCGATCCATCTTACCAGGCACGGATCGCTGCTAACCAGCTACTGCAATGCCAGCCACCAGACCATGTTCGTGGCGGCCATCATGCCAGTAAATGACTTCATCGTTGAGCGATACCGAACGCTCGCAGGCTCTGTCCAGGATGATGCAACGCTGAATTCAGCGCAGATGGCACTTCGCTACCAGGTGCGTAGCAAGTTCGGTGTGTCTGCCTTTCCGTGGATCCGGGAGTGGATCGATAAGACATTTGATTGGGTTCTATATCCCATCTACCAGGTGGAGCAACGGGGAAAATGGTTTGTCGATCGGGCTTTGCTGCTGGGGGACGCTGCACATGCAGTAAGTTTTTTCACTTCCGTCATATACCATAGAATACCTGAATTAATATTGTAGATGCCGCCGCGCGAGGAATCCGCCGCATACGCCATCGAGGACGCGGTGACCTTTGCTCAAATTCTGGCTCGTGGAGGAGATCGCTCCCTCTCTGATCTGTTTCTGGAGTATGAAAATGCGCGACGAGAGCTGGTTAACAAGGCCTTTGACGCTACTCGGAGACTATGGCAGAGCGACCTGGATAAAGGCCTCTTCCCTGCTCATTTCCGGGAACGCATGTCGCCGATTCAGCTGCTACCGAATAACTTGCAGGAAGAAAAGACCGGCGATCCAGAACGAAAGCCGGTTTGTCCCGCGCCGATGCATGAGAGCATGTCGGACCTGTCAGTGTACATGCTGACCACTGGGCTCGAAGGAGCGATAGAAGCTGACGAGGCCGGAAGAACGAAAGCACGCGTGTAGATGACAAATTTCTTTCAGGTCACGAATATGGTAGGAGCACGGCGTTTGGACTCAGGATTTATGATAGCGAATGGCAACTATCATAATAGGCAGCTGCGATCATGTTAATCAAGTCCTCGTAAGGGAAACATAATGTAGTCAGGTACCAAGCCTTTGCCATTCGGCGATAAACTATATTCGTAATGAGGAGAGGGCTAAAGACCTTCGCTGCCGCTCGCGATGGAGAGGTTCCGGGGGTGGGGGGTTTCCGGCGTAATATATCGCCTTGACAACATTTGACAACCACAACTAATTATGTATTCGCTCTTAACTGGGCACGCATAGGGCTCGCATTGAGGGTTCTGGAGGACCTCCGAATAGTTAAGTGAATGCTGTCTTATGATAGGCAAGTGACTTGCTGTTTGGGAGTCGCATTATGTGAGTTGCAGATGATTCTCCACGTTTCTTGACAAGCTCTAAGCGACAACTTATAGCGGATGACATAACTCCTTCTCAGAGCCTTCGCTGAGTCTCCTTTGAACTCCTCCGTCAGATCTGAAGTCTCCTCTCAACGTATCTTCTGTCGTCGATGTTCTGCCTTCAGGTCATAGCAGGATGGTCATGCATGCCTATTACGCAGGATGGACTCTGATTTCTGCCTTGGATCTTACGTCGAGACTAAAATCCAACGGGAATTTCTTCTTTACTGCTCCATTTCTGGGTGCCAGTTTTATGATACCCCGGTTTCGCGCCTAGCGATTCGTCTCCCTTCACTTCATCACGTTCTCTGGGATTCGCAACCAAGTGTCACAGTGTCACATTTTAGAACCAACATACTCACATGGCAGGACACAATACAATAATGGTCAGAACTGCCTTAGATGACGAGGACGGGCACTACACCGCCCCTGCGTTTAGCCCTGAAATGCTGGAAAGCTCACTGAGGTTGCCAAGCAATGTTATCCAGAGTTATTCAAATTATTCCAAGTAGTCAACTCCCAGCTGAGACACTTTCGACCAAATCCGGCTCCACTTGCAGGAAACGTAGGAAAGCGTCGGGGAGAATGGACAATTGCTTGCTGGAAGAAATGATCAGCGTCCTGGCTGGCTGACCGGCGGAGGTATATAAACGCCACCAGGTAATCGACAACACAAACGAGTCGGCTCCAATTCGCCAACGACTCGTGGACATGTACGCGGTGAGTGGATACAGAACATGGCTTCATGATTGGACAACACCGGCAAACGTTCCGCAGCCGTTTCTGTTGGTGCTTGCTTCCAGGCTCTTAGATTGGCGACAGGGGGATAAGCTGTCCTTCGAAGCCTACCGGTACCATGCTTATCGCTCAGATGAAGGAAACAACCCTAAGAAACTGCTGTGTGTGACAAAGGAGTAGTCAAGTTTACAGAGCTTCTGAAAGATCTCTGGTAAATACTTTCTGTAGCAGCCAAGGAGTAGAATGAAAAGGAAGGAAGGGAGGGATTTGAAAACCATGACTGGCTCTGCAATACAAGAATCACGCTTCTTCTCATAGCTTGTTTTGCCAAGTATCCCGACTACTCTATGCCGATGGCGCAGAGTCCCTCAGACTGCCCAGCCTCTAGATATGCATTGTCAAGATACAGTAGAGACAATCACAGTCGGACGGCAACTGAAAAAATGTATAAAATATCAACATTGCTAAACAATTCTAAACATGCAGAAACACCCGCTTCGATATATACAACTCCTGCAAATACAAACCCCAAAGCATACTACTCAATCAACCTGACTCTAGTCGGCAATCCCAGCGAAGGCTTAGCCGTGACATCCAGAACCTGATACATGAACGTCCCCTCCTCATAGACAATCTCAAAATCAAACGTCCGCACAGTCATCACCAAGGCAATCTTCAACTGCATCAGCGCCAGAGTCTGGCCAAGACACATCCGCGGTCCCTTCTCGAACGGTCTCCACGCGTTGGCGGGGACAAAGTATGGATCCGCGGGATCGGTAACGAGGTGTCGCTCTGGGTAGAACCTCTCTGCGTCCTTGAAGAGATCTTCCCGGCGCATGGTCGCGCAGTTGTTGACGAGGACGGCGAAGGGATATGTGGGCCATTCCTTGCTGTCCGCGAGGAGGGTTTGATCTGGTTGGCCGCGGCGAAGGCTGACTCCCGTCGGAGGCCAGAGGCGGAGGGCTTCTTTGATGACGGCGAGGGTGTAGGGGAGGTTATTGACGAGGTTGGGGTCGTTGCGGAGGAGGTTTGCCGCGGCGGAGGGGTCGCTGCCAAAGAGGGTGCAGTGTTCTTCTCGGAGGGTGTGGAGGACTTGGGGGTGTTTGCTGAGGGCGGCGTATGTATACTGGCTCTTGTTAGTGGTGGTGGAGTACAGAGTGCAAAGGACTTACACAGAGAGTGCTAGCTGATGTGTCGTGACCGGCGAAGATCAGCGTCTTGACGGACGCGATGAGCATGTCCCGGGTGTATTTATCCATGGCAGTGGTAGGTGGGATAGACTTGTTCAGGTTGCGGCTGGTAGCAATGGCATCGTCGATGGCGTAGTATTTGGCCTTTTCGCTTGGAACGGCAGTTGGGCCGCTGACGACTCGTTGGTCTACCAGACGACCGACATAACGGTCTAGAGCACGTCCGTTACTCCACTTTTGATAGTGTCGACGGGGACTGACGTCGTAGAGATACCGAGACCAGAAGTCCTGAGGAGCCAGGGCGGCCTGTTTCCTGAAGAGCTCGAGGAATTCATCGTCATCCCTCTGCGCGTTGCACTTGATTCCCCTGTACAGTGTCAGTTGATGCTTGGTCCACAACAAAGGATGTGTAGCTTACAAGATTACCCAAGCCGAGATGTTGAATATCATCCTCGCACCCAGATCTTCCATTCTGAAGATGTCATCCTTCCGCGCATGTTCTTTGAGAACATCAGCAAAAGCCAGCGCCTCATCCACGATATTCGGAACGTGCTGCAGCAGCTTCCGCGGCTGGAAGCCCGGTGTGAATGACTTGCGCGCAATGAACCAGTCATGTCCATTCGCAGAGACCATAGACTTCTCGCCAAGGATAGGACCGGTCCACTTCTGCATAACGGCAGACTCCTTGGGAAGGTTCATCTTGTGGACGATCTGCGTCGCCAGTTCTGGATGGGCAATGACAAGCTGGGGCGGCGCGAGAGGCCACAGATCAAGGTAGAAGAAGTCACCGAGACCGTACCGCTGGCGCATCAAGTGCGCGAACAGCTGTGGGGTTGCATCGGCCGGTAGAGTGCTTGCGATTTCTCGCATGATTAAAAAGTGACCCCAGATAGCGTGATGCGGCGGCCCAGGGAGATTTTTGAACATGCTGCGTTGCTGGCGCAGTCTTACGAGGAAGTAGCTCGTGAGAGCGGCTAGGACGAGAAGTAGAGCGAGCATGGTTGTATTCGGGTGTCGAGGACCAGGAGTCGTCGCTGGTGGAGTAGATGCAGAGTTGGAGTGGTGAAGAGACGACGAGGTAAGCAAGGTATTCAGCTTCAAGCATACTGTTGAGTACGATTGTGTTTGATTTGTTGTGTTAGAAGAGAGTCTAGTCTGTTGAGCAGTTGAGCGCTTATATATTCGTTCTCAAGGGGTCAAGGCGGATTCTGCGATGGTTGTGTCGTGATGTTGACTCTATTTCTGGCTTACTTGGGGCCAAGTTCCCGTATACTAAGAGTGGCTTGCAGCCCGCGGATCATCTGAAAATAACCCCTGCAAGGCTGAAACACCAGGCTTGGCGGACCATTGCTTGGTGTTCATGGCAGTGCTTCTTTTGAGTGGGGATTCTTCACTCAACCTTAACTCGAGATTAGGGCGGTGCAGGGATCGCCCCCACTTCTTATCACACTCCATGTCTTACCATATCGTACATCCATGTGTCTTTGTATATGGTATAGATGAGCAGACTGCATCTTTGCAAGATCATTGCTCAGAAACCTTCGCGATGTCTCGTATGTGATTAATTTTGCCTTGCCTCTGCGATGTGTGTCGATGGGGGCCATGGGGCCGCAGGATCGATATCGCCTCTAGGAATCAGCAATGATCGACGTGGCATCTCGGTGGCAATGATCGAAGCACTCTGTAGTTATACTTCTTTATCGTCCTCTTCCATAACTTTGTAGATTTAGAAATTCATCCAGAGCCTCCTCAACCTCAACCGTCCCGCCCATCAGTTTGACCATTTCCAAGCTGACCATGTTCACCCTACGAGACGCAATTTACCTGATCGAGCTGGCATTCTATGCCCCCATCGTCCCTGCTATCATTTTCATTATTCTACTCCATGGCAACAAGCACCCCTACACATGGCGTCCCATCGTGATTCCCCTCGTCATTCTCTCCGGCTTGCGAATCACCGCCGCAGGGCTTGGTCTAGCTGCCATGGACCCAGCAAAATCCAATCTTCTAACAACAGCTACCCTCCTAGACACAATCGGACTCGCACCGGTCCTGTGTCTCTTGATAGGACTCCTGATTCGAGCGTAAGTCGCCTCCTCTCCTCGACACATCTTCTAACTCCGATCGCAGCAACGCCCCTGTATATAAAGGCCTCCCTCTCTGGGTCTTCATCCCGCTGCAAGTGATCACCATAGCAGCGACGGTGATGACCGCATACGGCGGCCGAGACCTGTATACAAGCCGGGAGAGTCAAACCCAAGACCTCCGCTTGATGCGCGCCGGCATCATCCTCTTCATCGCCCTCTTCACTGGAATTGTTATCCTCGCTGTAATCACGATGCTCAAGGTCCGGGTGAAGTTCTACCGTACCGAGCGCGCGGCTGTTGTTTGTGCTTTGCTCTGTGTGCCCTTCATGAGTGTCCGGTTGGCGTTTTCGGCTGGATCGTTGTTTTCTGGGGAGAGTTCCGTGTTGAACCCGATGTCGGATGATGAGACGGAAATTTGGCTGCATTTCCTTATGGTCATTGTTATGGAGTATATCGTTACGCTGTCTGCCACCGCTGTTGCTCTGACAGCGAGGAAGGTGGTGATTCTGACGGCAGGAAAGGCTGATTCACTTAGGATGAGGAGATTTGAGATATGTTGTTGATGTTGCTTTAGGAGCCGAAGGATTGTCTGGTGCTACAAGTTTATCATTCTATTGCTGATGGTTTTATGTATTTATTTTGCTTAACAACTTTTGTTCAATCGCATCATTTTGCTTGATCTACCCAATCGTAACATCATTCTCTACATAATGTTCCTCTATAGGTGTAATTTAGTCAATACTTAGAGCAAAGTAGAGGGTTCCGTAACTTCTATCGACAATAGCCTTCTACAAATTGTGACGAAAGTTACTGGACTAAGTCATGAACAGAATAATGTATCCATACATTTTACAGACATATAGGCATTTCTCTCTAGAGTCTTTTGGCAAACCTGTTTGTCACTCTTATCACAACATATATTTACATGAAGCTTTGACATAAACAATACTTAGTGCAGTAATACAAGCTGTTCATTTGATTTAATTGCATACAAAGCGCAGATAAGTTGGCATACACTTCTTTCATCAGATATAATCATACCCATTCGACCCCAGACAGAAATTTCTATGTGCTTGTAGGATAAAGACAAGATAGCCCAAACGACCTACTGCTGGAGGGCTTCGCCCGAGGCATACCACCATAAACCAGAACATTCACGAACGTATGAAGCTTCTAATTCCGCCTCGCACCTCACAGGATCTTCGCAAGATCCTATACGATGAAGGTGTAACGTTGATCTTGTCTAATATTAGACACGACACTCATGCGCCCGAGATACGAAGAAAATTGCCTCCGATAATCTTCTCCAATGCTAGCCACCACTTAGGGGCGAAGGAGAGGAGTAGAGGGTGAAGCAGCCTTGTCCACAAAGTCGCTGGGCTTTTGGCCCCATGGGGTTGACTGCGACTCGATCCTGCAATATTATAGTTATGAAGATCACCCACACGAGGCACACGGTGTTATTTTGATATCAGACGTAAGACCCTGATGGTGCATGTTTTGGCTGCAAACTGCCCAAGGCTGAAGACCCACGTGGAGATGTTTCACTATTGGGGCCAAACCCTGCATGTAGAGCCTCGTATGGTTTCCAGATAAGGGTCTGTTGGGGGGCGCAAGATGCATTAGGGGCTAAATTTATCTGATTAAGGTTATTAATTCAGCGCCTCGTGTTGGGACTGTCCTTGGCTGGAACGAGTCAAGATGGTCAAGATCACTTGGCGATCTTTATTGGATTGCCAACGGCCCCAACTATCCGATGTCAGAATCGATGTTATTCACGAACAATTCAAGTAATTCACTGAAATGTAGCAAGTAGGCTAATTCTGTTAGAATGTTGGAATGAAGACTTTTGGTGGCTATGTTCGTGTTGTTGGTTTCGCGATGGGGGCCATATCACTTTATGACTCCGTACACTGCAGCTTGCTATGGGTCAAAAGTCTATAATACGCACTCAATGCGCGTCAAAGTCGATCACTTCTCACTCACCACTCATCTCAACAACTCTAAAGCACATCTCACAATGGAAACCACAAAACTGCAAATGGACATGCACAAGTCCAACTCCTGGCTCTACTACAAGCTCAGCATCCACACCCTAGGACTTGTCCTTCGATCTGGCCTCACGATCACCAGCCCCGACCCCAAAGCAGACGCAAAGCTCCAGCTCACCTCAGGTGTGCACCATGGAGGAACCATGAAAGTCATCGTGGTACGTCTACCCAGCAACAAAACTGACACATGGCTAATACACCCCAGGCCGGACTCCCCCGCACAGGCACAATCAGCATGAAGCGCGCTCTCGAAGAACTAGGCTACGGCCCATGCTTCCACCTCGCCGAGCCTCTGTGCCAATTCGACAACCTCCGCCAAAGCGCCGCCATCGTCCACACAAAAGACACGGCCCTCCGGCGGCGCAAGCTCGCCAAACTCCTCCAAGGCTCCGAGGTCACCCTCGAGGTCCCCGGCAGCGCATGTCTACCAGACCTCCTGGAAATGTACCCCGACGCCAAAGTCATTCTGACGGAACGCACTTCTGCAGCCGTCTGGCTGCGCTCATGGCGCGGCTTCGGCATCGATCTGCGCTCCGACTGTTTCCGCTGGGTCGGGTACTGGGTTCCCGGCGTGGTGGCCGCCAACGATCTCTACCGCGGGTGGATGCGGCTTGCGTCCGAGCGGTTCGGGGTCGAGGCCGAGCCGTCCGAGGAGCTGTACCATGCGCACAGTGCGTGGGTGAAGAGCATTGTGCCGAGGGAGAGGTTGCTGGTGTTCAAGTGTCAGGATGGATGGGGGCCTCTGTGTGAGTTTTTGGGGCGGCAGAGGCCGAATCCCTTCCCGCATGGCAATGAGGCTGGCTATTTGCGGTATTATAAGCGGGTGGCGATGGTGTTGGGGATTTTCCTGTGGTTGGTTGTTCTTGCGATGGCTGTTTTGTCGTTGTTTGTGATGGCTTTGGTGGAGTAGTGCTGTTAATCTTCTGTTTTGTCTGTTTTTCAAGCCTTTATACCTTGGTGTTTTGTGGAGCATGTGTGTTAGAATTGCTTATGCTTAGCCAATTCTTTAGACCGAACAACGTCGATTGTTTATATGTTGTCACCATGGAAAAAATGACCCAACTGGCGAGTTGGAAGACTAGGCTGTAGCGTGCACTGTTCTTGGATCTCATATTGAAGTAGTACTCGTGAAGCTATGCCAGAAGGCGGCGCGTCATTACGTCAAGAGAGGACATAAGCTGCGCAGGAAATATTTACAACCAGACATCAAAGCAAAGCAGCAACAGCAGCTGCGACAACAGGCGCAGCCGTAATCAACGCCCCGGCAGGCCCAGCAGCAGCAGCACCAGGCGTCTTGGTCGCCTCAGGCGCAGTAAACTTGTCCACACCGGCCGTAACAACCAACTCAGCGTACCTGCTCGTCGCCGGCGAATACGTCGCGCTACTCGACGTCGACGACGCGATCGTAGCACCATCCACAGACCCAGACATCCCAATGCTCATCGTGCAGCTGGCGGACTCGGTGCGGGACCGAATCTTGCACTCGTATGACTCCGTGACGGTGATATCATAGCTCGTCTCCTTGTTTGATGTCGAGGCGGTGTACACAGCTGTCGCGCTGACTGTCTCTGGGCCCTGGATGATCGTCCAGGAGTTCTTGATGTTGCAATCTGTCTTGGGGGCGTCTTTTAGACAGCCCACGTTGTAGGTTGTTGCGGCGGCGTTGATTCCTGCGACGCTGGCGCCGGTGCTGGCCCGGCCGCCATACCCCCACACGGTAACGGACCAGTTGGGGCCGAAGACGCCAACTGTAGTAGTTTTGTCGTCGGCATGGGCTGCCAGGGCGTAAAGGGCTGCGGGGAGGAGGAATGAGGCACGCATTTTGATGTTGTGGAGACCTGAGAAAAAAAAATATAGACGAGAGAGAAGATCGACGGACAAGATTGCGGAAAGAGAGAAGCACAGCCCCTTTTAAAGGGGAAAAAAGAAAAAGAATAATTCCATCGTCCAGTAGAAGATCACCAATGTCAATAGTCTACAACAGGGGACGCAAGCACAACGCTAGGATAAAAGAGATGAGCCTCCTGGAGGTATCCTACCACGTCCACCAACCATTGTTTCTGAAATCGATGCTGTTGGCGCTAGACTGCATCTATCCCTGCTGATTGGCATGTGACTTGCATTCAGTAATATCCTAGCTAGTAAACTAGGCCCTCTAGCGCTAAGCTAAGTCTGTAAGTAACAGGCCATTCGAGAGCGGAGAGTGAGCTAGTCCATTATGTGATGAAACCATCCAATCATTTGGTTTATTTCTCTGCTTTGCGGGCATGTGAAGGACGCTTGTTATGTACGGCCGTTGCCCGGGTCACACATGGCAATAGCCTGATACGTCCGTCTAATTTCATATAAACTGCCCACGTAGGCGCCTAAAGGTAAGCGACGACTCGCTAGCCCTGATTGCTGTTAGGTCAAGTAGTAGGTGCGATGTGGCTGAGTCCAGCACGCAGCATTGTCACATAGAATGTTTCTGTAGCTTATGGTTTTAGTCACTTCCAGTTGGCAGCGAATCCCCTTCTGAAGAGGGCTTTGCAGAAGAAAGAACTGGAGTAGCAGCGGTCACAGACATATAGTAGCCAGTCGGATGTTAGAAGGCAAGACCATTCAAGTAGAGCTATGATGATCAATTAATGGTACATATTAACCAAGTACCTCGGTTCTAAAGCAATGATATCAAATTTGCCGGATAGGCGAATACATTGCCTAGATTGATACAGCTGGTTCCTTGCCACAATACCTAATACACTATAGATCAAAATCGATACATAACTGCCTACGCACCTCATGCAAGGCTACCAGATCAATACACCGCGTCTATATCGCCACTTGAGGGATACATTAAAATCCGCCTTTTCGCATCATATCAACCACTCCCCGAAAGGCCTGTTGACGCTGCTGTTCCCAGCTATTAAAGGCAATATTCGACAGACCCACTGGAATCTGGTCGTCTCCAGCAAGGAGCTTCTCCATCGTCTGCACAGGGGTGTTAGATGAACTCGCGAAGTCACATGTGTAAGTAGAAGACGAACCTCCTTAGTAAATTCCTTTACTGGGATACCAAAGGGCTTTCCATGGACCGTTTCTGCCATGTCGGGTTGGTGCTTTGGATCATGAAGTTCGGCTGCAGCGCAGGAAAATTAGTATCATATTATAGCATCTTTTTTGGTTCTCTTTCCCAACTCCTGGAATGGACGAATCCTCAGGCATACATACTTTGCACGATAGGTGGAAAGATCTCAATCACTTTGATGTTTGTGTTCTTTAGCTGCTCCCGCAGGCAGAGGATCCAATGATGCAGCGCAGCCTTGGAAGCGCAGTAGTTTGAGCAGCGAAGAATGGGAACTAGTGCGAGATTGGATGAGGTGCTGGTGCATTATCTCTAGTCAGGCGCGAATATCCCGAAAATCGAAGCAAATATTTGCCCACGACGTACAATATGAGTGACGTTGGAGTGTCCCTTTTGGCCATAAGAAAGGGCAGAAACTCCTTCGCCAATGCAACGTAGGAAACATAGTTGACCTAGAACCATTGTCAGTTAAAAGTAAGAAGGGAAAAATGTACCGGTCAAGGTTTAATGGCTCCCTTACTGTCATCTCATCCTGAATCTGATTCATATCAATGCTTTCTGGCTCACTAAAGACAGACCGCCGTTGGATCCCCGAGTTGACAAAGACGCAGTCTAAATCTGGATGGGATGAGGTCACACTGCTCAAACCAACGGTCAACTATATCAATATCATAGGCAAATACCGGAGAAGCTGACAGGATGACATACCTCTTCACAAAGTCTGGAATTGCATCTAGCTTGCTGATATCGAGGCTGAAAGATGCAGCCTTGTCCGCACCGTATTCCTGGACAAACAAGTCAAGGAGCTCCTGTCGTCGACCAACGGCAATCACGAAGCAGCCATGTTCGACAAGGCTTCCGGCTAAAGCACGACCGATACCTGATGATTTGAGTCAACGACTGGAACGCTGATTCTATGTTCCATGTATCAAAGTAAAGTGAGGAGATAGCCTAGCACACGCTTGGAACACTCACCAGATGTAGCTCCAACCAGGAGTACCTTCTTGTAAGGAAAAGCCATGATTGTTAGGTGGAAGGCAAAGGGATAATGCAATATCACAAACCAACTCTTGTACAACAGTGGCTGCAGCGCCTGTTATAGTGGTCTGCCATAAACCTAACGCCAGCCTATTGCTGGGTTCATGAGCGGCCAAGTTCCGTTTCCAGTCCTCTAACTTCCCTTACTGTGCGAGTGGGGCCCTCCTGGATGCGCTTCGAAACCTTTACGTGCCGCTGATGAGGTTGAAACAGGTTCAGCGACCTCTTCCCATAGTCCTCTTCGGGGCTCCCGTCGCCGACACGGGGACTACTGATTACCCAAGACAGCACTATCGGTGGGGTAGGTGGTGTGGTCGGGTAAAGATCATGACTTCCAAAATCCGCTTCCGCTGTCGGGTGAATTGATCAATCCATGGTTGCCAGTGAAGCTGCTGTTCCTGCAAACTGGGCATTCGTTGAATGTTGCAAGTGCCCACCTACTCATTTGCTACCTTCGGAGATAGAGGCGGATATGCTTCGTCTTAACCCCGTCGGGTTCTGCAGTCTGCATACTCCGTATATGAACCAGTGGAGCACATTACTACAACAACTCGGTCCCCGCAAAACCCGAAGCCCTTAGAAAACAGTATCCGTGAGTAAGGCTCACCCACTCCGCCCGTGTGGGTGAGCCTTAGTCACGGATAATGGCTAAACTTCTTTCGTCAGTGGCGAACACGGCCGGCTGTAACAGTCCTTCCGTGTACCGACATTCAAAGGTATCCATGTTTAAGCTGCTTGCTGTTGTCTTTGTTGTATGGTCACCTTACTACGGCTATTCGATTATTGTAGATAATTTTCCTCGGTAGTTCGGCGCTAAACGGGGGAATATTTAATAAGGTTTTCCAATGTTTTCCAATATCTAGCAACGCAGCACAACACAGAGAAATAAAGCGGTTTAGTATCAAGGCCAAAGGCCCCGGCCAACTACATGCTTAAACTCATGCTAGTCAGTAAATATTGAATCAGCACTCAAAGTCCATACGCTACCCAAGCCTAGTTCCACCTCAATCGAACAGAAGAGACCAGAGCACCAGTTTGTCTCCAAAAGCGATCCAATTCCTCGCCACAGAGAATCAGATCTTAACTGAATCAAAGGAAAAGTGATATCTAAGGGGTGAAAGGGCAATCCAGTGACAAGGACCCAAACGGAATCGCAGTACATCCCTACGAATCACCAGCAAAAACCGCAGAGCTCTCTTCACAATTGTCTCCAGACCAGGTCATTATCTTGCAACTGTCCCTGGGACGCGGAACACTAAAGGAGGCTCCTGGAAGATTATCAACGCACTTGCAGCCCGAGCCGAGTCCAATTGACATGTTGGCAGATGAGCCCTCACAATGGTTTCCAGACCAGGTGGTAATTTGGATGGAACAGCACCCATCTCCTTGACAAGCCGTGTCATCCAGACAGCAGGCCCAATCTCCTCCACTGCCTGTGGAGTCTCCGCAGGGCAGAATACACATGTCTTGAGCCAGCAGTAGCTCCGAACGCACATATTCGCTATGTGCTTTTCTGCATAAACATAAGTGTTAGTCTCTAGTCATGGATTCTTGGGATATATAAAGAAACAGAATACATACGCAGTCACAGTCTCTCTTATACTGTCCTGAATTCAGTCGAGGGCCGGGAAATGCCAGGGAGACAGAGGTCAGGGCCAAAATGACAGCGTGAAGTAGCTTCATTTTTGATATGGCAAGTGATAGAAAAATTTAATTGTCTTGCTTTCGTGAAGTAGTAGCTTAGATAAAGTGAATCTGTGTGGAGGA
The DNA here is from genome assembly GCF_018340605.1 of Aspergillus pseudoviridinutans. Lineage (NCBI taxonomy): Eukaryota > Fungi > Ascomycota > Eurotiomycetes > Eurotiales > Aspergillaceae > Aspergillus > Aspergillus pseudoviridinutans. The sequence goes on along the minus strand of NW_025091290.1, from coordinate 162,295 downwards.
TGATCTGCTAATGAACTTGATGATTATTGTCGTTGGGAAGGGACATTCCTTTCCTTAAAATATGGTGGCCAGCCAGTCTAACAACGAAGAGGCCACCACTCTAGGGTCCTTGAATAGCTAAAAATGCAATAATACCAACGCGCAGTAAACACTACAAGCAGCTAAAGTGACATTTTGCATAAATACTGAGTCGGTCACGGCACTAAGAGTTGATCCTTGGAGTTAAGCAGAGAAGCAGTGCAGAAATATATATTCCTAACTACGCCTCGATCATCCAGATATAAAATCTAAATCCCACCATAACACTAATTTTCCTCGTAAACCTAATGTTTTAGTTTACATATATACGTAGTTAGGACCGCTCGCTATATATGTATATCGAATATAAGCTTATCAGTTATAAGAAGCCCTAGGCCAAGTGCATCCAATGGGTTATCCATATCCATATGGGGTAGACATGGTCAACCAACATTCCGGCGGCTGGGATCCACGCCCACCTAGATCCACATTTTGCGGATTGGAGTGGGTTAGATAATTCAGGCGTCCATCCGGAACTGGACACGTCCTCTCTTCGCATTGTGATTCGCGGCAGTAATCAGGCCTCACTATATCAAAGATGAGGAACAGCAGTATCACACGTTGTCAACACTTACAGGAGCTAAATTTAACGAGATCCTCGCCCCCTTCACCTCGTCAGAATCCAATTGTGTCGATGCGGTCGGGTTCAGCTAAAATTCAAGACTGGCGTGGGAGCGCGGCCCCCTCGTATTTGACAACGCAGTCCCTTAGGCAGAATAGCAAAACGTAATCCACTTCAACCGAGCAAAGGTATTTATTGAGCTATTCTCCCCTCTTCTATTCATCATCTGCTTGTCTTATACAACCTGTGAATTCAATACTTGTTAATCATCAAAATGGCTTCCAATATGCCTGCCAGATGCTGCACTGTGGGAGTCAAGCACAGTGGAGAAGCAACCGGCGAATATCAGGCCATTGACGGTGGTATGTTTCCGTGTGCCCAAGTAATGAATCTAATATAGCTCACCTTCTCCAGTTGAGACGTATTTCTCATATCCCGAGGACAGGTCGACCAAGCATGGAGTTATCATCCTCACGGATGTCATTGGTCACCGATTCATCAACTCGCAGCTCATAGCTGACCAATTTGCGGCGAATGGGTATCTGGTGGCCATGCCTGATCAGTTCCACGGTGACCCGGTCAAGCTCAATAGGCCTGAGGGCTTTAACCTAATGACCTGGCTGGAAGGACACCCGACCGAAAAAGTGGACCCTGTTGTCGACTCTGTGATTAAGTATATGCGCACACACCTTGGCTGCGAGAAGATTGGGGCGGTCGGGTATTGCTTTGGGGTATGTATGCGGAAAGAGCTTGCGGCGTGATGTGTCCCTGAATCATGATTCTAACGAAGTATATTCTAGGCAAAATACGTCGTCCGATTTCTGAGGCCCGACCAGGGAAAGGTTGACGTTGGATATATCGCACATCCAGGCTTCGTTGAATTTGAAGAACTCGGCGCGATTACCGGCCCCTTGAGCATTGCAGCCGCAGGTGAGTGATAGTTCTGTTGTTGTATAGATATCAGAGAGGACGGCTAACCTAAATCACAGAGACTGATGACATCTTCCCAACATCAAAACGTCACCAGTCAGAAGGCTTTCTGCGTGATCGTGGCCAGCCATACCAGATCAATGTCTATAGTGGAACCGAACACGGGTTCGCCATCCGCGCAGACTTGACGGATAAGGCTAAGAAGTTTGCAAAGGAGCAGGCATTCCTGCAAGCAGTCCAATGGTTCGATGAATTTATCAAGGGCGGGAACTGAGATGATTTCCAGATCGGAATCAACAACTAAGAGGAGTGCGGATGTTTGGTTCCAGTGCGCCAATAGAAACGGCAGCTTGATCTCCTGCCTGCGGGCATGTGTCTATGGGCATTGACTTATTGTCTTTTTTGAGCTTTGGACGAGCTGGCTAGCGGTATAGACTGTGTCAGCCGCTGCTACGGCCTGGTTGGGTACGCTTCAGGGTCGTGGAGCGATCTTGGTCATGGTGTTGGTTCAGGTTGGCTTTCGGACTACAATGAAACGAAGCCTTTATTCTTATTGAGGCTAAATGAATAAATAGAGGTCGGCGACAATTAAGAAGGGAAGAAGGTCTTTTATACGCAGTGGCAGGACTTGGATACTCTTTGTCCATACTGGGAATGCCTTCGTTGACAAGAATAATACTTACATGTGGACAAAACTGACTAATCTGGCACCATATGCTGCATGACTCATGTGACATCGATCAGAGCACTAGCTAGCTAGCTGTAGAATGCAATGTAGCCCTACGTATCCATCTCCGTTTTGACCTACAAATGGCCTGGCCATCAGAACCTGTGTCTCTGTAACCTTTGCAATACGGCTGGATAGAGTATCACATTTCTATATGTAATGACGATATGCTTATTATTTCCCTGTCCTTTTCCAGCCTTCACTCTACTGCTCAACGGTTTGCTCCATATGATAATTCAGTCAGTACGCTCTAAGCCCTTGTCTAATCCCTGACCAAATTGCGCCTACTAATTTCACATTTCAACATACGTTGTTGCCCTTTTCCTCTTCACATCTATCCCCTGAATCGTCGTCTCCGGCATCATCACTCTTTCCAAGCTGCTGTTATGGCGTCGACCGAGCAGACAGTCAAGAATGTATCCCGTACCTTATTGGAGATGGAGGACCGTCGTCAGTCGACGAGTCAACAAAAGTCAGTGCCGACCGAACCGGACGTTGATCCTGTGGTAATCAAATCGCATACACAAGGGGAGCAGGAAAAGAGGCTGCTGCGCAAGTACTTGGCAGAACTAAATGATGCGTTTTGTGAACATCAAGAGACTTCCAAATCTGGCAGACACCGAACGGCTTAAGGAATGAATATACATAATCCAGAGTTGAAGAGCAGAATTAGAGTCCAGAAATCAACTATACAGGCACACAGGCCACAGAAAAGAGCTTAACAAGGCAGAATTTGGCAATCGAGCGGTAGCGAAGGTCGAGTGCTTCTTTAATCTGGTCTTAGTTGCGTTCCATCACGAGGTGAGGTTCACTGAGATGATGTCTGCGCTGTATTCTCTCGAACTAAACTTATAACATAGATAATGAAGCATATAAATAAAAACAGAGCAACTATACCAGCATTTGGAGCAGTAAGAGAGGGCAGAAGACTTACCATAATACTATAAGGTCAGAATATTGGCCACGCTTATGGATTAGCAGCAGTTCCTATCATCCACGGTTTCTAACTGTAAGCCCTAATATGGCCTAAGTAGATAGCTTTGGCACATTGTGTTAAGGATCATTTTACTCAGCCTGATAATCTGTCAGGGTTGTCTGGAGTTCTGTGAATTTTGGGATGGTGATAATTCATCCCTCGAACTATGGACGGAGGGAGATCGACAAGGCGTGTAAGGGGTGTAAGGCCAGTAAGGGGTATTAAAAAATGGAAATTGATGCCCAGAAAGGTAACTATGCGATAATTTTTGAGGTCCAATTATCGGAATCGGCACGAGGATGTTATTATCTCTCAAAATCCATTGAAGCTTCGCTACGGAGTTTAGTTCGGTCATCTCTCGGTACCGAGTTTTCTCCGTATGACATAATTGATCCTTTTTTTTCGACTTCTGTGCTGTAAGACTTTCAGTTGATCTATGTCAATACCGCAGATTAAGAAAGTTATAAACACATCATCACCTACAATGGGTAAACAGGCGAAGAGTATGTTTGGTAGACGCGCAGTTTAGTAAATACTAAGCGAAGCGGCAAGTGCTTGACCGGATGATGACGTCTGGACACTTCACCATTACGCGGGAGAGATCCAACTCAAATACTCCGTATACGTCAGACAGTACTATGCCAATCAGATGCCGAGGAACCCGTGTAGAAGCTGCAATTTAACGCAGAAAACTTGACTTGTATGGGATGGCTGAAACTCGGCATTCGGGATTATGTCGGCCAGTGAACGGGATGATGACAGAGGGGCAATTGCTTGAAGTTTGTATATATATACCAGAGGTCCTATTAACTCTAGTGTTAATACAGCCTTATATCACTGCTACAACTGTAGACATTTCACAGCCTCTCGCAGGCTAACTTCCACCATGTCGACCTTGCCTCCGGAGACATCTCGAGCACGGCGCAACACTAACAATCTTGAATTGGCACCAACAGAGACTTTAGAGACTCTCCATGAAGTTGGACTCAGCCCAACCGCCCCTGAGATTGGGATTAATTATCCCGAAGTCGGACGTCCTACCGACCCCATCTTCCCCGAGGAATACAACATCGAGACTCAAACGGGGTTGGTCCCAGCACGGACTCTTGAATCAATCCGTCCGACGACCAGCAGGGGCCGGCAGATCTCGCCGGCGGATGTGGAAAAGGGAGGCGAACCCGTGGATTTTGTCACGTTTACGATTAATGACCCGGATAATCCGCACAACTGGAACCCGTTATACCGCTGGTACGTCACCATCGTCGTCTCGGTACTCGTCGTGTGCGTCGCTTACGGGTCGGCATTCGTCACCGGTGGATTGGGCCTGATTGAGAACAAGTATCATGTTTCGCTCGAAGTGGCTACGCTGACCGTTTCGATCATGGTCTGTGGGTTTGCGGTTGGCCCGTTACTCTGGAGTCCACTGTCGGAGATCATCGGCCGTCGTCCTGTGTATATCATCTCGCTAGCACTGTACACGATATTCCAAATACCGTGCGCACTTTCTCCCAACATCGGTGGATTGCTGGCCTGTCGCTTTCTCAGCGGTGTCTTCTCCAGTTCCGGTCTGTCGCTGGCTGGCGGTACCATTGCGGATATCTGGAATATCGAAGAGCGCGGCATGGCCATTGCCTTCTTCGCCGCAGCGCCGTACGGCGGTCCCGTCGTGGGCCCCATCGTTTGCGGCTGGATTAACGTCGGCTCGCACCGACTGGACCTCTTCTTCTGGACCAACATGGCCTTTGCCGGTGTCGTCATGATCATCGTCGGCCTAGTGCCAGAAACCTACGCCCCCGTCATCCTGAAACGGCGCGCAAAGAAGCTCCGCAAGGAAACAGGCAATCCCAACATCATCACCGAGCAGGAAAAGGTCAAGTTGCGCTTCAAGGATATCGTGCGCACAAACCTCGTCCGTCCCATCACGATGATCCTTACCGAGCCCGTCCTCGACCTGATGTGCATGTACGTCGTGCTCATCTACGCCATGCTCTACGGCTTCTTCTTCGCCTTCCCCGTCATCTTCGGTGAATTGTACGGCTTCAACGACGGACAGATCGGCCTGATGTTCATCCCCATTCTGATCGGCACCGGGTTCGCGCTCCTCGTAACACCCCTCATGGAGAAGCAGTTTCGGCGTGTCTGCCAGTCTCGCCCCCCCACGCCCGAAGACCGACTCATCGCTGCGCTTATTGGCGCCCCGTTCATTCCGATCGCATTGTTCATTCTCGGTGCTACCTCATACAAACACATTATCTGGGTTGGGCCGGCATCCTCCGGTATCGCGTTCGGCTTTGGCATGGTGCTCTGCTACTACGCGGTTAACAACTACATCATCGATTCGTACCATAAGTTCGCGGCCTCGGCGCTCGCCGCTAAGGTGTTCTTGCGATCCGGAGGCGGCGCGGCCTTTCCGCTGTTCACAACCCAGATGTATCATACGCTCGGCCTGCAGTGGGCGTCGTGGCTGCTGGCGTTTCTGGGGGTGGGGATGGTGTTTATTCCGTATGGGTTCTATGTGTATGGAGCGAGGATACGGGCTAAGTTTGAGAAGTATTGATCACGGTATGAAGATGTAATATAGTGTAAGATAGATAGGTCATAATGGCATATATCAGTTGCGATGTAGCAACAGAGATGATCCTCAGCATGAGCCGGAAGTATCCTCCCTTTTCGGGCATCAGCTCAGCCTTGTCGAACATGGGGCGTAGCAGCATGGCATGGCGCTAAGAGACATGATGCTATTGATAGCAAGCAATGCGCCCAAATAGCGATCGATGTCTACACAGACCTGCACGTTGCGGCAGATAAGTTGCAACTATGTGAATGATTTTCCACACACATTTAGAACTCCGTTCTCAGCCTTATGGACATAAAACCTCTGACGGCAGTAGACTGAAGTAATCATATCCCTGACCAGCAGCTAACGACACTGCAATCAGCCCCGTATCCATCATGTCCACTACAACTCGCTCCCATGACGACCACACCGTGGCATGATATGCGCCGTGACCTCAAGAGAAAACAGCGGAGGTACTTATGCTGGATACTCAGCACCCTTTTCTCTCAAAGGCTCCATCCGATGGAAACAGGGCACACCTTCGGAGAGATGCAAGGTCACAATATCCTGATCATTTGTCTACCTCTTGGAATTCATGGAACAGACTCGGCCGCTGTGTCTGTCACACAAATTCACACCACGTTTCCATCCACCCGGTATGCAGTGGTAGGAGGTATTGGTGGAGGGTTCCCAGCTTCGAGCACGATATCCGACCAGGTGATGTGGTGATGGGCAAGGCCCTGGTGGGCCGCAGGTTTCAAAGAACAGAAACTCTAATCAAGCCACCAACGGTTTTGAAGGCAATTGCAGAGTACGTTATAGATCCCAAGTTCTTTCATAAGAGCCATATGTATAACGTCGTCGACAGTGCAACCACAATCATGCGAGTCCCCTCACTCCTGCGAAATGCTTAGCAGGATGGGGAACCTGGTGTATTCCATTAAGCCTTATCATCTCGACTTCTTTCAAGTCTGCTGCAAAACTAGTTGCTCCATCTCCTCGAGCACAGACTCTGCCAATTCCTCCGGTGGTGTCCCTAGTGTTTCCTCCGAATCACCTCTCTCCTTCAACAGTTCTGTAATCGTCCGCTTGATCCATCGCCGTGCCTTTGCTACCTGGAGCTCAAAGAGAGCCTTTGAACCAGCATACTCATGATTAATATAAACGACAAGACGAATATTGACGGCCAGTTCACTAAGACGCCTCCTCGTGGCCGGTGACTTTCCATTGAAGCTGGAGTCGAGGAAATTTTCAAGCGCTTTGCTCTTGTATTTCTGTTTCAGGGCGCTTCTACAGGGACGGCTGACAATGTTGAATTTGCCGTCCGCTTGTTGCAGGCGGAGGATCGTTTCCAGGTGAGAGAGATCTGACAGTCTTGGGGGGTCGTGATCGCGAAGTTCCCTATCCAGAGAGCGCGCTCTACAGCTGTCACTCGAGGAGGTGTCATTTGGCGAATCACTTGGCGAATGAGGGATATCGTCGTGGGTCTCGTTTACATCTGAGCTGGGTTTGCGGCGTTTGCCAGCACGTTTAGCTCGGCGCAGACATGCTTGAGGTGCATCGGCAATAGCCCCTGCGCTATCCTCATCTGATATCGGATACGCATAGTGCAACTTCGTGTCTTTGTCCTCGTCGAGATCATTGAAGGTCGCAGCTGCTTCATCGTCCCTGCTCCTCGGTTGGGTTAAGACGGACGGGGTCCTAATTTTGGGTACGCTTGCTGATCTTTCAATTGGCCGTAGCCTCTCAACCTGCAGAGCTGGAGACGATCGGGATTCGTCGTACCGCTCATCCTGGGTTTGACTTTGCTGCTTATGGTAGTCATATCCCGGAATCCCGACCCCCGCCCCGAACGTGTTAGCACCCGGGGTATAAACACTGCTAATGGGGATATCGAAAGAGTCATCCAAACCCAGCAGTGATAAGGGTATCGACCGTGGCGGTGGTGGAGGCAGCGAAAGAAGGCGCGTATGTGCGTTCTGCCTATCAAAGGAGGAGGAATTATTTCGAGCAGGTTCCGCGAAGCTGGTAGGACCGCCCTGCGTCGAGGAGGAAAGGGGTCCGCGGCGAGCTTCATAGCCAGCAGATTGGCTGGAACGAGTAACGTCACGAGGCCTAACAGAACCGCTTTTCCTGTGAGAAATACGTAGTGGCGTAGAGGTAGAAGTATGTCGTGGCCGGGTCAATTGGGAGAGTTCGATAGCGTCCGCTTTATGGACCGATATCGCGTGTTGCTGGGCCGTGCTACGATCAATAGCCACATAACTCGTCCACTTGCTAGGTATGGACCACGTCTGCCCAACCTGCTGTGCTTCCTGCTCCAGAACCTTTTCGAATCCTGTCGGATTGGTGGACTTGAGGGTCGGGTTAAGTGAATGCATCCAGCTTTGTCCGGTTTCATAGTCGTTCATCAATGCTTTCGCTGCAAGATGGTGAATGGCTGGTTGTTCAGCTACGGTTTGAATTGGCAGCTGCGCTGTGAGCTTCTCTCCTTTTTCAGTTGTTGCAGTAATATCAATCATTCTAGGCAGCGAGTCCAATTCCCTCTCCAGCATGTAGTAGAGAGAGAAATGCGAAAAGGTACTCAGAACAGGGATATGGTGTGGGGCCTGAACCAACTCAGGGTATTGCACTGTATATCCGGCAATCTGCCGCTCAGATGTCTTCATGGCAAAGTCATTGCCAAGATCCACATTGCACTGAAGGCGAGATGGTGTCAATGCTGCCTTCAACATTTGTATCACTCTTTCCTGCCAGGAACCCATCGAGGACTCTGGCACGATCTCTGCATAGCCGCCCCCCTGCTGCCCGATGCCCTCCACCAGGCGATGAGAAACTTGATCTCCAATTCCCAAAGAAAAGAATCTGATATTCGAATAACCGTTTGAGGCCGTTCTGCGCACTAGCTGTATCACGTTGTCCACATTCCAGACCTCACCGTCAGTCAACAAGATGACACTGGTTGGTACGTCATTCCGCTTATTGTAGTGATCCAGAACACTGTGCAGCGCGCCATAAATTTCGGTACCACCGTAGTTTGCTTGGAATGAATCGACGTGCATCGAGGCGACATCCAGGTTCTCTTGGCTGTATCTCATCGAGGAAGGCCATAACCATGTGACGCGGGAACCAAAGGAGGCGATGTTGAACGAGCATGCTTCAGGGAGACTCCGTAGGAAAATATTCATCACATTGATAAGAGAGGGGATCTTTGACTTCATCGACCCTGATCTATCCGCCATGAAGATAATTTCGCCGACAAAATCCTCCATATTAACCTTTTGGCAAAAAAGATCGCCGGGGTGCACGGTGACCGCAATTGTGGACAGGCCGGGTTGGCCAGGCGGCGACGCAGCAATAGCCTGTGACTGCGAAGATTCACGAGAGCTGCACAAGATGTGTAAGACAAAATCCTTATGAAGCTCGGCCTTTCTGTCCGATAATGTCGCACGTCCTTTGCAGTAATCGAGCATGTCCGAAAATGCACTCGCTGCGAAATTCTTGAAACTTTTGTGGGAAACCGCCCCCATCTCGACCGAGATGGGGTGTGATCGCGACTCCATCTTGCGGATGGCCGCCTGCATCGATGCTTGAACGTTGATTCGTAGCCCCTCCGTGAGAAGGGATTGATTTCCACTGTAGCCTGCAGGCGCGTCCCCGTACCGCGGTGCGATCGATGTCGGGATCGTGAGAACCAGTCCACCAGTGCTCTTATCCACCTTCAGGAGGTTGGCGTACGTGATCTCAATCTTGACTGTGGTTTGTGCAGGGATATTTCCCACGCTCGTCTCGAAAACTTCTGGCGCCATTTCTTCAACCAACACTGCGACCTTGCGTTGGGAGATAGCATGTTGAAAATCTGCCCTTGCCGCTTCTTTGGCTTTCACAGCTCCTTCGAGAAGTTTGTCGTGGCCGATCCAGCACCGAAAGGATGTAACAACCGATCCATCGTAAATGGGAAAGACATATTTCACATTTTGTGAGGTCGACGAGGAAGCGTTGCTGAATTGCTGCGTCACCTTCGTAGTGCAAAGTCTGCCATGGACGTCCACGTCGGCCGAGACGCTCAGCAATGGGAGTGGGACTTCGTGAGTAGAACCGTTTATTGAAGCGAGAGAGGCAGCTGGGGTGCTGGGCGAGACATAATTATGGTAATAGATCGAGGGTTGGGCTTTGTTGGGCAAAATGTAAGGCTGGCAAATGGTCGGGGTCAAGTCATCGACATTGGGTTGGAAGAAGAGACCAGACTGGAGCCGATCAAGCACATCCATGGCGGTCGAGCTCAAATCTGGAGAACAGAGAAGCGGGGGAAGATGATGATCGACGGGAGGAGGCTGCGCCTACTTATACCAAGTCATCTCGCCGTTCATCCCACCTTTGCCCGATTCTTGGCCGGTCAGCCTTGCACAGCCTCGTATTCGGACGGGTGGTGAAGATCACGCAAAGGATTTCAATAATTCACTCACCATAGACTGCTGCATTTGTGCTACATTCTCTTTGCATGCCTCCTCTGCTCCCTCAATACCTAGCGATCAATCGACATGGCGTTTCAAATATCGATCGGCGATGTATTAATGCTGTCAAAGCTMGCCTGGGATATCTTGCAGGCGTTCACATCCGGCAGGAAGTCGGCACCTGCGGAGTTCCAGGAAGTGCAGAATCAGCTCAGCTCGCTCACCCATGCACTAGAATCACTGAAATCACTGTCGAGGGAGTCCCTAGGTGAGGAAGATGGGGGCTCAGTTAGCAGTATCGCGCCGATCCTACAGAACTGCCGCTTCACTCTGGAACACCTCGAGGATCTCGTAAAGAAGTACATGATTATTGAGAATGACGGATCAGGTAGAGTAGAGAAAAAGCGATGGCGAGACGAAATTCGGAAGAACTGGAAGAAGGTGCGGTGGACAAGGGAAGGAGGTGATCTGACGAGGCTGCAGCAGAATCTCGGAGTCCACATCAACAGCCTCAACCTTACAATCGCAGTACTAAACAGGTGACATCCCTCTATTGATACCTGATATGGTTGCTAAACCGTTCTTAATAGCGAAATCAATCAAAACATGGGCCAGCGGGTAGAGGACGTTCACGGAATGCTGGGAGAGATCTATACCTGGTTCATCAGCAATTTGAAAAGCCAAAGGATGAGTCCCTATGAGCCTTCCTCGAAACCACAAGAGCGACCACTGGAGCTGTCTTTCTCACTGCACCTGGCAGACTCTGAACCATTTGACACTGCTGCTCTATGCGACAATGCGTCTTTTAATCCGGACTGGCTCCAAATTCCAGAACAGCCAGTCTTCAAGTGCAGTTGTCAGCTTCGACGCACTAGATACGGGGACATTCACGATGAAGAGCTGATGGAATATTACAGTGAGTCTAATCCCTTATCGTAAATCTATGAGCTCTAATAGCACTGTCAGTATCCCCAATGACCTTGATTGCGCGTTTAAATGGACTTTCGCAGTCATGGAAAATATGGCTGTCCTCTGGCAGAACATCCCGCCTTACCTGTCTTATAATCCGGAGTATAACCCCATCAAGTATGTGAGCGTCCTTATCTCATTTGGAACAGGCCGCTAACATAAGAAGAGCTCGCTATATTCGATGGTATCATATCCGATCTCGCAATCAGGATGGCTAGACAAGCATTCCATCGAGGAACTGCCTCATTAATGGTGTCCCCATCCATCAACCCATATACAGGGCTCCCTGTGGTTTCAGTTCTGAATATGCTCTGGTATGCCGATACTGAACCTTACTAGGTCTTTCTTTCTAACATTCAGTTAAAGCGATGCGAGTCGACTATACAGTAAGATTGAAAATGTGAAGTTGACAACCCACCGACACAGTTACTCGACTGGCCCTATCGAATCAGTCCAGCTAGTCCACCACCGGAATTTGACTGGCGATGGGGCGTGGGTTTTCAATGAAACGGCAGATGCTATATTGGTTGCTCGCTTAGATACGCTCCCCGTTGACTCGACAGAGGACGAAGCATTTGAATTTACCATCACTGGTGGGCTCCGGCAGCTCTGCGATCTAGCGGGCAACAGAGCTAACCTTTCCCAGTGGGCAGTCAGACGAATATTACTAATGGAGAATCCGAGTTGGTCGTCCATATATCCGAAGCGGACTGTCTTTCCAGAACAAAGTCTGGGCAAGAAAACATGGTGAAAGGTGTAGATGTGGAGATAGAGCTGACGGACATGAACTGTAAAAAGGGCCCCCGCTTATTTGGCTTTTGCTAACGTGCCTAGCTTCAAACCATCTAATTCAGCAGCTGAGGCATCTGCAAGAAGGAATACTCCTCATCAAGGTCCAGCAGATGCTACGAAATGAGAGGATTGTGTTCGAGCTGTAGGTTCCATATGACTGTTCAACTCGAACACTGCGGTGAGAACTGACTACTGCAGAAACCTTGGCACTTTGATGGCATACGACTATCACATAACAGATGCCCTCCTTATGCTTGTTGTCAATATGGAAGCAAAAGAGTATCGCATACTTATTTCGAATGCATCAAGATCCATTTGTCTCAGTATTGAATGTCTGATGTATATCCTCCCGTGAAACCCGCTTTCCTGCTGATTGTTTAATGCAGTGTCATCGGAAGCATTGCAGCAATTTTCCGGGTTAGAGCAGATATACATCCCTTGCGATGGTCCGGTTTGGGTCGCAGAAAGCAACTTGGATGTGGCGCATATATATCAACAGGGAAGCAGATCAGCCCTGACATGCGCAGATGGACATGGTACGCTGGCTACCTGGCAGTGGTCCATCCTATACTGACAAAGGTCTAGCGCAGCAGCTACTTATACTGATGTTGCAGTCGGTAGCGAGAGGTATTACCTCTAACTGCGTGTTTATAACTTGTGTGCTGATTAAGATGCAGGAGATCATGGGATTACGTACCCATTAATGCAAGGGCGTCGATACAATGAGTTAGAGGGATAGGGTCGTGTTCCATACGCTGTATTCAATAACATGCCTGCCTATTAGGGAAGCCTGGTTTATGCGTGCCTCAAACCGTCTGGTCAAATAATGTACTGTAGCCTCTAGAGCTACAGCATCTAGCATGGTGAGATTTCGGTTTCTATTGTAATAGAGTCCATCACTAGTCCAACCAACAGAGTGATGGATGATCTATCATAGCTGGACTTTTTTCCTAGTCCCTGTGCATACTATTTAGACGCAATGAATAGCAGGCCAGTAGCACAGGGAATATAGCAGCGCCGGGTCTAACGCGTACTTCGAGCAATAACTGCCCACAACTTATTGGATAACTGAAAGATATTCCTCTGCTACCAGCTACTATTCCTAAAGATCCTCTTTGCGTGTACTTAGAAGTACTTTAACGAAGAAGCAGTAACAACCAAAGTACAATGGAAAGTATCAGACGTATTGATCAAACAATAGACTTCCCAATACCTGCGCTGTATCGATTATGGAACCTAATACCAGGTTCTCCGCTTACTGCAGGGGCGTGCAAACTCTGCAATAATAATATACTTAGAAACACGCAACCAAACAAGTCTATGATGTCAAGTATCTAAAGACTCACCTAGGCAAGACGACACAGCCCGTCACATGGATATCCATCGAGAGTTCCACAGCCCGAGCCGGTCTGGGTACAGCCTCCGAACACACAATGGTAACCAGAATCACACCAGTCAGACTGAGTGGCGCACCCACACTGCTCATTATTATCCCGAGCCTGCAATGGCTTATTGTCCAGGGTGGTAAGAAGAGACTTCGCGTCTTTGAATCCGAAGGCGGAGATAGCATCGTCCTTCAAAGTGTCCATGGCATTGGGGTCTAAGTTTTGTCCTTGCTTCGCAAGCTCGGTGGCCTTATCGATGACGGCGGATTGAGCAGGATTCAAGGGCTCATGTTGCTCGCGAAATTGATCGAAATGGGTTAGCCAGGCTGCACTTGCAGTGTTGGCAGTGCCTGGGAACAGGGAGCTGGAGCCAGTGATAGAGGTAGACTGGGCAACGCCTGCGAAGCCGAGGGCGATGAAGTAAAGAGTGAGCTTCATTGTTATTCAAGGGCTTTAGGGATTTTGTTATTAAGGCAGAGGTTGTCTCTAGAGAGTTCAAATGATAGTTGATTTGCAGTGCCGACAGAACCAGAAGAGGACCTGGCTTTTATTTATGTCTTCAGTGTAATATGGATGCACCTCCTCCTTTGGTACACATATACAGCTTACATTGCTTACATCTTCATGAATGCCACGTGAGATATTTACATTCCAGAGTTGCTCGCTACCGTAGATGTTTGGTTACACCAGCAGACAGAGCAGCAATTATAGAATGATGATCATCACTCTCATAGTCAAGCTTTATAGGAGAGTGCTAATTCTGGCTATTCTTTTTCAGCCGCATCAAGTAAGGAGCGTCCGGAATGATAGGTTGACAAATCGATATGACATGGTCATAGATCCAGAATCCAGAATGTTGACACCTGACCACAGCAAGGAGGTAGTAAGCCGTGCTCCCATTCCTCTGACTAGGGACACTGAGCTAGAGTATGACGAACTCGGCTATTTTCGGCAACGATGCCAAATCTTTCGTCAAATGCCTGGTTTTCAGTTCCCATATCAAATTGGAGAACTTGAATCAGTGCACTTCAAGTAATAAGCTATGATGCAGTGCTGCCATATAGATTGCTAGCTGGGTATCGGGGCTGATAGCAACACACAAGCGAAAATCAGGGAAATATTCCCGACTTTCGACTTTAGAGAATCCAGTCCTTGAACTTTGATTCTATGGTGCAGTAAATCACTCGATAATAGCTCAAATGAAGCTAACGAACTATGCTCGCTATGAACACTACCTAATAGCCAGCACAGATGGCTCATCTTACTTTCCTGACTGCGTGTTCCATAGAAAAATACTCTTAATCAGATATAGGCTGGATGGAGCTTCTGAAGACTTATCTATGGGTGCTATGGCATTCTCCTAATTCTGTATGAGTACAATGTTCATTTATCACAGGACAGACCCATCCCACGTAGAATGTTGGTTTTCTAAAGCACCCGAGTTTAGGATGAGAGCCATGGGGACTTGAATAGCCGTCCACTTGATGCTTTCACCCTCCCTTGAATATAGCTTCATTCCACTCTACTACTAAATACCCCCTTTCCTGAAGCTTACTGTGGGTCTCATGACTTGACGATGGAGAACCTGTCTTTTGCAGAACCAGGTACAGGGAGCCTTACTTATTGTGGCTTGACACTGGAACGCTACGATGGTGTATACAACCCCTGCGGGGTCGGAAGGATGGCAGTATATTATCATCATCCCAAAATCTGTAATGCGACAGCATATTCTCTGGTTGAGATTAGCCTTGTACCACGAATCTGAACATGCATGCATGCACTACATGCACTATACAGCACTTATTATCTAAGAAATGCGCTATTGACGCAAAAAATACTCCTAAAGCTCTGCAACTAATTGCATTCTGCTATTCTGGTTGTACGCAGCAGAGAGTGATGTCTGTGCGGCTGAAACTAGGTAACTCCACATTCCTGCCCACATCCAACATTTCTTCTGACTGGAACCATGTTTAGAAATTATTTCAAAGATGTTTCCTTTGGTTCATTTACAAGGTAGGGAAGCTGTCTGGCTTACACCGACTTGGTAACATTTTATTCCTGTCCTGTGCTAGACAATGAGCTTCTATGGTTCCAGACTGTCATAGATAGAGTCCGTACTGCAGCATTGTTTATTTAAAGTGTTACTTATCAATAAATTTAGTGACGTTTGCAAAGATCTGACTCCTCACTTGAGCACCCGAAAGGCAAGGGAAATCGAATCAGAACATGGTTCTCAGGTGGGGGATTGACGCAGACCGGAATGCATATATTATAGTTGCCCATCATCCAATTATCTTCAACAGCAACCTGGCAACAGTTTGCTTGGAGATGAAAGGCCACAGTCGCTTCGATATCCACTTGAGAGAAATAAGATGTGCCTTGAACTCCCTCAGCTTCTGCGGATAGTCCAACATGTGGAGAACATTGTCGTCGTGTTCGAGGGCTTCTTCCAGGGAAATATCCCGCTTTAGAAGAGGGAGCCTTGCCATCTTGGGAACATACTAGTCTGCTGGGAGAAAGCGGGAACATCCACAGGTAAACTAATCCAGCTGGAAAGGAGCAAGTGGAAGGGCAGAAACAAAGGACGAGCCAGTGGGTCATCATGAAGGCGGTGGGCCGACGCTAATCCTAGACTGGTAAGGCCATCATTATGTCATCCATATCTCTTCTGGATTAAAGGCGCGGTTCCTCCGCGGATCGGGCCGAAGCCAAAGGTATACGAGCTTCTATTGTACAGAGTATCACTCCGTTCGTGGTTAAGAACATCAGAAGGAATATGGACCAAATATTGGAGATATAATTCCATTCAACTAGCAAGAAGCGGAAGAACAAGACCTCTAACAGAACACCAAACATGGAAGAAAGAGAAAAAACTAATTCAGCTCCTAATATGTACCTCTTAATCAGATCCCAAAAACAACCATCCAGTCTAATCAATGTTGATAGTGCAGCGGGAGAAAGAAGCACCAGCATTCTCAATCATCACTCCAACAAAGTTGTCGTTGTAGTCGGTGACAACACGGTACTTGCCGGGTTCGCCGCCTGTTCCAATGGTCAGTCTTGATCCAATAACCATAGTCTTGATGACCTACCAGTCCAAGTTCCACCCTGAATGATAGGATACTCGCGCAGGTCCTTGGTGACACCCTCAAAGACGTCGCTGTTACCGCTCTTGTTGCCAAACTTGTGAGGGTAACCGCCGACACCGTAGTCATTCCACTTCTTGCACTCCTTGAAAGCATTGGCAACATCGTCCTGAGAGAGCGTGACGCCGTCAGTGCAGGTAGCACTACCGATCTTCTTCTTCTTGCCGCGGGTGGTTAAGTCGCTGACAGTGTGGCCGGTGGATTCCTCGGTGATCTCTGTCTCGGTCTCCTGGACGCTGCGCTTCTCGGCGTTATCATTGTTGCCGTCCTTGCCCTTGTCGTGCTTGTTCTTGTCATCCTTGTCCTTTCCAGGCTCACGCTTGATCAGGTCGTCAATCTCGTTCTCTGTCTCTTGGACGCTGCGCTTGTCACTGCCACCCTTCTTGTCGCCCTTGTCCTTGTCATGCTTGTCTTTGCCAGGCTCGCGCTTGGTGTTGGTGACGCGCGTGCAGGCCGTGTATGCGCCCCCGACAGTTGCCCCGGTATGCTGCATCACACCCCGAAAGTCGCCGCGGTTGTCTTTGTAGTCTGTGACCACGCGGTACGCGCCAGGTTCGCCTGCACTCGTCAGCTTATGTCAGTGTTTTGCTGTTTGAGATGCTTACCGCCAGTGTACACTCCACCCACGACGATGGGGAATTCCCGCAGATCGGTGCCATCGGGAATATTGCCGAATACTTTTTGGTTGTTGCTCTTGTTGCCAAAGTAGGCCGGGTACTTGCCGATGGAGCCGTCGTTGAGTCTGCGGCACTCGTGCAGGGCCTCGCGGACATCATGTTCAGACAGGGTGGTGCCGTCAGGGCACTGGAAGTCGCCGAGTTTGGCGGCGCGCTTGCTGAACTCGGGGACGGGAGAGGCATGAGCCAGGGCCATCAGTCCGTAGAGGACGACGAATTTCATGTCGAACAACATTTTGAGAGGCTGGTGCTTTGGACAATGGTTTAGAAAAGGCGAGGCTTCCGAGCTGGAATGGATTGCTTTGATGCTGCTGCTGCTGCTGATGATGATGATGATGATGATGATGATGAGAGATGCGGTGATGTCTTGAGGGCTTTATATCTTTCGAATCCATAGCAAGCCAATTCAACTTCTCCAACATGATTCTAAACTCGGAACACTGATAGAACGTTCATGATCGTCAGGCTGAGTGAGGTGTCCTCAATGTTCAAGGCTGAGCTGCACTCCAGGATTTGGCCCCGGATGATCCTCCTGTGTATGCTTTGTTCTGCGTATACATTATGGCGTTGATATTCGAAACAGCCCCAGCAGATCAATTCTGGCCTTGGTAACGATGCTAAGAATGCTTGATACCTTAGCCCCTTGCGGCCAAGAGTGGGGGCCGGGAGTAAGCACTACAAGCTAGTGCGGCCCCCGCAGCCAAGACAGGCTGTGCGAGTGTTGGTGTCGCACCATTCCGCACAGCCCACCATCTCTGTACAGCCTCATCCGCTTCTGCAGATCTCAATTGTGCCTCGTCCTTCTTTTATCAATCAGTCAGTAAAAGTTTCTACGTTTCAGATTCCTCCATCAAACTATACTTTCAGTCTATTCGAGAATACCTACATTTTTTGATTACCTACAAACCCTCACTATGGGAAAAGAGAACTTCATCCGACAAATCGAAAACTCGGTCGAGTTCAGACTCCTCGACAAAGTAGTCAAGAGAGAACTCACAGCGCAAGATGCAGTCCAAGAAGTCATCAACATGACCATGACTGCATTATCCGTCCATGGCCCAAACAAGCAAGGCGGCATCGGCCTGCCAGACTACAACATCTCTCTGGCGGTGATGGAGCTCGCTCAACGCCTGGAGCCATCCAAACATACCAAACTTGTCGAGTTTGTATCTCATCTCCAGAAGCAAGTTGCCGTTGATCCATCTACGAACGAACCACTCAGAGTCCAGGGTGATACCCTCTGGACCGACATGCCGTCGTTCGGCTACACGGAGCTGGAGACGTGGTATGAGTTTGGGGGTGACTACAAAGGTGATACATCCGTCATATTCGGACAGTCAGAACGCTAACGCATGTAGACCCCCGTGATGCAACGCTGGATTCTGAGCAACGCGGTCGCTGGGCAAATCTCAACGCTTTCCTCGCGCAGCTCACTCAGACCGCGGAAATACACTATCCGTCTCCCAAGGAAGAAGTGCGATTCTCTCCCTTGGATAAATCACTGCGGGCCATCTGGACCATGGCCATGGCCTTTGAGAACGAGCGCTCTCCTGCGTCGCTGGGAGATACGGCGGCGATGGAGGCCGCCTGCCTGTGGTTCATCTTCGCTGCGGAGCGTCTGTGGGCCAATGTGGTCAATAATCGCACGTATCCTGAGGTGGCTGGGGCTGGGCCGGGGAAGAGGTATGAAGAGGAGAGCTGGACGGGCTATACGCGGGAGCGTTGGGGCATCTGGGAGGATGCGCTGAAGAAGGCTAGGGCTGCAGGCGAAAATGAGCGGATGTGGAAGCTGATTGATGATGCTTTGGCGAGTCTGAGAAGGGTGATGGTGGATCAATAGTGGATAGACTCATTTAGCTTTAATGGACATCATTTAATGCTCTGGATGGTTAGTTGTGTATAATGATATCTATTTCTATTCAGTTCGAACAAATCTAGCAGGATCAGCCTGATTTGATTATGATATTTACTCTCATCCATTCGTAACTGGCTTTGACCCTGTAGAGCTTGATCTGATTCACTTCATTTGCAAAGCAGATCCTGCATCATTCGCCTCTTGGTCAATACCACTGTAAATTATCATCTTCCCTTCTCCCCAGAACTTCCCAAGCAGTTACGAGTCAGCAAAGAATCTGTCTCTGCTAAATGTATGCTATTTTCCACATCCATATTAGCAGCATCGTTGCTCTGGCGAGTCGCAGAATATTAAGCCGTGGGATCCTAAATTATCTATAAGTGATATTCAGTTTGCATATATTAATTGTGATAACAAATGTACTAGTTCTGTTATTTCAGTTCATCTCTTGAATGGGTGACCATCTTGCTCTGAAAGAGTTATACTAGTAGTCTGATAAATATATTTTGTTGGACATTCCGTATTTCTTGAAGAAAAGCCAACACTACTTTTCATGACCACAAAAATACGGAGTATATCTGACTAAATTATCTCACAGCCTGGCCCAGTTACAGTGCTGATTGTGGATCTATGTAATTCTCTGTGAGCTTATAGTCATTGAGGTTTTGAGCCTTCCAACTATATTTTCGATAAGGCTGTCTTGATTGTGTGGGGCTGCGCTGAGCATCCCTTACTGTTTATTTCTGCCTGAGTGCCTGTTATCCTGGCCCCACAATAAAGTTCGCTCCTGCACTGCCGAGGGGGCCAAAGCCTCGTGTCTGCTGTTGTTTTTATCTCGGGCTGACCAAGGGAATGGACAAGCTCATGCCCAGCCTCTCACAGGGATGCTTAATACGAGGGGAACATTTCAGCCTCGCGCTTAGGTGGATTCTACCAACATTTAACCCTCAATCTGATTGATTGGTTGAATGCCGATCTTGTCTGTTGTCGACGTGGCGCAGCGGCTGACAGATCGACAAGTGATATACCGAATGAGGATGTTTTACATGGATGACCCCAAGGCCTGTTGGACTTATTTACCGCTCTTCCTGCCCTGGTCTTATGCCTCTTGTCTATTCTCTTCAGCCAAGATAGAACCAAAGAAGTGGCATTCCTACGGAAGTTACCTTGCACAATGACCAACGCCCTCGCCGCCGCTACCTGCGCCATCTACGCAGTCCTCGCCATCCCAGTACTCTACCTCCTGGTCCGACACGGTCGCTACGGGCTCCTGGGATGGCTCTTCCTGTTCTTCTTTTGCACTCTCCGCATCATCGGTGGCGCGCTGTCAGTCAGCGACGCCGGCATCGCCGCTAATATCATTTCCAGCGTCGGTCTTTCTCCTCTTCTCCTCGCAACAGCAGGCATTCTACACGAGGCGTAAGTACTCAGCCCACAAATACAAGATCCACTCTAACGTGAGCAGCCGACACTATCGCAACCAACCCCTCGACAAGAAAATGGAATGGGTCTCCGTCCTCGCCTACCACATGCTCGTCGTCGCAGGCGTGGCCCTAACAGCAGCTGGATCCGCACAACTCCAGGAACACAAGCAACCCATCGACAAGGCGGAGAAGATCGCCAAGGCGGGTATTTCAATTCTAGCAGTCGCGTGGGGGATTTTGGTCGCCTGGACCGGCTTCTCGTTTACTGCTCCCCGGGGACGGAATTTCTCGCTCACGAGGGCGGGGACGGTCGTAAGTACTTACACCACGCGTGTATAGGAATGCTATGCTAATGTTTTGCGAACAGCTGATCACAGCCGTCGCCTTCTCGCTCGTCTTCATCGGCATCCGCGTCTTCTACAGTCTTGCTGCGCTGTGCACGCAGAGGGCGTCGCTGAATCCCGTCACGGGGTCGCTGGCTATCCGCGTGGTTCTGGGCTTCTTGCCTGAGGTGATTGCCGCTCTAGCGTATATTTTTGCGGGGATGAAGACTCAGGGTGCGGCGCTGTTGGCTCATGTCGAGGAGGAAGAGATGGTTTCGGTTCCGCCGAAACCGCGGGCGCAGCCTTGGGTTTAGCTGGCTTAGGATGCATGCGTTGTTTATGTTTGTTTTGCGCTATATACCATACCTAGATGATGAGAGTTTGCAATGATCAGAGTAATTATACGGACCTTGTGGAGGTCTTATAGAGAATGTCGTATTACTATGTATCCAATGACGATAACGATGATGGGTAATGCTATAGTGCATGACATCCATTGACAAGCGTATGTAGACTAGTATTAAGATTAGACATTAACTACATATCAATCAGCCCTACGACTTAACTACCTCAAATTGTCTTCCTCCTCGTTCCCTTCTCAATATGAGAGGCCCACGATGCCTAACATGAGCATCAGATGAAACACCCTATACCAACAGCTTGTTCCTTCAACATGAGCCCAACTTACTCATTCACAAACACAACCATGTACGCAAAATCTCCACACGAGGCCTGCGGCGGAGGTGAGGAGGAAGAGGACGGCGGGGTGGTTATCTGAGAGGGAGGTTGAAGCCAGGTGTCGAAGTTGATAGACGTTTCGTGGGAATGTAGTGATATATCGCTATCATGGTGATCAGCGCACATATGAGATCAGCTCGTGTTGACCGGGCTGCACCGACCAAACTTGAGGCGGAATCATCGAAAGATGCGTTGATCAGCGGGATGCTGGCGTGCCTTGGCGGTTCGCTGGGCAAGAGTTCGTGGGTTGAAATGTTACGAGTTGTCTACTCAGACAATACTCGATAACTTCATTATATAAGGGCTAATCCCTTCGGACGATCACCACTGGCCCATAGTACTCCCTCCGCCCCTTGAGAGCATACATGACCAAGCTGAGGGCCAACACCCCCCCAAAGATCACCACGCTCCAGTTAAAATTGTCCACTGTGACTGGGGTTTCACTCGGCCACAGCGCCCAGAACAATGCGAACATGCAGTAGAGCAAGCCGACGATATTAACGGTCAAACCCCATCGGCCGAGATCCCACCGCCGCGGGGGCAGGGTATCCGGATGCCAGATCTTGCGGTAGATAATACAGCTAATGGAGATGATGTAGGTGTACATGAGAGCAGCTACGTTGAGCGAGATAATGGCATTGAAGGCGGTTAGCGAGCCGATGTTGATGAGAGAGAGGAGGCAGCTGATTATGCACGACAGGGCGATCGCATTCACGGGTATTTTGCGTTTCGGGTCGACTTTGGCGATCCAGCGGGCGAACGGCAGTCCTTTATCCCGGGCAAAGGCGAAGGTCTGCCGGGATGTGGAAGCATTGAACAGAATGTTGCTGAAGATGACGGGAATGAGGATAATTGCCGTCAGCCCATTGACCCCGGCGACCGACGTGACGTTCTTGAACACATAGATGAACGGGAATCCGGTGGCGTCGGACAGCGCGTCTTCGACTGAAGGAATGGCAAAAAGGAAGGAGATGACCACCACAATGGCCATGACGCCGTTGGTAAAATATCCCCATGCGATCGCAATCGGGACGTAGCGTCCAGCATCCTTGACTTCTTCAGACATGTGTGCCGTTGCATCGGAGCCTGCCAGAGTTAGAACATTTCGGAACGAGGCATCCACATACTCAGCGAAGCATAGATGGCAGAAATCTGCCCGATCAAGGCGCTCAGCGCCATACTGGACCAGCCTCCGCAATTTGTCCACTCCGTGAACACAGTCTTGGCAGATTGATGCGGAGCCATGGCCCACAGTACAATCACGACTACGGTCCAGGAGAGTATATGCAGGATCATCAGCAGGTTATTGAACAGAGGCATCATGTCCGCGGCGTAGACGTTGAAAAAATAGATCACTACAATCATGGCGAAAACGAACAGCGTTCCTTGCCACCGCTCGGGATTATATTCGGGATCACGAACGCTGATGAGCCCTTGGATGATTGTCMCAGTCAGAAAAGACCCCGATGCAGAGCCGGCCTGCCATGCGAGAACGGACATCCAGCCTGTGATGTAGCTCAGGAATTTCTGGTATCGCGGGGAAGCAAACTCGGACACCCAGTGGTATTGTCCGCCAGACGTCGGGGCCCTTTGCAGTCAGCAGATGCCTTGGTCACATAACCGTGCAACGAGATGAAGACATACATGGAAGCCATCTCCGACAACGATGCGATGATGAAGCCGAACCCGACAAACGTCCACATATAGGACCACACCATGCCCGCGAGTCCGCCATTTTGCAGCCCTTGCGTGTTGGATCTGAATCACTCAGTATGATCGGTCGGACGGATGAAGGCGCACTCACATGAGAATAAACTCCCACGTTGCCTGAAGTACCGACGCGAAACTCAATGCAGCCAAAGGGCGGAGATTCCTCTGTTGGTGTCAGAACATGGTCATATCTCCATCACCGACTATTCACCTTTAGTTCCTGGACCTTTCCCATGCGCTGCATATCATGGTCATCATATACCGTTCCCGTGTGTTTCGCATTTGTGTTGGTCGCGTGTTGTCCTGCTTCCACCTGGAGCGAGGCCATGGCCGGCGCCTTGGGTCCCGTCTGCATCGTGGAATTATCATGTATCGATGCCATTGTCGCATTGTCTGATTTTCGAAAGTCTAACAAAGGCCGGTCAATATGCGCAAAGGGCGAAAGGAAGAAAAAAGAGGGGAAGATGCAGGGTGAAGCAAGGGGGAGTGACGCTGACGAGAATCAAACAAAACAAGCGAGGTGGGGTTACACAGAGGCATGGGCGTGCTCGTGTCCGTTGCTCTTCAGCATTACGTGGTGGGATAATAAGCATAACCCCGATACTAACAGTCAGCATTCTCTTGATCCTCATTTACATCAATGGTCAGAAGACTGGCCCTGATCCCTGCTGTCTGGGATGATCATGCAACTAACGCATCAACAAACGTTATTCACCAACCACTGCCATTTGTTATCATGTCAGATTCCCATTCGAGCCAGCGCTCTTTCCAAATCAATAAGGCCAATCCTTGGCTCTTAAAGCCTGTGATACCCTCGCTGACTTCGCCTTCCTCTGGCCATATATCCCGGTTATCTCACCTGCTCTGCTTATATGAACGGTTTATTACCTTCTTAACAATGTCACCCTTCCTTATGACAGCTTTTATCGACTTCGACGCCAGTAATGACTGCCACGGCTCTCCCGTCGGGTGTTAGTGGCCCTCCAACGGTGAACCGGAAGGATAACCATGGAGGACTGGTAGTGGTGATCACCGGCTTCTGCTTGGTCCTGGTACTTTCGTCCCTGGCGGCTCGGACGTTTTCCTCGTACAAGAGACGGATTATCCAGAAGGACGACTACGGGTTTATGGCTGTACTGGTGGGACGCTGAAGTTTCTTTGCAAAAATACAGCCTAATTTGGAGACAGGTTGTTGCACTGGCACAGACGTCCCTGGTACTGGCGCAGGTTCACTACGGCTGGGGAGCAACCGAAGAAACACTCGCCTCCGCAACGAAGGAAAAAATGCTCAAGGTAAGTCAAAGCGACCGTGTGTTTCCTTCATACTGACGTCCGCAGATGGGATACGCCTCCGATATTCTGTTTGTTGTCACCCTCGGCCTGTCGAAAATAACGACCGCAGTCTTCTACATGACCCTGTTCAAGCAGAAACTCCGTACCGTCATCCGTGGCCTTCTCGTCGGAGGAGGCGTCTGGGCTATACTGTCGGTTATACTGTTAGCGGTCCGGTGTAGCCACCGACCATGGCTCGATATCGACGCACAATGTGGCGGTTTGGTATGGTCAAGAACGCTATCCAAAGCGACCCATGCTGACCGACACAGTTCCAAAAATGGCAGGCAATCACCGCTATGGATATTATCCTCGAGATCCTCCTCATCCTCTACTCCGCCCGAGCGATATACAGCATCAAAATCTCAACGCGACAAAAACTCGTCGTATTCGGCACCCTCAGCTGTCGAATCATGTAAGGTCCCTTCCCACTTCCGCGGTCCCGCTGACGGGAGCAGACTCATCCCCGTGGCTGCTATACATCTTTACTATGTCAAAGTCCAGCTAGATTCAGATAACCCCACCCTCTATGGAGCGTTCTCCAGCATAACCGCGGAACTCTACCTCGCCATGAGCGTCGTCTGCCTCGTCGCCTCGTTCATGAAGCCCGTGCTGGCCGTCTATGTCGATGAGTACGGCATCGCCTACACGGACGACGTATCGCCGCCGAATTCGAAGTTGCGAAGTCATACCTCGTCCGATAGCAGGTCGCGTAGGTTGCGGCGGTCGGAGACGGACTACGATCGTGGCTGGGAGGGCATGCCTGGTCGGGCCGC
Organism: Aspergillus pseudoviridinutans; assembly: GCF_018340605.1. Classification (NCBI taxonomy): domain Eukaryota; kingdom Fungi; phylum Ascomycota; class Eurotiomycetes; order Eurotiales; family Aspergillaceae; genus Aspergillus; species Aspergillus pseudoviridinutans. Next base: position 136,884 of record NW_025091290.1, on the reverse strand, counting down.
CCCGGCTGCTTCAGGAGGACGCATCATAAAGACGGTGCAGATTAGTGTGAGCGATGGGCCAATGGAGCTTGAGAGGCGGGGGCCGGTGGTAGTGGATGGTGTATAATGTACTGTAGAAACCTTCTTTGTTGATATTTGGGTTTGGACATCTTGATAGAGGGAATATATTGCAAATTCTCAACTAGGAAGGCGATGTCTGTTCCTAACAGAGGCAAGATACAGTCCCGCTGATATCATTCATAAGCAGCGGCTTGACACCTGCTCCAGCCGTCGTGTAAGTAAATGAAAATGTATGTGGCTGCAAGTTCAGTTCACTTCGTCAGTCGAAAATAGAGTTGATCAAAGAATTGGTCCCAAACGTTAAATTTGGATCTTTATGAGGTTTTAATAGACGAGACGCGATGGAATAATTGAATTGGATTGCCTACAGAATTACAAAATGCTCATTGTGTAGGTTTACGTACTAAGCGTGTGGCAGTTTTCAATAAGCGGATAAATATAACTTTCGGCAGCCCCGAGAGTATCAGACGGAGATTAAGGGATTGCAATGGCTGGCTAACCTCATTAATTCGAGACTAATGCATACATCAAAGCTAAACTGTGTCATATCAACACAGCGTCATAAGAACGATAGTCGTGTGCATTCATTACAATAATGCAATAGTCACATGACTGGATCTGGTCTGAATGGCTCCAGTAGTCTAGACTCGAGACTGAAATCTTTTCTCCCACACCGAGGGGTAACGAGATCGTGAAAGTGCCTGATGAGGCTGAACCATTACCATCTGATTAGCTGCAACAAATTCCCAACGTCACAGCTGAATCGAGGCTTGGCTAGGATCTGCACCTAGGCAGCCACCATCCCCACTATTGGTTAAAATTGCAGCCTGTGACGTGAAACCTTAGGCAGCACTGCCCCCCAAAAAAAGATAAATATGTGTACCTAGAATCATTTCAAATCGCCAACAACATCATCCGTCATGAACGGGACGGTCGAAAAGGTCTTGTATCTCTCCTCTCTTGCCGTTGGATCTTGGGTAGCCAAGAGACTCCTGGACGAATATGGCGAAGTCCCGCTGCAACTCCTCTGCTCCAGCATCGAGGTCCATTCCTACGATGAGGCCTACAATTACCTCCTCTACTGGCTTATGAAGCAAAAGTTCGACGGGGAGAAAAACCGCTTGCTGGCCATAACGTCCCTGACGAGCGGTCAGGGGGGTTACTTCGGTGACGACAACAACAAGGACAACGATGCGAATGAGGAGGACGAACTGGAGGTCCGAGCCGACGCAGAATACAAGGCCTCCCTGTCAAATACCCGTCCATTGCTCTGGGCTCCTTCAGCAGGGACACATTGGTTCCGGTATCGGGGTCGGTATCTCGCGCTCACGCGGGAGGTGGAGGAAAGCCGGCAAACGGTGTACACACGGACGGAGAAGCTGCGGGTCTCCTGTCTTGGACGGGACCCGACGATTTTAAAGGAGCTGATGCAGGATGCTCGCGTAGCGTTCTCGCAAAAGGAGAAGGGAAGGACAGTCATCTACCGCGGCATGAAGTCGATATTTGATGGCGAGCTGACCTGGAAACGGTCGACTTCCCGTCCCGCGCGACCACTATCGACCGTCATTCTGGATGAGGCGGTCAAGAAAACCTTCCTGGAAGACATCCAGCATTATCTGCACCCCAGTACAATGCGCTGGTACAGCGACCGTGGCATTCCCTATCGGCGGGGATATCTGTTCTATGGACCCCCGGGGACGGGGAAATCCAGTCTTGCGTTTGCCGCGGCAGGGTTCCTGGGCTTGAATGTATACATGGTCAACCTGAACTCACAGCAGCTTACCGAGGATGCCTTGACGCAGCTGTTTCTGACGCTTCCAAGACGATGTCTGGTGCTGTTAGAGGATATMGATGCCAATGAAGTGACTGGTCGCCGCAAGCCGGGGTCACGGCGCCGAAAAGGGAAAAACGGGATCTCTCTCTCCTCCTTGTTGAACATCATCGATGGAGTCGCCGCTCAGGAGGGCCGGGTGCTTATCATGACGACAAACCACCATGAACACCTCGATCCGGCGCTCATTCGCCCTGGCCGGGTAGACTACAAGCTTGAATTTCAACTCGCCAGTCGCGAACTCTGTTTGGCCATGTTTCGGAATATTTTCCAGGTCTACACCTCGGCTGAAGTGGATAGTGCACAGGTTGCTTCTTACGCTCAGGGTGACCTCCCGACGAAGGAAGGGCCTGCAGTGGTTGATCTCCCAGATCTCGCCAAAGCATTTGCTGAGAAGATTCCACCTTGCACATTTTCTCCTGCTGAGGTCCAGGGATATTTGCTACGATATCGGGACTCCCCGCAGGATGCTGTAGCCGGCGTTGAAACATGGGTTGAGACATCGCTGGCCGAGAAAGCAGCTAATGACCGTGTGCTTGATGAAAAAGAAGCCGAAGGTGGCAAGAGTGAATCGGAGGACGAGTCCGAGGAGGAGGATAATGAGGATCCAGATAAGCAGTAATCTCCTTGATGTGTTCGAGAATCATCCTCAGAGTGTGGAAGCCATTATCCTGTGCAGTTGAGAAGTCAAGGGGGACAATCACGTAGTAAATGTATTTAGTAAGTCGATAGTCTATAATAATATGTGCACAACAAAAACATCAGACAGATATCTCTGAGAAACAAAGGCACCTCGTCGTCCAAGGTAGGTGATTTCATTGCATACTTGATCCCTTCTGAATGTCACGCTACACATCATCCTCACAGTTCGTTGGAGCAAGCACGACATCATCAATAAACACCCTCCCCAGATAAGAAGATCCCTCAAAGGTACAGCTAGCCAAGATGTTCAGATACTCCTGGGCCAGACTCGGCCGGTAATGGCCGGAGATCGACGTCCACTCGCCAGAGTTAAACACTGTATCGGTAGCCACGAAACCCGTAGTCGAGTTCTTGCCCATGTAGACATAGAAAGAGCAGTAATTTGCGCTGGGGGATGCCGCTTGCACCTGCATGCTGAAGGTGTAGTCGACGCTGGGGTCGAGGTTTCTCAAGGGCTGAGAGATGGTATTGCCTCGGTTTCCAATGGCGGTTTGCAAGTCACTACTCGCGTTAGCTATGCTCTGGCAATTTGTGGAAGACATACAGGTAGAAATCTCCGTCATATGCCGTGGTTGCATTGCTGATCTTGGCCACGTTAAGGGCAGACGAGAACCACGGGAATAGATTGCCCGACTCAAAAGATGGGTTGGCGACGAGGTTGCAGGGTGTTGAGAGGGCCATTGTGATTGCTGATGATGAGTAGTAATTTTATGATTCCGTAGGCAGGACTGCCCATATTTATGCCGTGAGCTGATGTTGATCAGACTCCTGATTATTTAAGACTCGCTGAGACATCTCACGTAGGTGTCAAGCACCATCTCCACGCGGGAGAAACTGAGCCAATTACTGGATTCGGCTGTTGTTGTGGTTACATCGCGTCAGCCTTAGTCAAACTCTTCAACTGTATTTAGTATCGATTCCATCCACTCTGCTTTAATGCCATTAAGACTAAGCATACAAGCTTTTTCTCTTTTCTGTCCCAATCCGAGCAATGTCTGTACCGTTTTTAGACCCGGAAGGTCCGGCATTGTGGTCCTCCAGGATGACATGGCCGTGAAGATGCCCCTAAGGTACTGGGACAGCACCGATGATGAAGTGGCTGTAAATAATATGGTCTTTCAGCGGGAACAGGAGGTTTATCAACGTTTGAACAATGTGATGGTTTCCTCCCATAGCTTTTCACAAACGACCGCTCAACTCGTCCCCACTGAAGAATGAGAATCCAACCCCCATATCTATCACGAAATCAGCCATTGAAGTTTCTACAACTTTCGTGATTCTGACAAATGCCCATGTCCTCCGTCATATCCATAACCGCTCAATTATTGTTGCCGATATTGCTTGTCGGAATCTTGTCCTTGATTCCACTCTGGCCATCAGATTATGCGACTTTACTGAATCAACCATAATGCCTCAGAATACCCACATGGAGTCTGCTGATGACAACGGATATTCAATTTAGACGGACATCGGACAATAGGGGTGGTGACCTATGAAGTCATAACCGGGAAGCACTGCAAGTTTGATCTTCGCAAGAACCGACTTTCTCAACCTACCCGGCCGCGCAGAGAGACTCTCCCAAGCACAGAGGACATCTGCCTTGGGCCAATCATTGAGAAATGCTAGATCCGGACTGGCTTTGAGAATGCCTCTCACCCAGCTGAAGCGTTGGACGCCGTGTCTTGGAATACAAGATCTGCTCCGACGGCATTTTCATAATTGGAACGGTCAGCGCGGTTGTCTCGCCGGTGCTTTGGGCCTGGAGACCGCTATGAGAACCTGTATGCAGTGTTATTGAGCCATTTCTTTCCAGCACAAATGCGTGCCTATATCCGTCAGCCTCTGCCAACACGCTATGTTGATGCTTGGTTGTGCGCCATGCTGGTGAACGACCAAAACGACAACAACTTTATAGAAAGGACATTCCAACAGTTGAGAGGCCTGTTTTTCCTAACTGCCAAAGAATGATTCAGGAAGGACTATCCTTAATTATGCCGTGCGCTCTTGTTGTTGAGAAATCTGAGACATCCACGGCAGGCATCAAGGCAGCAGCTCCACGCGGCAAAAGCCGAGCCAATTACCGGATCGGGCGGTTGTTATGGTTACATTGGGTCGCCTTATTTAGTTCGCTTAATTTAGAGCCACTAACTACATGACTCATTTCGTTAGTTTGCGAGGGACTCTTGAAGGCTTCAAGGTTATTAATAGTGGCCTCAAATCAGGTGACTTTTGTTTTAAAAAATCGGACGCCTGAAAAATCTTGAACCTCCCATTCACCAAATCAAGCAACGTCAATATGGCTCTCGGTCTCACTCATGTCAGCACTAGCCTGTACAAAGGCCTTGCTATTGGGCTCCTTGTCTCATGGTCTCTCACCGCGCTCAGTTTTACCGCCCTTGTCGCCTTCAACACCAACAGCACGTACCTCGAGATCATCGCTTGCACCACCATGTTCACTTTCCTCATGTGCCGTCTCCTCGTCGTCTGGAATCCGTCTTCTAAAAGTTCTCAAGATGTTACCATCGCTCAGCTGATTGCGTCCGCGGACTCCGGATCCCGGCGGGGTGCTCTCGTCTTATTCTCGCTGTGCTGCACGTGGCTATATGAGCTACTCAACCAGGCGTTGCTGTTGTTCTTCATGACAGTCTTTGGGGGCGTTATTGCGACAGCAATATACAATGATGCGTTTACGGACGGTGTGCATGAGACTGAACACGAGGACAGCAGCACAACCGCTGTCTCTGTCCAGGTCAACCAGTTGAAGGAAATGGCCGGATTTGACCCGACGGAGATGTTCAAGATGATCCCGCCTCGGGTGTTGATTTACTTTGTTGGGTTGATGTGGTTGAACTTTTTGAGCTTGGGGGTTTATGTTTTGGGTCATGCAGTGGTCTCCTTGAAGAAAGTGTTGACTTCGCCTACGGCTATATCTACTGCGACCAAGGAGTCGACGGTTGATAAGGAAGTGTCTGTGGATTCAATGGAATAGATTGACAAACTAATGGAATAGATCAGCAAACTATGCCCGTGTGTAGATATCTGCCTCGATGATCCCCAGATCGCCGTCCCTTGAAGCAATCGTCACACTCTGGCCAACTGTAGCTTGAGATCCAACGTCACATAACCCAGAGAAGTTGGGGATCTCCGTTCAAAAACTACCTTGTCTTCCACGCTGATCTGGACTGGATACTTTGTGGTCCGGAATCTTCTCCTGAATAATACTACGTGGTGTAGCTGCTAGGGCTCTTAACAAATATGCTTGAATGGAATGAGGATGTCAGAGAACTTCCTTTCTTTGGAATGGTCGCCATGGGCGGGACCAAGCCAAACGGAGCACTACCATTCTCTTGTTCACGGACAACTTTGCGAGTCTGGCTCAGCACAAGGACAGATTTCGCTGTGCCTGGATGCGTGGAGTTGACAAATGCTGTAAACTTTATCATTTTCTCTGTCAGAAATGAGCTGACAAATAGCCCAATTCTAGCCTCTTGGCCATTTAACCCTAACTATCTAAGTATTGACTTTGCTTAAGAACATAAACAGGCCAAATTATCCATGAAAGAATCGACGCGTTCAATGAACCCTATATGGACCTCAGTTTTCCATATACCATCGATGCTCCATTGGAAATCATTCCTCGAGATTTTCCGTTCTGCCACCACAATAACTGCTGGTGGACAAATGAGCCTAGATTGGAATGCTGTGATACCTTGAAATCATTATCACTTGTTGCCCAAACATACATCATCTGATTAATATACTATGGAAGGGATGAATATCGCGGATTTTGCGGTGTCTCATTATCTTGCATATCTTGCCAGATCCAAACTGGTTCGAGAAGCCTCTCGTGCAGATTATGACCTGCGAGTCCTAGTTGGTCACGGTGCTGTACTGGATTCCACCACAGATCACCTTACGACAATATCGGCACACGATGTTTCAAACGGGTGTGAGACACGGTCAGGGTATGACCGATCAATCAACGTCTCGACTTATGACACGAAAGAATATCATGGTTTGTTAATGTCGGATAACGAAGAAGACGTAGGGAGACAAAAGGAATTGATTTTTGCCGAAATTTTCGCGATCGACATTGATTTTTAAGCCGACAATGCTAAGTTAATCATATGCAGGAAGTTGCGAGAGAGACTTGCAATATTAAACTTCTATGGATCCTTGAACAATCCTGAGTCAGTATGAGCGTAAGACTAAAGGTCCAAGGAATATTCTTCAAGAGTATGAAAGTTTCAAATGCTTTCGGAGATTCCGAATTCTCGGATGACGGCAGTGCCACCCAAACTAAACATCTTTTCATACAAATATCACCATATGCAAGAGATAGTTTTGGCAGATACATGTCATTTGACGAACTAGTAACCTAGATGTAGTTTGTCTATTTCCTTATTCGGATTTGTCAGATGAAGGAGCGGAACCCGCGATTAGCAATTCACAGGCTGCGGTTATGACATCATGGACCCATAATATGGACCCAGACCCAATTCTGCGCCACTCCTCCCGCTCAATTTCATTGTAAGGAATGCCGTTTGGTTATATATGATATTATCAAATACTGGAAACCTATGGCAGTAGTTTCTGGTATTATTTATGCCAAAAGATAATCCGAGACAGGGGATCCCAAAAGGCTCCGAAAAGTGAAAGCTTTCTCAGACCAAAAGAAGGCTAAACCTTACTGCCCTGCTTTTGATGGAAGGTATACATGACATTAGAAGAGGCCGATGGCTTTGATAAGGTGAGGCTGGTATCACTAGCGCAAGTCGTAATAGATTTGGTTTCAATTTGTCACCCTAAAGAACCTGCTGAGTTCCAATGCACGGAGAAACGCATTTCATGCTTCGCAATTGGCAATGCCTATGAATAAGAGGGTTCAAGAATTGTATAGGAGGGACACGTGATTTGTGCATAGTGATTCGCAAGTTCGCTCACAGGCTTCAGACTGTGAAGGACAGTGATGAGTTGTCGTATTTGTGGCTCAAAGGACTCCGTCGGAGACGTTTGCTGAGCTAAGAACTCGGCAGCCACTCGGCAGCCAAATGGATTGGATAGGGTGTGAAAGGATGAGTCTGTTTCTGTTAAACTGATGCAGGAGACTAGAACAGAGAGCGTTACCTTGAAAATACTGAGCTCATCCAGAACTCGAGTTAAATTAACAATTTCCATAGCGGCTGCCAATGCGTCTTGTTCCAAACCAGGTATGATCACTGGTTGGATGCCTTCTGATGGTAAGGATTTTGAGATATTGTAAAGGTAAAGAAGTGTCGTATGTGCCACCATGTGGGCAAAGACCCGCATAGGATCTGATGTATTTTGAGAAGGTACGGGGACCCGGGTTAATACCCCGATATTCCGAGTTAAGAGCGAATGGAGCCATTGATGCCGATCCCAAAAGCCAGTAGAGCCGTTGCCATAGACAAGCTCTACCCCTGCTTGTTGTTCATGTGATATACAGCGGCCGCAGATCGTAACAAAGATAATCAGTGCGGTGAATGGAGGCAAGTCCCGGTTAGATTGATCAGCAATCTCCTGGGAAAGGAAACCGCCAACACTAGTTGTGCAATCCTGGAACTGTTCCTCGGGCGCGGGAAGTCGAGTACAGATCTAGCATATCAAAACCGTCAACCCTCGGTCTTGCGTAGGAATCTGCTCCTTTCGTTACATACCACAAGCTCATTAAATGCCAACGGCCAGTTGTTTCGCATGCTGACTAGGCGATCCAGAACAAACGCCATCCAGAATGTCCTCCGCCGTTCTTCAGTACTGGCGTCGTTACGCGTGGTCGCAGCACTGTTCGTCAGTCGCTCTTCACTGTCAATCTTGTGGAGGCCTAGAAGTTGGACCAGTCGGCATGTACGTCCAAGGCTCATCCAACCCCGCCGGTAATGCATACGAAGAAACTCGTAGATCGCAATTAATGTCCATGCTTGAGCTTCCTTCACATCGACAGAGTCCACTCTAGAGCCTTCAAGCTCCAAGCGTTGGAGTTCTTCTCTTGCGCGCTGATAGAGCATATCATGCATATGTTGGTATTGCGGCGATATTAATGCAGCAAGTGTCCACATAGCAAGCTGTAAGCAAACCCCAGAATGTTCGCGTTTCAACTGGACGGACTGAGACAGGAACTTTCGTTTATGAATAAAAGGCGTCGAGGGGTGAACTCGCTCGAAATATAGCTGAGTGCTACTTCTGACTTAGCAGGTCCGTTGAACCCCCTGTACCAATCTTGCAGTGTGTGGCTCACAGATCTGCTTGTACTAGGTCCGACAACAAGGGTGTGCATTGACTTCGGTCTTCTACCGGAAGTCTTTCGCGCACCACAGTTGCGCGATGGTTGGGCGAGCGGACATCAGTGGAAATATATTCGTACGCTGGAGGAATACTTGCATCCGCATGGTTGTTCCGATTGGTTTGGTCGTCGCAGAACGCAGAGCTGGTTGTGTGCTCCTGAAGGCGACGTTCTAGTTCCGCTGCAGTTCGGTACGTATTTATCAGTAAGCTATCATCTCCACTCATCTGCTAATAGAATCAAACCTACCAGCCCGGATCCGAAGAGATCTGAGCAGACCTTTCTTAGGACCCCTCGCCGATCGCTGCGGATTTACGTTGCAGCTAATGCCTGCCTCCACGCATACTCCGCATCGCGGCTGCTGGCCATCGCAGCGCAGCTTCCGTCTTCGACATTCTTCGCACGCTAGCTTGCGTCGCTCCTGGCGAATGTGCCGTTCCGCAGAGGAGGCAGAAAGAGACATGATGCAATTAAATCGGAGCTTTATTCTCCTTGGAAATGTTACACGTGAATCAGTTGAGGCGCAAGTACGTGTTACGTAGTACATGTACGGCGGGCTAGCCCATTAGTCATCAAACCAACTTTTCTTATTTTGACCAGACTGGCTGACCCAATCCGCCCTTTGGTTTGGCCTATATGAGTGCGGATCCAACCCATATGGATATGGTTAACCCATTGGGTGCTTGTGCTCTAGGGCCTCCTAGTGGTTTGGCTAGAATACTAGGAAAATACGATCTAATATGAATACTAGGGGTCACCTGACTAGGTAGTATGGATATATCCATTATCTGCAGTCCAACCCGCATGGATATGAGGATGGGTTGAATAGGTGGTGGATTCTATAATCCGCATGGGTTGGATCAAAGCATTAGTGCGGATCAATCCATATCCAATCCACCGCCAGTCTAGGGATGACAGTCTGTTACGGAAGACGTAGGTGCTAGCAACTGATGAATTATAGCAAGTTTGTTGATCAAGACACATGCGGCTGCACATGATAAATAAGATCAAACAAACAAAAAAAAAAAAAAAAAAAAAAAAAAAAAAAAAAAAAGAGGAAGTGTAGGCCATGCTACTGATTTTCAGAATCACTGCACACGCGCCACAGTGGACTAGCTATCTTTCCCCAAGCCCCATTGCCACAGCCAATTCTTGATCATTTGCTCTGATATTGGCTGCATACTAGCCAAAGTTGGACTTATCTCGGTCGTGTTACCCACTTCAACATCGGCAAGTGGTGAATCAGATAAAATTAGCCCTCGATAAAAGTCCAATAACTTAAGTGCAGGCATTTGTAGAAGGTCTTCCTCTGTTGGGTCAATAACATTCTCGAGATTAGAAATCCACTCAGAGGCGGCAACCGGGGCGACATTGAGTTTGGATTGAACAAAAGGTAAGAGCGACTTCCAGGACGTTTTTTTGGGATTAACGATATGGAAACAAGCGGCCGAGGCTGAGCTGCTATGTGTACCAAGGCGACTGTGTATGATGTCCATAAGGACCTCTGCAAGTAAATCCTATAAACCGGAAGCGTCGGAAGCGTGACACATTAGCTATCTAATGACCAAAGGAATGGCACTCAGGATGAAGATATCAAACATACCACAGGAATCCAGTCTATCTCGTTCGCACTGAGACTCGCCGGTATCTTTCCAATTCTGGCTGATGTTGCGATGAGACTTGGGAACCATTCATTTCGATTCCATATCCCCTCAGCCCTTGTCGGTCCGCCAATTTGACCCACTCGTAGAATTGTCGTTGGCACGCCCGCTGTCTTCGACGCTTCGTAGCAAAGCCGTTCTGCGATGTGCTTAGACTCGGCATATCCCTGCTCCAGAACGGCATCAGGATTCTCAATTAAATCTTCTGGTGCTGATGGACGCCCCATTGTTGGATCCCACCCATATATGGTACTGATAGAAGAAACAAAGAAAAGATGTGGGCACCATTCACCACGCAGGCTGAACGCAAGTAGGTCCCGAACACTCTTGATCAAAGATTCGAAAGACTCCACTCTTCGATTGAAATCGAGTTTCCAAGCATTATGAATCGTTATGTCAACTGTGGCGAGAAGGGTGTTGTATTTCGATTCCGACAGACCGAGCTTGTCGTCTCCAAACACAGCCTTGATAAATTCCACTCGCTCGCCACCAATTTGCCATAAGCTCAGGCCTCTCTCTTCATGAACCTGTCTTTGCCGAGTCTCGGCGTCAGCTGACCTATTAAGGCAGTAGATCTTGACGATCGTGTGGTCATTGAGCAACTGATTCAGAACATAGCTTCCCAGAGACCCGGTGGAGCCTGTGAGCAGGACGACATGCTGATTCCCCCGCTTCCTCCACATTGTAAACGGCCTCTCAGGACGAAGACTGTCACGGTATTTTTGGATCATGTGGTTGATCCTTTCATACCGTAATGCTTTTGTGTCAGTCTTGTTACCCTGCAGCCGGTCTGTAACGTATTGGGATAGGCTAGCAATGGTCGGGTGAGTGTAAACATCTTGTATGTTTATGGATAGGTTCCAGTCTGGATGTTTTGAATTTATCGCGCTGCTCAACGTGTTCGCAAGAAATACGGTTTGTAAAGAGTCAAACCCAGCCTCATACAAGTCGTGGGCATTGTGGACGTTCCTGTCTTCCAGTTGATTGTAAACAGCCTGACGAATGAAGGTTAAGATGTTGGCCAAAGATCCCTCGTCAGGACATTCCAAGTCCTTCTTGTGATCGTTTCTGTATAAGGCCTTAATTAGATCTTCATAGTCCTGCTGAACTAGTCGGCGTTGGGTGGTCCCTTTGGGCGTGGTTTTGAAGGGCTTATTCTCATCCGCCAACGCAATCTTGCTTCGCGAGACGCGTCCATAGGCTGGGGCTCCAGCATTGGCCTCTCTGATCTTTGGCCAGATTTCATCCAAAAAGACGGAATCAGACGGGAACTTCCGTGAGTGCCACAACTCCCAATTTGGTTCAACCAACAGAGCAGAGTGGAATCGACCTTGACCGACAATAAGTGCCCTCGAAACAAGTGGGTGGGCCTCTATTATCTTCTCCATGTCAATTGGGTTGAATTTTTCGCCATTACTGAGAACGATGATGTCGTCTGAGCGGCCACTGTACTTCCATAAATGGTTCTTGGTGGGGTGTCGGGTGTACAGGTCTTTGGACCGGTACTCGAGCAGGCTCGGAAATGAGTGAAATATCCCATTTACCTTGCGATTGTCGCCTCGCCGAAGAACAAGCTCGTAGAAGTTGTCTGAGACCGGATCCATATGGATGTTAAAATTCGGTGCCCATTCAAAGTATGACCAATCGGCTTCATCCAGGGGCCGCATTGATAATAAAACGCCCATCTCCGTAGACCCAATGATCGAGTTGAGCTTGACTCTCCCTCGAAGCATTTCACCTATTTCGGGAGATAGAGGCGCACCACCAAAGTAAAGGTTATCCAACTGGGTTAGAGTTTCCAGGCCAAAATCTGAACTGCAGATGTTCTCAATCAAGGATGGGGGAAGGGCAGCCGAGACAACGCGCAGTTCCCGTAGCGTATCGACAACAAGGTCTCCTGATAATGGCTTACTTGGGGGTGAAGCAAACGGCAATCCAGTGAATACAGCTTGAGCGAAAAAGAAAAAGCCGACTATATGGAAAAATGGGAAAGCCGTTAAAACTGCGCCTCCCTCAAGCAAAGGATTGCAAGGCATCGATGGACGCCGACCTTTTGGAAGAGGAAAATTACTGACATTTTCAAACGTGGCAAAGTACCCGTAAGTCAGAAATATAGGCTTGGGAAGACCTAAGATTGTCAGACCATTTGCTCTGGTAGTGGTGTTTAGGATTAAATACTAACCTGTTGTTCCAGATGTGTGCATAATCAAGGCAATACGATCCTGTTCTTCACGGAATGATCTGACGTAGGGATAGGAGGACGTTTGCTTCCTCCATAAGTCATTCAAACAGGGTATTTCCACCAGCTCCATCATTGTATCAAGCCTGGCACCTCCTGGGATATGTTCTTTGAAACCCGGGCAGTGCAGCACTGCTTTGGTATTCGTTTCTTTCAACAGATGCAGGAATGCCTCGGCGGAACTCCTTGGCGAGGGAAGAAAAAGCTATTGAAAAATTCTTTAGAGGTGCTGATAACCACCAGACTGTATAACATACCCTGTAACCAGTTTTATTGCAGGCGAGAAAAACAATACCGTATTGGATGTCATTTGTGCCCAGATAGGCTAGTGTCTGGTCATCCCGATCCCCGGGGCCTAGCCTCTTCGCTATCCACCACGACATCTGGTCCGCCGCTCTGGCGATATCTTCAAAGGTGGCATCGTAAAATCCCTCCCGAGGGCTTTCACCATTGGGGAGAATACAGAATTTCTGATGTGGATGTTTTCTTGCCTTCTCATCCACGACTGAAGCTAACAGTCTCCTACCAATCTCATCTTTGTGGAAATGAACCATTTTGAGGTGATGGGTTATCATTCAATTATATTTGAGCAGACTTAATTTTTGGTGCGGATAGCAAACAATTGATTGCATCAGTGGAATCACATCAAAAGCAAGATCCGGAGTTTATATGACATGAACATTACCAATATTTCGTGTCTAGATTATGGCGTAGGATGATTAGGTCCTGTTCTGTTTGTTCGCCCCCCTTTTCCCATGGAACATCGTTTCATAATCACAGCACTGTAGACAATATATGGATGTTTCTCATTCCCTCACTTTATTTGGAATTCGCTCGGGTAATCATATCGGCCTAAGGTCCGACCCGTACTGATCACACAGATGCTTACCTTTCCCATCAAAACATTAAATGCGGCGAGAGTACTGCAGAAGATTGACAATACGTTGCAGGTTGTACTGACGACATCGCACTTCGACTGACCCCGGTCGAGGACGAAGTATATCACTATGGGTCGTAGAGGCTCCTTGTGACTGCCCTGTTGATTGGTGTTAGAGTTTACGGAATATTGCATTTGGTAATAGCATCTCAGTTGATACTCATATCAGGAAAAGAGAAGAATACACAAGGGCTGACAAATTGACAAACCAAGGCGGGGGAACTGCGGCTAGTGTTAACGATGGAAGCTCGTACGGCTTGGGCGGACGCTATTTTTAAGCTTTGTAATGGGCGGGCTAGGCTTGTTCTCCCTTGGAGCTTTGAAGATCTCGCGGCGATCTGGGCGGGGAGAAAAAAGCCGCCGAAAAGATTTGCCGACATCTTCCAGTCTACACAAAGGATTAATGGTCTAGTGACGGGCGGCGATCTAGTGCGCTTGGCCCGTGGGAGTAACCTGGGGACGACCGTGGATGAATTCTATTCGATTGGTACCCCGTTAGTTGTATACTATAGATGCAACGGAATATTTAATGTTTTGTTCTTGTATTGGTCACTGCGTCATTGGAAGGGGCAGTAGCGGTGGCAGCCCCCATAAACAGTCTGTTGTCTTACTGCCAACACCGACGACAATGCCAGTTTGTGCAGAATGAGCTTTGGAATAAGACCTGGAGACTTTATCCTCTACAGCACTATAAACCAGTTGCATCATTAAAGACGCCTAAGATGCTCGGAATTTTCGCCGAGCTTCAAGAGTAATGTTTCGGAATATCTTTTCGGAGTAGCCGTTTGCATTCACTAGAGTTCGAGGCAAGAGTTAGCCTCACCGCCACATGGCCTACAGACCATTTCCCCAATCCGTTTGCATCTGTGTTACGCTGTCATTGAGATCATTTCCAGTGAAATTACCGAGCGGTCCTTTAAGCTCGTTACACTACTAATACAATGGAAGAACAACATTATGTAAAGCTTACCTCGGATCTTGTCACAGTACATGACGCAGTGAGAGAAGCCAATCTGTGCTTGAGCCGCGCATCACGTTACATATGACACTATTGCACGGCTGCTGATCGCCTTTTATAATTAGCGTACAGCTTGATGGTTCGGATTACGTGTGCTTCAACAAGACATAAAGCGCAGGCCCTCTGCTGACATCGAGGCAGATGGATTTCTTGTACAATCCGAGGCCCCACTGAACAATTGATCCAGTCCGAAGAAAAGAGAAAGCCCCACGGAAGCTACTCGCTTGTTTGACTGTAGTATTGTCAATATGTCAGACTCCGCAAAGTTCAATGTTCTGGAGACCGCAGAATCGTTTGCCTCGCGACATTATGATTTCCTGGTTGTTGGAGGCGGAACCGCCGGCCTGGCGCTCGCTGCCCGACTCTCCGAAGGAACCTCTTTTACTATAGGCATCTTGGAAGCCGGGCAGCCCCATTTGGACGATCCGAAAATATTGATACCGGGTCTGTGTGGCACCCTTCCTGGTGACTCTGAGTACGACTGGAAATTCATGACCGTACCTCAAGTAAATCTTCCAACTCGGTTCTCAGTGATTCTTCGATAGTCCAAATGCTAATCACTCTCACAGGAGCACCTGAATGGACGTCAGATTGGGTGGCCTCGTGGTCGAGTACTTGGGGGCTCAAGTGCAATAAATTTTATGCAGGTGACTTACCCGACTGCGAAGGAGATCAACGACTGGGGGGCTCTTGGAAACGAACATTGGTCCTGGGATGATCTGCTACCCTATTACAGAAAGTTCCAAACCTTTGCACAGCCTTCGGCCGAAGTAGCAAAGTCGCTGGGGACGTCACATTATCAACTTAAAGATTATGGTGGCACGGGTCCCATCCAAGTTAGCTTCTATAGCCCGCATGATCTGCAAGATGCCTGGTTGAAAACTTTTGAAGCCCTGGGCCACAGAATGTCCCAGAGTCCTCTATCTGGCGCAGCGATTGGAGGGTTTACAAACCCTGCAACGGTGGATCCTGAGTCTCGAACACGAAGCTACTCCACAAATGCCTACTATCTCCCAAATGCAACGAGGTCGAACATGTTCCTCCTCACAGGAGCCCAAGTCCTCAAGATAAATTTTGAGGCAGCGAAAGATGGGCAGTTTATGGCCAGTGGAATTTCGTTCCTTGCCCAGGGGACAAAATATGTTGTGAAAGCACGCCGCGAAGTTATTTTATCTGCTGGAACTATCCAATCGCCTCAGATTCTAGAGTTGTCTGGGATAGGCTCTGAGGATGTGCTTTCTAAGCATGGTATCGAAGTACTGATCAACAACCCCGGTGTTGGCGAGAACCTCCAAGATCACGCTATTGCAACCCTGTCCTATGAAGTTGCAGATCCAAGTTTATCCTTGGACAGTCTTCGCGACCCAGCACTTCTTAAAACAGCCCTGGAATCTTTCCAGACTGAAAGGTCAGGTCCTTTTGCTTCAGGAGTCCAGGCCAGTGCATTTCTTCCGATTATCGACTTTGTGTCCGAGCGAGGAAAGACAGAATTAGAAACTCTCTTAGAAGATTTACCAGAAAGGCAGGGGTCTGATGGCATCAAAAGCCAACATTCGTTGTTGAATCAGGCGCTGTTAGATCCGGGGGAATCTACAGCTCAACTGATGCTGTTGTCTTTTCAAGTACATGGCGAGTCAGCGCACGACCAGCAGGCACTATTCAAACCGTCTGCAGCGGGCGCGTATATTACATTGACTGCTCATATTGCCCGCCCATATTCACGTGGTCATGTGCATATTCGGTCTCCAGATCCTTTGGATCAGCCTTGTATCGATCCTTGTTACCTCTCGCATCCACTCGACCGTGAGATTCTGGCTCGACACTTCAGATATCTCCAAATCCTAGCTAGGACTGAGCCGTTGGCTTCAAAACTGGCAAAGAATGGCCGGACAATTCCTGATTGTGTGCCAATTGACCTGGATTTGGCTTCAGCAAAGGAGATGATAAAGAAAGCCGTGACGACACAATACCATCCCGTCGGAACCTGTGCGATGATGCCACTAGGGAAGGGGGGAGTCGTCGATGCAAAATTAACGGTCCACAGCACTGTGAACCTCCGAGTTGTCGACGCTAGCGTGTTTCCGATGCAACTACGTGGCAACATCCAGTCGACTGTGTATGCAATTGCGGAGTACGCTGCTGACATGATCAAGGCAAAATGGGTTCGAAGTGGCAAGGATGGTGGTCTACACTAAGGTACATTGAACCTGCTCCTCTTATTCTCTGGCTATCAACTTCAGAAATAACTACTGAACTGTTAGCTTGTTTTCGTCAATGTAGTTCGGACATGCCTCAAACTTTGCAGCTCATAGGATACGCCACTCAAACCAAGCAGATAACAGATATACTAGCTGTGGTTGAGCAATACTTAACTATTGCTCAATTGCCCTCGTTCTTTTTCGGTCTTTTCTCTTTTAATAAGTGTTGCAAGGAAGCTCAACAGATCGAAAGAACTGTTGAAACATCTCTTCACTAGCTGTAGTATTTCTTTTAACAGTTATAAATGTCTGCCATCCTTTTTACCTCGGTGGCCCTATAAGAACTTGACTTAATAACATGACAATAAGACAAAAATAGAGGTTTCCAAAGATGTTCTTACCCGCGCTGTGCGGAATTACGGAGCACGCCTTTATATGCCTCTTCCTGCCGTTTATATGTGTGTGGATTCACGCAGATACAGCTCAGTACAACGATTTTTATCAAGTTGGATGGACAGGCTCCCAATTTCTGGATTCCTTAGGTTCTCCTGCCGCTCCAGGTTAACAAGAAGAGGGGTTTGGGGTTGATTGTTGAGTTTCTCCCCGTCGGACACTTTCCCCACATCGGAAAGTCCAGTACCTGACCGTCTGGTGAGAATGAAACAACTTTTAATGAGTTAAAATGGCCCTCGATGGTATCACATAGCTCTCCTCTGCCCGTATTCCAGAGCTTGATAGTCTTATCGCCAGAGGCAGATGCCCACTAGCTGACTATTAGGTGAGAATGTGACATAGTTCACCGTGTTAGAATGACCCTTAAGGACCTGGTACAGCTCGCCTGTTCTGGGATCCCAAATCCTAATGGTTTCGTCCAGAGCGCCAGATGCTAGCAGTTGGCCATGTGCTGAGAAGGCCACAGACCAGACTGAGAATGGTCGTTGACGGTCTGGCGCAGCTCTCCCATTATTGTTCCCAGAGCTTAATGTCCCATCACTAGCGCGAGGAAGCCACAACACCTTTGCAAGGATTAATTTAGTTACTCTGCCATTCTTGATTGACTGTTCGTGAATACAAGTTTAGATAGCATCCAAGACGTCTGGGTCCTAGTGACCTCAATGGTTTGGTGAAATTATCTGACCATTCCCTCCCCGTTTATTGATATATTGTCTACCATGAATACATCCTTCATTCGACCCTAGCCTCTATATAAAGCTAATGTGCTAAAGGCAAGACTCGTCCACTCGACAAAACATACTCACCGAAACCGAGGCAAGTTTGAAATGTCCTGATTAAACGCTACTAACAAGGGAGCGTCAGTCAAATAACGACAGGGGCCAGTTTGCAATCAACCAACATCGAAGCACGGTACAATATACTCTAGGTAATATAGGACAGAGCGGGATCCAATACTGGCAAAAAGATCCCGAACTCGCCTGTGAATATTGTCAAGTCAAACAGAGCCTGCGCAACAGTTCTATGGATCCTGCGGAAATACAAATGAAATGATTAATATTAGTATCAAATGTGCCAATCACCCTTTTGGAGCACACGATTCTTATGTTCAATTTGCAATTTCCCTTCGTCTTCCAGACTTAGTTATGACCACCTGGGATTCCCTGCCTAATATGTATAGACCTTAGCTTCCCAGTGCAGCAATGGTTCCCGCCCTACCCACTCCCTCGGCACGTACCTCCCCTGAGTAACCTCTCTCCAGTCTTCCCTCTCCCGCTCGGGCCAGTTCTCTATGAAATACTCATTACCAGGTGTATCCTGATCAGTAAAATTAGCCACCACAACCACCGGCGCCTGGCCCTGTGCTCCCCTCTTCCACGCCATGATCTTGCCCTCACGGCTCTCATCCACATGAATGAACTCTGTATCATCAACCCCTAGAGCCGGGCATTCCTTTCTCAACCTGATAAGTCTCGCAACGTAATCGAAGACCCTGGCCCTCCAGTCCTGTGCCTTTCGCTCATAATTCACAGGGTCAACTTGTTTCTCCCCTACTGGACTATCCATCTGATCACAAAATTCTTCGCCCGCAAAAATCATCGGAATCCCGACGGCCGTCAAGAGACACGTAAATGCGAGTTTACTTCGTCGCTCAATGTCACTGATGTGATTAGCAGAAAGAAAGTTGAAAAGGCGCTCTTTCCTGAATCCTTCAGTGTCATGGGAGGTGATGTAATTTATTGCTTGTGCCCCGTCCGTGAAAGGGTGAGAATTGTCGAGCGTGCAGTTGATCATTTTACGGACCGTCCATTCGAAATTATCACCATCTTTTTGTTCTCCTAGGATGGCTGCGCGAAGACGGCCTTGGAACGGCTCGTTCCAGAGCGCATTGAGGGTGTTGCTAGTGACCAAGTCGACAGGAACACTAAGTTCTTCGCCGATGATAAGGAATTTAGAGGGGGAAGGTGTCTCATATCTTGACCTATAGAGAGACCATGCCTCATCTGTATAGGATTTGATGAAATCAGAATTAGCGATGTTGTTTACACTGTCAAGCCTGAGACCGCCGATACCGAAGTCCGACATCCATCGGTGAAGATGTCCGTGATGGAAGGCCCAGGACGGATGGACATTTCTGCGTCTGCCTGATTTTGGATCATAAGTATTGGTGTCTTGGATGTAGCGCCACAGTTGTCCACCCCAATCCTTTCGCAGCTCATCGGAGTGATATTGGTAGCTATCCGGGTTGTCTTTTTCATCCTTCGGGACAAGATGAAACTGCATGAAAGCTATGTAGATATATGGATCGTGCCCAAAAGCCATCACAACATCTGTAAAGAATCGGATGCCCTTGGAGTGAATATTCTCCACCAACTTTACTAATTCCGATGAAGTTCCAAGATCGAAGTCGGGAGCGTAGTAGTGAGCTGTAGCATATCCCCATTCACCCATTGGTTTCGCATCTGCAGGAGGGAGTAGCTCCAGTGCATTAATGCCCAGGTCAGCTACAATAGCTTTATTGGCAACAGGCAAAATATCCCTGAAACGATCACCAGGAGTCTCCAAGTCAAATAGAGCAAGCACATCTGTGAAGGTGCCAACATCAACCTGCGTATCCCCAACCTGTTTATATTTCGCCCACGAAGCTGGGAGCTCGTAGATCACCATGTGATTGTTGTCCGGTATAGCATCTTGTGGTGGGGGTGCTACCTGGCTTGGCTCATTTCCATCAATGTCGCAGGGCCATAGCTTGCCATCGCGGAACTTGATTACAGAAGCTGGCTGGACGTGCTCGCGGAACTTGATTGCAGAAGCTGGCCGGATGTGCTCGTGAGTTCCCGTGGCTCTGTAGTCGACCGTATATGCAATTGGATCGGTTACTCGGAAGGTACCCAGACCCTTTGGTGATGAATCTTGTATCTCGAACCAGTAGTGATAGACAGAGCCATTCCTTAATGGTGGGTTTATGCTACTTAGGTCGAGTTCCCAGAGATCCTGTTGGTCTGACCTGCTCAGCTGCCCGGTGAAAAATTCATCGATAGTAGCAGGAGGACCGAGATCAAAAATGCCAAGCACCAGTGAAGGGGGGTTTGAAGTTGGTCCAGCAGGTATCCAGAGGACAAATTTCTCTTTGCGGCGCTCGAGGAGATCGAATGCCATTTTAGGGTATTGTTGGTGGAAGAAACAGTAGATCGTGTCAGGTAACCCTGGAGGACTATCAAATGAGCCAACATGGAAGAATGGTCTGAACGAGGGAAAATGCTGCATAAAGATAAAGAAATGAGGTCTTGTATTAGTTGGGAGATTGGCCAGAGGGACAAGGCTGCGATTGATCTGCGTCATTCCGACGCGAGCTCCTGCGGGAAGCCCGCAGCCACAAAGCACACTAATCCATGGATACAAGACCCCATAGAAAAAGAAGTTAAAGATGATCTCCAAATAACTTTCATACAAACCTAAAGCGGCAAATGTATTAATGTCCAAGTCCGCAGGACAGAAGGGCTAGACCATTCTTGAGCTGAAAGCGGCACAATAAGCTCATACAGTCACGTCATGGAGTGGTCTACGTCAATGAGGACGGAACATTCTTAAGCTGAAAACATGCGAGACATGACTGGAGAATGTTAGAATGTCATGTTCATAAGCTGAAGCCTTGCAGGTGAGATTTTGTATTTACCAACGAGAAGTAGTTGACAGTTCAACATGCCTATCATCTAATCTTGCTGGGTCCACTACCCTTTCGCCACATGATGCATTAACCCAATGCTAACTTCATGGTGGCGCCATCAATGATACATCGAAGGATCTTTGTGGGGTACCATAATGTTCCTATTATATGGGTCGCTAATAACAGCGCGAGGATTACACCAGCTATATTACTTTGGCGCTATATCGACAGCTACAGGGAAATGTCTTCTTTCTCGTCCAGCCATAGTGTGAATGCAGCACAAAACGCAATTGGCACCAATCAATGTTACTGACCTATGCTGTCCAACTCCCGTAGTTACAAACTACCTTGGCTCCGAATTACGATGCTTGGAGGATAGCTGCTCCAGTTTGCACCTTTGTTGTCTTTAATCTCAGGCTCTAAGTTTTAAATATCGATAAGTAAATAAATACTTCTATCTCTTCAATGAAACAATGGCAATAACAGACAAAGCAGATCACATCGGTGGGATGTAGATTCAGCCCGCACACACGATATGGGTTTCTGTGAATCAAATTGATGGTTCCCTACCGCATAAGGCCTTTTCGGAACTATATAATAAGCCTGTCATCGCATTAAGTCATCTCTACAGATCATACGATGCTGCATGTTTTGATAAAAAGTGCACCCTACCGCCCACTGGTCTCTTGGTGCACGACCTTCCTTTCTGTCTGTGAAGGAAAGCCAAGAAATAAGGTCCTTCGTAGTAGAGGCGGACGGGTATTTGCGCATGGGATGAAGCATACGGCTTGATACCAGACTTGCATTATCTGGGTTCACAATATCTGTGTTAATGGCTTAGTTTCCACCAATCTTACCATCTTCTAAAGAGTATGGCGCAATAACAGAAACCCCAATGCGATAATCAACATTATAGTCCACCACTGCAGCGCTACTTCCATGTGCTTTGTCTCTTATTGAGAATGTTGACTACAAGGGAAGGATCTCCCATCTATACACTTGGGTGTCAAAATTGGTGACATTAAGGAAGATGACTCAGATGAGGCATACACTAGGACTAATCCTTCAGAATACTGATAAGATATGCTTTGGGATCTTCCAGGACTGGTTTGCCCTCCTAGAAATAGCTCTACCACCTACCATTTAAATCTGGGCTACCATCATGAAGCAGGAAAAGCTAGCCTGATATTACTAGCTATATAAGATATATACTTTAGTTTAGTAGAATTTCTAATAATTATTCTTAAGGGTGCTTAGTAGTTCACCTCTACTAGGATCTCAGATTTTAATAATCTGATTATAAGAGGCAGATACCAGTACCTAACTATCTAGTAAGAATAAAATAGCTTTTATTGAGTTAGAATAGCCTTTAATAATATTATATAGCTCTCCTCTGCCTGTATTCCAGAGCTTAATGGTCTTATTACTAGAGGCAGATGCCCAGTAGCTAATTATCAGGTAAGAATATAATATCGTTTACTATATTAGAATAACCCTTAAGGATCTAATATAGCTTATCTATTCTAGAATCCTAAATCTTAATGGTTTTATCTACGACTACAGCACTAGATGCTAGCAGCTGGCTATTTATTAAGAAGGCTATAGACCAGACTGAATTAGAATAGTTGTTAAGGGGCTGGCGCAGCTCTCATATTATAGGATCCTAGAACTTAATATCCCATCACTAGCGCGAGGAGTTCACCAACTTTTTTGATCCATTGGCCTTTGGTGGACGGGTCACGGGTCCGAGAAGCAGATGATACACAGAGCTATAGTTGAAAGGAAGGAAGGGGTTGGGAAGGAGCTTTATACACCGTCTCAGTTCTAGTTTTACTATGGGAATATGATTCCGCAGGTTTACTCTCAGGGGGAAAGAGTGTGTCTGGGAGCTTTACTCCAGTTTTTACCGCACCTTGAATAGGAGAGAACAGGGTAATTAAGGAAAAGAAAGTAATAAAGGTGACTAGCATGAGGACTGTGTATGTAACGCTCTTCTTCTTAACAGCTTCTAAGCTCTATGCCCTGGTGCCCTGCCCAGAGCTAGAATTTATTCTTAATCCACCCAGAAATGGATTCTTAGAGCTACCAGCAGCTACCGACTTCATGTTAAGGATTACATCACCTGATAGATTACAACTATATAGTGACGGTTACTAAGACACTGTCTGAATCCAGGGAGGACCTGTGCTTCGCAGCCCATATCCTCAGGCTTGTATACTCATTACATCCTTATAGCCCTTAGCCTATGTGATATAGCTATCACACCGTTGCTGATTCCAAGACCATTAAGAGTTGAGAATTAAGCCTGAGAGTTATGAAGAGGCATAACGTGCTCAGCCCTCAATCATGGAGAGAGAGTTAGTTATATTACTCTCAGTAATAATAGATAACAAATCTATTAGCTCCTTGCATCATAGTCCCTTGACCCCATGCAAACCATTGCACTTCTTAAGATGCCCTCCTTGTCATGAACAATTTACATGAGAGAGATAGACTAGAGAATGTATCTGAATCTGCCAAAAACTGTAACGCACATCAGCCCTAGAACAGAGCTTCGGGCGAAATCACGAGCAAGGCCATAGGCCATTACATTGATATGGTCCAGGGCAGCAATTAACGAACGAAAGCTTGGAGACATGACCAGTTGGACATCGGAGCCGTCGGCCAGGGTAGAACTGGAAGGAACTACTGAGCGTTTGGAATGGTAATATGCTGTGCTGTTGGGTTCTTGAGGAAAAGCATAGTGTTTCTTTTGTAATCTTTGAAAGCGGGGTTCTGCACATATAATAGCCTCGGCCCATCTAGGCCAGTAACAGGACCGACCTAGTCAGCAAAGCTTTCTGTCGGGTTCCAGATATGAACCCCTAACCCTGCACTTTCCAAGAATCTTCAAAGGTTATCGTTCCTTTGGCGATATCAAGGCGTCTGGGTGATTGGAGCCTACAAAGAATTAAGACCTGCGTCCCTACACAGAATGCCTGCCATTGAGGTCAGCAATACTCTGTACTGCATCGATATTCTTGACGTGCTATGGCGTTACCTAGGCTGCCAATAGTTGTGTACAGTTAGTGAACAGTTGATTTTCGCGTCACCAAAGACTCCTTAGTATCCTGTACTAACCGCCACAAAATACAGTATGTGGTGATCAAAAATAACCAATAGCAACGCAAAATCCAGATAGATCATCAGGATACTACATGCTGGAAGTTATCCTACTAGCACTAATAAAAGGGCACGAAAGAGCGCTTGATGAGGATCAGGTACATCTTTAAACCCTCACATATAGGTCTTACGCATCTTCACTAATACAGTCAATGCTTTCATTATATTTGCCTTCCATGTTTGCTTAACACTCTTCGTCTCTTTTAGTTGTTAGAGTCTGTGATGATATTCCCACATCAGCCTCTTTTTTGAGCTCTAATTTAAAGCGTCGTACAGAATTAGCATGCAACTACCATTTGAAGATGTGGGAAGAGCTGAAAGCCACTTAATTCATTGGCTAAGAGACCGTCGTAAATCATGCAGGAGGTTCCTTCAATTTATTTGGAAAATATAGATATAGTGTCAGTGGAAAGCAATCTTAATGATATGGTAAAGTTGATATTTACACAGTGCTGCTAATACAAAAGTAGACAACGGTTGGCTTTTCAATCTCCTAGAAAATCCATATTCTTAATTTTTGAAACAAGAGATGCCAACTCTTCACTTCTTCTAATCACAGACACCTGGGTGTCTACTCCTTATCAAATATCCCAACCGACCTTCAGTTCACACTTTCAAACTGATCGTAGATGCAGCGTGGTAGCTGGAAGGTCGCTTTTTACAGCACTTCCTCTCGCTAGCGCTGACTCTTATACAGCGTGTCAGTTCTTCTTTCGAGCATATTCACTGCTTGAATTCGGCGACCTAAGTTTCTTGTTCTCCATCCAATAGCCGGTGCAGAGCATAGCGAACATTGCAGCGCAGATATACACCTGTGGTCCACCTTGCCCGAACTCAGGGTCTACCGCCAATGAGCCCGGATAAAAAAAGGCGCTAAGCTGAGTAATCCAGTACAGGCTGCCGATCCAAACTGAAGTTTGCAGATAATGGCACTTCAGCTCTGCGGAAGTAGCTGGGCGATAAAGATAGTACAAAGTCGTCAGACCAAGGACCATTCCCAGAGACATAGTCTGCCCATTATGAAATTTCGCATGAGGTGGCCACCTTGGGTTGTAGATGTGGGTTTCGTTCCAGTCCGCGATGTAGCAGCCCACTGACGTAGTGATGCCAACCAAAGTAATGAGGATAGAGCCAGTTCCGGGCATTTTCTTTATCGGATATAGGCAAGCAATTGGGGACGAGACCGAGGGAAAAAGAAGAGGAGTAGGTGGATGGATCAGTGCATGGCAAGACGAAAGGTAACTGAGATGACGCGCTTTACTTCCACGTGGACTTTTGCGACTAATAAGCATGCCCGCCCTCCTGCTTATAAACCCTCGGATGTCCCGGTAACATTACTCAACACCGAACCGCCGATACCACCGAACCGCCGCGAATCATCGAATATTAAGGACTTGTAATTGCCAACGTCATATGTAATGTATGAATATACCATATCAGTTGTTTACTACGACAATTTTGTAGTGTATGTCTACTGCAGCATGGTAGAGCACGCTAACAAGGCACTGGTATAGGCTCATTAATCTGCTTTATGAACTTGTTTCTAAGCTGCCAAACACGGTCACAACCTTCCTGTATAGACAAAAAGAACTAAACAGAGGCCATTGCCTGGATAAGCACGCTTCCTTGTCCTTTTCATCATTTTGCGCTCATTTCAGCCCGTAGAACCTTTATGCCTTGTTGATGAAGAGGATCCATATGCATTACCATCTGTGCAGCATTTTCAAAATGTTGAAATTAAGAAACTAGATCGCTAGAAAGCTTCCTTTTCTACAGTGTTCTCTGTAAGTTGCGAACTTTGCGATCAAGCTGGTGCGGTTTTGAGTTGTTTGAAAAGCAGGTGAACTAGTGGTATGGCGTACTGACTTGAAAGGTGATTTTCCCAAGAACCTGGTCTTCATCTAATGGTTCAAGGCCCTAGTCTTAGAATATGTGTTCGTGCTAAGGGGTGCTGTAGAACCAAAAGCCCCAGAGGACGATGAACACGATGAACCAGATGAAGAATCAGGTGAGTGACTTGGCTGTTTACCCACGCCAGTCCTGCAATTCCTACTTTTCTTTTTGACCAATCATCTCCTCCATCCTTCATGATTGTGAGCGACAAGCCTAAAGCAAACCTCAGCATCATGACCACCGATACGCACAGACAGGGTCTTGTTGAGCAGTAGTTTGCTAAATTTGAACAACGACTCATCCTGGACTGGAACTCTACAGAGAGTAGGCAACTGAGTTTACAATGCCAATACTAGGTGATGTATATGTGGTCAGTCTTTTTAACGACTTTGTACTTGTAGTCACTATCTCCCAGTGCTCGGATTGATCTATGCCGTCTTAATGAAGTTGAGCGCCTGTTCTAAGGACTCACTAACTTTGCAGTCCGTAGCAGGTGGCCCAGGGAGTATATCCATGTGCGTAACCATAGACTTCAATATGAGATTTTTGAATACTTCAGACCGTTTCTGCTCCTGAGCCCTATGAAGAACTACCACTACTGGAATTTAACTCTGCGTCTCAAAAGCAGAATCAATCTGACCTTCTCTGAGGCCCAATTTCTCTCTTGTTCGTGGTCGCAAAGATCCACAATTAGTAGGAATTAACAGGATAATCAAATACGTTTCAGCACCATAAAAATTATTTAAAATCGACGGCCATTTATACCACCTATGTTCTTCCTGCACCAAGAATCTCCCTCCAAAGCAGAGGTTTCTCACCTCTCTTACGTCGCCACATATTTGTAGAAACCAGCAGGTCCTGACAGCCTCTTAGTACCCAGCTCCACTTCCTCGCGAACGCCTCGGTAACCTCCCAGTTCCGTGGATCCCATGGAGCTCCCCAGACGAGTAGCGTTGCGCGGCTATCACGAGTGTCCCAGAAACATACAAGGTCATGACACAGTTCATCGTCGTCTAGCGCATTTCCAGCCATAATCATATTATCCCGCATCTGCGGGAAAGGAAAGACGTCCAACCACGGATGATGTGGAATATTCTGCTGTAAGGATGTTGGGCTTAAGCTCTGGGGAATATCTATTTCTCGCACCCCTGGACGGGACTGACTGAACACGGAAACTGCTTCATCCGCACATAGCCACTCAGCAGTCATACCCAGCGCAATGACATTTTCGTAAGCCGCGCGTAGAACATTTATTCTACTGAGAGAGATGAGATCATCTATCTTGGGCGAGCAGGAAACGTACTTTTCCACGGCGTCCCTTTCGAATTGGTTCATTAGTTCGTGGATATTTGGCGGTGCAAAGGTGCATGTAGAGTGTTGGTCCACAGTTAATCTGCAGAATATGGCAGCGATATGTGATGCAGTGTTAGCTGCAGCAGACACACTTCTCATAGATTGAACAGGATGACCACTGTCCTGGCTGGGGCCCACACTGTTTGCCTGACGCTGGTCAATATTGTTATTATTAGCGTGGCGTTGTCCTGCAGTCAGAAAGTTAACCCTCTCTCGCGCGCCATCAAGAGACCAAGGACTACCAACGATAGGATCTTTGATTTAGGCGGTTTTGTAATCGCCGACGTGTAGCCGGATCACTAACTCCAGTCCAATCATCTTCAGAAGCTAGCGCTTTCACTTGTTGTGGTAACCGCTGCAATGGAATGGTGTGATCCATTATTCATGCGTCCTGATGACTGAACCTGCAGTAAGGTAGGATAAAATGGGTGGGAGCTCGGATGCGACGGGACATTATCCCTATTTAAGCGGAGTACATGCAGGACGCTTACTAGAGTTTGTCAGAATGTGGGATTTGTCGGCCAAACTATAAATGTGACTGGCTGAAGTCCCGCGTGGTTGAGAGTTTGCGCTCCCAGACCAGAACTAAGTTGCTGCTAACTTAACCTCGTGTGTTCCGACTATATTAAAGGGGAAAAAAAAAAAAAAAAAAAAAAAAAAGGGCCAATATTTCTCCAACATCAATAGGTAGAACATATCACTTTCAATCGTTATAGTGCAAGTTCAATCCTCCCTTGACTCTTTGTACCATCAGTCCATTAGGTGATACATGGCCCGTAGAAACAGGAAAACATTCCGTCAGTGGCAACTCGAGGCACTAAAACGGTGCTCATCTAGAGTGGGTCGGAGGTGTTCATCATCTAAGTGGGACTAGCGGCTGGAGCTAATGCAAGGTGATTACAAGACCAATCACATTGCATTAAACATGTGGGACTGTTAACGTTTATTGCAGGTGCAAAGCCCGACATTGGTGTATAAACTTAACTGGGGACTGCAGGAAGGTATTGGAAATGCATCATTCCGCCAGTTTAGACTCACCCAATTTTAGGCTGCTTATTGCTGAACTGCACAACATCGTATGGAACTTGCCTGACTCTGAGTCAACATGCAAAAGGCCATCGCTGTCACCAGACTCAAATCTCCTGCCGTACTGGTGGAAAGACCGATTCCTGACCCAGGGGAAAATCAACTTCTGCTTCAGGTGACGGCTGCAAGCTGTAAGTCAATGTCCCGCCGCCGGAAATCACTTCCTTCTGATAGATTCCAGTAAATCCTCTTGATCAGAAAACGAGGGATGTAGGCTTGTTTTTTAAGGAGCCCCCTCAAGTCCTGGGTCACGAGCTTGCGGGGACTGTGGTCAGGCGCGGTGCAGGAACGAAGGCGTCACAGTTTGCAGTGGGTGAGCACGTATTTGCTCATGCGAACTTTGTCCCTGGGCAAGAGCTCAAAGATTGCGGCGGTCTTCAACAATTCGCCTTGGTCGATGTCCGATTTGCCGCCAGGGTCGCAGGCACGGGTCTGTCAGATGAAGAGGTCGCTGGCATTCCTGTCTGCGCCATGGCATCTTTCATTGCCTTGTTCCATTCGACTGGTTTAGGCCTACCGTTACCACCGGCCCTGGACAAGGTTAATGCAGCCTTTAAGGATCAGGCTATCCTTATTCTCGGCGGAGGATCAAATTGCGGCCGATTTGCTCTTCAATTCGCTCGCATGGTCGGATTCGGAAGGATAGTGACCGTTGCCTCTTCAAGGAACAACGTCGAGTTGAAAGGCATGGGCGCAACGCACGTGATTGATCGTCACGCTAGCCACGACGAGATCCTACGCCAGGTACGAGGCGTCACAGGTGACGAGCTTATCTATGCGCTCGACACGGTAAACGTAGGGCCCGCTCAGGACCTCGGCCTTGCGGCGCTGTCAAACAGCCGGAAGGGTTGCCTCATCACGCTGAATCCTGTGAATGAGGCTGAGCCGGACAAAGCGCAGATTGGAGAAAAGGCCGCGGGCTACGACAGACGGCTGACTTTCGGGTTCAGCGCCTTGTATCCGGACGTGTCGATGGTGTTCTGGGAGAATATAGTGGGTTGGCTGCAGGCTGAGAACCTTAGCCCACTCAGGTGCGAAGTTATTGAGGGGGCTGATCCCGAAAAGATTAATGCGGCATTGGATGGCTACAGGGATGGTCAGGGACAGAAGGTAGTTGTGCGTCTGTGAAGATATAACCTCAGAATGAAACGGACTCGCATCGACTGCAGAGGAAGCTCAGGTTGAAAGACGACGTACATTAGGAAAATAGTCAAAAGAAGCAAAAGAGTATTATACGCAATGCTCTTATCTACAGTCTACGCCTCACATTGAGAATAACAACCAGCTGACAAGAAGTGAGTTTCAATCAAAATATGCTTATGCATATACTCAATTAATACAGCACGACTTCTAAGAGGGCGTTGCCTTTAGTTTATCGTCGAAGCACCAGATCCTTTTCAGTGATAGAAGTTGTAGAATAGCCATCGTCGGATTGGGTAAAGGAAAACCGGCCGGCTCTTATAGCAATCAAACAAGCAAGGCTTCGTTGGAAGTGAAGGGTGGACTTCGCGTCTCAATAGATGCCCGGGATCAGACGATACGGAACGCGGTCCTTAATTGCCTGCCACTGTTCACCATACTATGCCTTTGAATTAGCTTGTCTCTGACGAACAGCCATACGCCTAGGGGCTTACCCTTTCTAGAAGATATTTGTCAAGCACTGGAACACCCCGAGCCGCAAAGTCGTAGAAGAAAAAGGAAAAGACGGCAGCGGCCCATGGCCAGCCAGCCGCGGTGAACGCATACGCGGCTCGCCAAATTGTATAAGCACCGTAGTTGATATGTCTCGCTGCTGAGAATAACCCGCCAGCGTATGGCTTTCCTTTGTTGGTGGGATCTTTCTTGAAGGATCGTCTCTGTAGTTCCGAGCCCACCTCTACAAGAATACCAGCCATGTAGAACCCGACACCGACAAGCAAAAGTGGATACTGACGAATGCCAAAGAAGCCTAGTGGACCCGGTGCTTGTGTTGTAACCGCCCAGACCGATAGGATAGTGTTCAACGAGTTGCAAGCAGTGTTGAAGAGTGCAATGACAATTGCTGACGATGGTGACATTTCTTGCTCCACGACGACCAGGATATTCAAAATCTGTTTCAGGCTGCTACCCAAAGCCATGAGTGAGATGATAGCGTAGTAAGGCTGCAGTTGGCCAGTCGATTCATGAACTATCATGTTGCGATTCACTGCTGTAGCACCGATGAGCTTGAGCAAACTGGATGCCCAGCCTCGCTGAAGAAGGGTGTATTGAAAAATAGGATCGGCCGCACGTAGCCCAACAAACGTCAATACACCAAATGGATTGACCTTTTTCGCGCGAGACACATTGTCACGGAGCTCGCCAGCCATGGTGCGCAAGTGCAAGGTTCCTTTCTGTTAAAGACGCGACTGTTAAGGGAAAAGCCTTAAATAGGGATAAATAGTGGGATAGCCTTTATGTCCCTTTTTTCACTTTTTCCTGCATAGCACTGGGCTTCAACAAACTTATATCTTTTCTCCAAACTTAGTCCCTTGTTAAATCAGTTCATCTTCTTACCCTTCAGACCAAGTGGCTCCAAGTAGTGGCGAAATACCGGTAAACGTGGCATCGGTTGTCGGAGGGCCGTGGACTGAAGCTTACTGATCAACMATTTCTCCATTATTAATAACTGGAGGGTACGAGCTGGGGCCTGGTCTTCTGTTTGGCAATCATGGCACTCAAATGAGGAAGCTACAGCTGAGGGATATACATCAGCCACTCCAGTATTAGCGGACAAAAGGATTCTGCTATTATAGCCTAAAAAGGCTAGTGTACCAGATCCGCACCCGTACTACGCCAATCAGGCTCTTAGTGCGCAGAATTATCTTGACGACATTGTGATCGGCGAGCAGAGTGCAAAACCGACATTTTGGTCTCATAGAATTCATGTGGACGGACAAGATATCCCGGCCGGGCCGATCGGACGCCGTGACGCGCCGCTTAGTCACCTACCTGCGGCCCACTTAACTCCTATGAATGAAGTGCCTAATGTGATAGTATGTTTACCTGCTATTACATACAGTCATATCTCGTTTACAGTGTTCCATCGGTTTGGCTTAGTATTAATCTTTTCGGGTCGCCAGGCGTCAGTGGCCCAAGAAATGGGTGGGATGGTATCGAGAAGGACCCATCTCTCCCACAGGCCCAATATTATTGCGACAACGGCGTTAACGGAAATGTCAAATAGCTCGAGAATTAGGATTATTGTACGGAGAACGTAATATCTGAATAGGGTGGTAACCCATTATTAGCCCCGGATGTAGAGCTCGACAATAATATACGGCTTACCAGCTTCTTAAATATTCATCTCTTCTCTCTGACCAGTATCTATTTTCTCTGCCTGTGATCAGTTTCAGGTACACCATACATCTACAAGAGCACTACCTGTCGGAGCTTCGCTTCAAGTGGACGTATCATGAAAGTTCTCCTTACCGGCGGCAGCGGCTTCATTGGGAAGCACTGTCTTGCTTACCTACTCCAACATGGGTTTGTACGCCTGAAACTGGCGTGGGCATTAACTGACAAACTGGCAGTCATACCGTCGTGACCACGGTACGCAGCAATGCGAAGGGGAGAGAATGCCTGGAAAGCTATCCCGAGTTCTCCAACAACCTCTCGTACGCTATCGTGGAGGACATGGCGCGTTCGGGAGCCTTCGACAAGGCTGTTCAGTCAGAACCTCCATTCGAAGCTGTAGTGCATACGGCTAGCCCCTTTCATTATGATGCAGCAGACCGAAAGCGGGACATGATTGATCCTGCCATCATGGGAACCACGGAAATACTTCGGTCTATTAAGCGATGCGCTCCCTCCGTCAAACGAGTCGTCATTACCTCCTCCTTCGCTGCCGTCGTGAACTTTCAGGAAGCGATACCTGTGTATACTTCTGAGCATTGGAACCCAATCACAATGGAACAGGCCTTGACGAACGGTCAGCTAGCATACGTGGGGAGCAAGAAATTTGCCGAGAAAGCTGCCTGGGACTTTGTCGAGAATGAAAATCCGGTCTTCACTCTTTCCACCATCAATCCCGTTATGGTGTTTGGACCTGTGACTTATCGTCTAGACTCTCTTGGGAATGTCAACACCTCCAACGCCGTCTTTAGGGATATGATACTGGGCAATATGAGATCAGGCATTACCCTCAGTTCGTTCCAGTGGGTAGATGTGAGAGATGTTGCGCTCGCTCACGTCCGCGCAATCGAAGTCCCAGAAGCAGCTGGTCAACGGTTTCTTGCTGCCGCGGGGCCATATAGCAACTACGAAATCGCTAAAATAATCAAGGAAAATTTCCCAGAGCTGGCAGACAGACTTCCGGAGCACATTCCTGTTCCTGATGGGCCCAAGAGCTTCGTGATTGACAACATGCCTATGAAGCAGATTCTAGGAATACCGTTCAGACCCTTGAAGGACAGCGTGGTGGATACTGTGAAGACTTTACTGGAAGTGAAGGCCTAAATTCATGTTCCAATGCGTTGGCCATAGTTGCTATACTCTACTACTGTCTAGATTGATTAAAAGTCAACCAGCATTCCGCCCCGCGAATGGTCACAGTGCAAAGAGGCTAGATGGAAGCAGATAATGATTGATCATTAGCGATATTGTCGCCAGTATGCCAATAAATCGGTATCCACGGGGTTGAATTTTTGGTAGTTACAAAAGCAAGCAGTAAAAAGTTGGCGTTTTTAACATACTGGATTCTTCCAACCATGGTTGCGCGTTACGGAACACAATGAGCCAAGCGTCGTAGAACGTCTTTGAACGTCCACAGGAGTAGTGACCAGGCTGTTAGGGTGCGATTTCCTATGATAACAGGTCTAGTAACCAACACAGTCAGGGGCAGTGCTGAGTAGATTTAGGAATAGACGTCATGCATGCAACTTGCTTACTTTGTTTCTCTTATTGGTCAGTAGAGGTTAAAGGGAGGGAACACACGTTTTATGGAACCTTTCTAATTGGTCCAGACTTGCATCCAGCTTGCCTTCAAAAGGCCCTGCGGGGCGTTCCGGTCTTGGTTGGCTCGTTGGGAAAGGTAAGTGGGTACCAACGCTTTTAGACCCTTACTCAAAGTCGGGATCCATTGCAACTTTCAATTAGAGTTCTGGAAATCTAGAACCACTAATACATGCTCATTGGCTGGAAGCAATTGGTTAAGAGAGCTCTCTATTGATCTACAAGGTTGCGATCAAACGAGGCGAAACTCCAGAGAAAACTGTATGTATTACGGTCTTTAGATTACAGGCCGGCCGCTTTGATCAAACTTTCGCCAATCATACCAGCGCTCGGAGGGTTCTGACCGGTAACCAACTTGCCATTCCATCCGCTCGTGATGACTTTGCCGCCAAAAGGGCTATCAGCCTTCTCATAGATTCCGCCATTCTCGCGTAGCTTGGTCTCCAAGAGGAATGGCATATCTTTAGTGAAATGCATGATATCCTCTTCTGCGTTTGAGAGGCCCGTGACCTCCTGGCCAGCAACCAGGTACGTTCCGTCGGATAATTTCACGTTGACTAAAGCGGCTGGACCATGGCACACCGCTGATACCACTTTGCCACTTTCATAAAACTCGCGGACAAGAGCATGAGATATCTCATTGTTTGCAAGATCAAACATTGCTGCCAGCCGTCGGATCTGTCAGCCCCCGCTTGTTAAGCCATAGTTGTATTCAAAAGAAAACTTACGACCGTGGCCACCGACGTAGAAGATCCCTGAAAACTCGGGCGCCTTGCCTATTAGGGACTGGAGCTTGACAGTGCTTTTCCAGATGTGAGACTTCTCTTTGAGAAAAGCTACACATTCAGGATCCTCTCTGGTCGCTTCGATTGAGTACGGGTCAAGAGGCGCCTCGCCGCCCTCTGGTGAGGCAACTATAATATCGAACACCGATGCAAGCGCATTATAGGGATGAACAAGTTCAGGGAGATACCACCCAGTGGGAGTGCCCCGGCTTGGGAGAATGCTCTGCGAAGAGAGAACGAAGATGAACTTTGGTCTTGGTGACATGTTGTAGGTCGAGGCAGAGAGATTTGCTGCTACCGGGGAGGTATTGCCGGTTAGAATCAAGTGGAGACGGAGGAAATCGAAAGCGATGAACGCACATTTATATTTGAGGCGTTCCCATACAACCCGAAATAACTCTTTAGCAGTCAGCTCTAATTGATGACAAATGACTCTGTGGGTCAAGTACACCGCTGAAAGTTGACAAGAAGCCATCGGATCCCACGGACATAAGAGTCACGGACGGACCCCGAGAGAAGATAAATAGGACGTCGTCTCAGCGACTTTGTTCTTTGCGCTAGATAGTAACCTAGAACTTTATCAACTCTCAGAGACGTCTCCTCTCCTGCATATCCAACAAAGTGTTGACTATGGCTTGCACAATCACTGTTGTCTTTCCCAATGATGTCGATGCTAAGTACGATGTCGACTACTATATCAAGAACCACATGACCCTCATTGAGAAGCATTGGTCCAAGTACGGTCTCAAGGGTTGGTCTGCCACCAAGTATATTCCATCCTTGGACGGTGCCGCCCCTCTGTATGCCTTTGGTAGCCAGGTCTACTGGGAAAGTGAAGAAGGCATGAAGAAAGCATTCGAAAGTGCTGAGGCCGCGGAGATCATGGGGGATGTTCCTCACTTCAGCAACAAGCCTCCAATTTTCTTGATCGGCCAGACCATCCGCCCTGCATTCAATTTCTAACCTGTGAGTAGTCAACAAGGTCGTGTCTCAAACCTTACCTGAGGCTAATCAAGTTGCTGCCTAAGTGTCAACCGCTTATTCCGCACTCAACACCTCGTTACAGGATTATGGTCAGACTTCTGGGGTGGGATGTGCTAGCAAGTAGCCGGCAAGCACCAGCACACGGTGCCCATCTTGCTTGTAACTAGGTGTATATAAAGTTGTCTGGTGGTGCGTGGTCGATCAGGGTATGAAGCGGACTTTACTGGGTGTATCTATGCAGAGGTCGTACGTAGCGACCTCTGACTAATCGAGTTTACTCCATCTAAACCGCGCCTCGAACCGCGTCGGGTCCAGTATTAAGGGCACAGAAGTATCTATAGTGTGAGAACTCCCTTGAACCATATCTATGTAATGTAACTTTTCTCGTACCGTAAATCCCCTAGACTGTGCATTCTAACTACGCATTCACATGTTGCACATATGTAACGAAGATGGAGATCATCCTGCTTGGATTTTTGCTGTTGGTAAACCTAGACCACAGACGGATATATTCATTAGTCGTCCAGAATGATAACCGAATCTTGTACGGTACTGGGAATTCTGACCTCCTTTACCCTGAATTGATAGATCATGGTGTCCCAGGAGAGACGGCCGCCCTTACTTTATTTTAAAGCTCAGCCCATCCCTCGATGTAATTATTGCCCTTGCAACCTATAGTATTGATATCTCAACAGAGTGCCTCGAAAAATTGCCACATTCGATTCGAAGACAGCCTTTATGTATGACCTTCGAGACCTGATTCACCGACAAGCCAGACCTGAGCAACGTTGGAATAAAGATTGTTATCGACTGCGCTTTATTTCATTGGATCGATCATGTTGACTGGCCTCAGATCGCTGGAAGCCTCAATGCCAGAGACGCGCAGGGCAACACGTACCAAAAGAAGGAATAAGCTCAGATCATGCCAGATACCTTTATATAAACAGTTATACTAGAGGCCATATTTGACTAGTGTTATAATTAAACTGCTTAGCCCTAGGCACTAGAAGTAGCTGACATGCGCTCGTCCTTGGTTTGTGATGGTGTGCTGAAACTGTGGCCTGCGCTTCAGTGGGAAACTGCATTAGCAGCAAACTGTCATTGCATATTGTGGTTCTATGGTAGTAAATTAATTACCAAAACCTATTCGACCACATAATAGTTGGCGCGGTTAAGGCTAAGAAGGTCGAATACTGTTTGCATCCCACTTGTACATTAGTTATCTAACCTTAGTGAAGACAGTGAGTACGTATTTGACTTTGGGTGATCGGATGCAACCGGCACAGTTTTCTTTCCTTACTCTGTTTGCAGACACGGGAAACAGAGCGTTGACCCTGAGTGGCATACATATCTTTAATCGGTCTTCATAATATTCACCAGGTCGCTTAGACAGTGGTGATATAGCCACTTTGTGATTGTGACGTACTGGAGTCATAATAGTCGTCTTTGGTCTGTTCCGTCTGACTCTTAATGATATTCATCTATAAACTGTGCAGTATGCTCGAGGATTTTCCGTTAAGAGCCATATACCGTGACATTATGCTTTCTGTTTTCATCCACTAATATCGTGTTAGAAAAACCTTGGGTCAATTTCCACCAAAATGGCACCCGTAGACCTGTCGAACATCCCAGCCGTCAATGAAAAGAGCTTCGGCAATGAAGACGGCAGACAGAAACAATCCAAGCTCCGAGTCTTTGAGTACAGTGATGAGCAGCATGCTGAAGACTTAGATGGTTTGAAGATTGGCGAGCACTGGTACAAATACCGTTTGCTGGAAGGTCGAGTTATGCCCCCGTATGTCACACCAAACCGATACTCGCTTTCTCGACGGATCGACACCAAGCCCTCAGATATCTGCTTCGTCTCCTTCCCCAAGTCTGGCTCAACGTGGCTCTCCTATATTCTGGTCCTCATGACCGAAAATCAGGGCACCACTCTACGCGACTCGCTCCACTGGGTCGAAAGCAGCTGGACATATCCCCGAAGCGAAGAAGATCTTCGAGGAGCGAGCGACCCCCGCATTTTCAAGTCCCATGCCCTACAATATGGCGCTGGGTGGGGACCCAGCAAGAACCCTTGTCGATATATTTATATCGCGCGAAATCCCAAGGATGTAATCACTTCATACTTCCACTTTGAGAAAGAAAAAAGCTGGTCGGGATATTATGGGGGTGATTGGAACCACTGGTTCGAGCAGTTTGTTAAGGGACGGGTCCAACGAGGGGATTGGTTCGATCATGTGTTAAGCTGGTGGGAGCACCGTGACAGCGACAATATTCTCTTCCTGAAATATGAGGACTTGAAGAAGGACACGGCCTCAATTCTGAACCTTATTGCTGAATTTTTGGATATCAACTTAAACCCGACCAAAACGAATGAAATTCTGGAGAAGGTCCAGTTCCAGGCCATGAAATCGGATGATGTATTGGGAGATGTTAAAGAGTTTGACAAGTTTTTTCGGAAGGGTAAGGTTGGGTCATGGAGAGAGCAGCTCACAGTTTCTCAGAATGAGTTCTTCGACAATCTCTGCCAAGAGAGGCTTGGTAGCACTGGGTTGTCGTTTGATGAACTGTGATGGGCACCTTCGCATTTGTGCCGTGGTCGGAGTTGGTGCACGTTGGCACAGTATCTTGGCTATAGTGCTGATCTCTCATGCAGCCTGAAAATTGACTTTATAATACACATCTTCTCCTGGCTTTAATGCACAGAGGGCTGCATCTGGGAATTCAAGAATGTAACGGAGTCTTTATTCACGGGGTAGCCACCTTTTTTATGACTGTGGCCCTGGATGGCTTCAAGCTCTGCCGGAAATCTGATTATATTGCCCATTTCACTATATTGCAAAGCAGCACGCAGCGAGCCAGAAGCAGCAAATATCATATTAGGACGCCGCTGCTAGATGACAGCGTCACTCCTAAGTAACCGAAATCGGCAAGATTGGTAATGTCTTGAGCTCACGGACGCAGATCTGCCGGGACCCTGCGTGGGTGACATTTTAGAGAAACCACAACACTAAACTGGTTAAACCTCACATCAACAGAGGAAGGAATTCGATCTAGCAAAAGCAGAAGTCGAGCAATAGATGAAATTCAGGGAGGGGGGGAAGGAAAAGAAAAGAAATGAAAAGAAATGAAAAGAAATGAAAAGAAATGAAAAGAAATGAAAAGAAATGAAAAGAAATGAAAAGAAATGAAAAGAAATGAAAAAGAGAAAAACCAATTGACAGCGAGGTGCTACCAATTAGAGGACATGGTCTGGCTCAAAGACGCGCACAAACTGTGGGGTATTTTGGCTCTATGGATACCTGGTGGAGAGATCTGAAACGGCATAATTGTTCTTAAGAATGGGCTGATTGTAGGATAGAAAACATTAAAACTGAGTGTATATACACTAGCAGGACATACCACATCTTCCTGGTTTCTGCAAGGATTTTTCTTCTATTACCGCTCGACGATGATGAGAAATGGTATGCACTGCAACATCAGTTCGCGCCGGCCAAGCCTGTCTCCTTCGAAGCTCTGAGAAAAGAACAATATGGCATGAATGATTCCCTGGTGTTGATACGTAAGTTAGAATCTGCCAAGAGGTCCAAGACGTGGGGTTCATCCGATTAAAACAGCTAGCATATGCTGACTTCACACACCCTTGAACGAAATGCAGACCTTCCATCAGCACAATTGAACTGCATGTGATTCTCATTAATAAAGTCCTATAGCCGCAAATGGCAGTACTGTATTTATTTCCATGAGAGTCAATAGTGCTAATAGACTTACACGCGACAAATGCTACAAAGAGCCAATTGATCCAATAAGCTTTGTAGAAAACTGGGCTCATTATTATTGTGTTACTGGGTTCAGACTGTAGTGCTTTAACAACTGTACTGTTAGTATACTCCATATGTTACTCGGAAAATGAAACCCTGGCTGCCTATTCAAATAAGCGCTAAGTGCCCTCGGCTGTTCGAAAGATCAAACCAACAGATTTACTCTAGGGGAAAGCAGTGATTGGCAGACATTGGTAAGTTGTTCTGAGACAATAAGACAGGCTGTGGGGCCTTTCGATGCTACCTCAGGGACAATTTTGGAGCGATCTACCTGAACTTCAGTGTTCGACAAGCTAGGCTTCCTTTCTTATGTTGTGAATGAAGCAGACTATAAATACCCCTAGTCTGTCTTCTAACAACACTTTCTTCACAGTTAAACACAACATTTCTTCAACTATCCTGTTATTTCTTTACCAGTTGCTGTTGCTTCACTCTTCTCACATTTGATCATCATCAACATGCGCCTTCCTTCTATTCTATCTATGCTTCTCCCCCTCGCCGCCACTGTGTCTGCACGGGTTACTATTGGCGAGGGTTGCAGTGGAAGTGGATATGACTGTACTGTAGACTCTAATGCAGTTGCAGTTTGCAATGGCAGTCAGTGGGTACTAGCCGCTCAGTGTGGAAAGGCATGCTGTGTGTGGCCTGGTACTCCCGCACCTTATTGCTCTTGTTAAGAGAAAGTTCAGGTAGGCGTCTCCGGTTGAGAGACCAAGCATACTGCCCTTGCAAAAAGTATTTACAAAACTTTTATAGTCGATCTGGGCTTACGATCTAAATTGGCTGGTTTTGGTTTGTGTCCTGGAACGGCTAGTGCATTCAATCTTCAAACTATATGAAGAAGACATGGCATATGAAAGCAACACTTGGATGGAAAGGAAAACAACTTGTGCTTATACGGGCTATGTATCTAAGGAGTTACTACAAGCATTGTCTTTAGCTGATGATGTCACCCGTGCACTATATGCAGAAATGATCTGACAAGAATATGTCACTTTGAGCAAGTTCATGCAGCAAGTAGCATCCTTTTAGCACATAATCAGCAAATACGCAAGTAGTTAGTTCCAGCCTGAGGTTAATAAATATCAAACATTTACGACGGCCTAGTAGTTCATATGTTAATAAACAGGGACATGTTGCCGGATTGGCTAAGAACAGGCAGTCGGTCTATGGCGATACAATAAAACTTACACTTTGACTACAGTAAACATCTGTCTCCGCGCGTTAAGTTGCCCCTGCCAAGGACGAACCATTTCAGACAGCCTTCCAGTCAACTGGGTGGTTCCCCAACAGAGATCTCGTCATGCCAGCTTTTGACCAGGTCCATGTCAATCCAGAACCCAAAGCTAGGGAGCCTTTATAATTCAGCTTCCATAAAGGAGAAGTGGTACACGGACAATTCTATTAGATCAGAAAATGAGAAATATAGGCGCTGTAGAAGGCTTGGCCCAAGCGAACACGTCTTCGATCACTTTCAGCAGCAGGAAGATCCAGTGCAGTACGTCACACACCGTTCGGCTATAGCCAGAAGTTAATACTAAGTCTGCAGCTGTCCCCATGCAGAGCAATTCTAGTGCAATATATATGGATGGTGCCGTCCATTATCCTCTGAGAAAATACTGTACCTGGTTAATGTGAATTATGGAGCTGTCTAGTAATTTGCTAGACATTGCTTGGACTAGACTCAAGGATATACAAGTACACATCATGATTAACTTTATTTATTATTAAGAGTCATAAGAGAGAGTAAAATACAACCTCATCCACAGGAGTCTCCACTAGCTGAAGTCCATTATAGAGCCAGGGAAGAATACGAAATAGACTCACCCTCATCCTGCATTCTGTGGATTATAGCTAATTGAGTAGTTATAATTCAAGGGTAATATCTATAGATTATAGTGGCGCTTTTTTTAGATTATAGCACCCAAGAACCTTTTTTGCAATACCTGTACTAACAGGGCCATTTCGTCTCTACTCCAACGACTGGGTCTCCGTATAGCTCTCCTTGGGTATTGAATAGTGGGTAATCAGGATGAAATGTTAAAGTGCGGAAGGAATGTCTCAGAATTAATTAGTGATAATCTCTGCATGATTAATAAAAGCCCAACAATTTATCTTTCATACTCTGCTCCTGATTAATGTGGTAGTATTCGAAATAGGCCGCTCTTGCTGCGTTCGACCGTGGATGATGTCAATGCAATGTGCTTGCTCAATCAAGCCCCTTTGGAATAATGAGGCACTGACTGAAGTTGAACTTCTATCTTCGATCATTTTCGGCAGCAGGAACCGAAGCACATATCAGCCGCTGCATCCGCATTAACAAAACTGGTCTCGTCCCTCGAATGGAGAACGTACCGTTGAAACTCTGCGCTGCCGTCCGCGGAGGACGTTCTCTATACGGTCTCCTACACGAATCAGCTTCCTTCCATGGTGCTAGTCAGTGATAGACTTACTGTGCTACCAGCGTAATCTCGGAGCTGGAATCATCCACACGGAGCGACGTTGGTGTTTCGTGTATATCTTCCTTTTTGCGTCTTAGGAAGAGCAGAATCGAGTGAGCTTTGGAGACTTGGGACATGCTTCCATAGGTACTTTAAATAATTTACTGGGATATACGGTAGATGTTAGCTCAAGACGGTGATGGGCTTGACATATTTATATAGATCGTGCTCAATAACGAGGCTGCCGTAGTCCAGGAACAACGTCATAACTATAACTAGGTTTAAATAATTCTATCGGCATCCGTTATAACCCCTTCCTGCTGATCAACCCAATTATATTACACATGGACTAATGGTCCGCATGCTGCGTTCGAGGACTTCGGCGAATTTACACTAGATGCCGACGGCCGACGGCCGATGCATATCCCGATTAGGGCAGGAATTGGCCGAGACAATTTCCACTCAAGCCAGCGAACCAAAGAATAAGCGAATTACATGGCTAAATTTAAGATGTAAAAAAAGGATATCATTTACTATCATCCTCAGTAATCACATGCTGCACATGCTGCGGGAGCACAAACGTCTGCGCCAGACCCGCCCAATGCATCGCGTCCAACCTCGTTAACCCCAGCTTCATCATCGGGAAGCTCTGGCTCTGACACCTCAGCACGCGCAGCCACGAGTCGACTAGGTGTTTGCCCTTGACTGCACGGTCGGCGTTGGGCGCTTGCACCAGCAGCAGCATGGTGAAGTTGGAGACTGTCGCGAAGCCGATGCGGGACCCTAACATGTTGATTAGTAGACGTGAATATAGGTAAAGGTGGTGGAAGGAGACCTACACGAGTACCAGAAACCTGTGAAGTCACTCGCTGTCAGTCGTCTCGTGAAGCTGATTACGATGGAGGCGCATCGTTCCGCCGCATTGAGTGTTGCTTCTCCTGTGCCGTGGTCGTCTGACAACTCCACGGCCGGGAAGGACTCGATTTCTGGGAGGTCGGCAAAGTCGAGAATAGAGTCGTCTTCTGCTACTAGGGCAGAGTCGGCAGAGGCTGTCGGCAACTCGTCCAAGTCGAAGATGAGCGGCGGACTGGAGGAGCGGGCCATGGGCCGTAGCATGGCGCGGTAGATGAAAATGACGAGGATGAGGTAGGCGAAGTGGATGGAGGTCGGGTACGGGGCTAGTCCACTTACTGATTTGCTCCAGTTGGGAAGTCGGAAGCTCTCCGGCAGGGACGAGTACCAGCCGTTAAGCTTCTCGAGCAATGGGCGGCCGGTGTCGTGCGATGCGTTGAATTTCTCGGATAGGAACTGCGAGGCGCGCAGTGTGCTACATCGCCCCATGTCAGTCATGCGACAAAGCAGCAGGGCCAGAGGCACACGGGAACACAAGCCCACAAGGCCGGGGATACAAGGATGCAGATCTGCAGGAAGAACTTACTAGAACGATACGTAGATGTCCTCGGCGATCCTGGACAAATCTACCAAATACCGGAACGGTACTTCCATCTCTGGCGAATTCGACTGGTGGATAGCCGGCGAGGACGAGGAGGCCCCGCGTGATTGGAATGTGAAATCCGCCGAATCGAGCTCACTCACGTCCCACTCTTCATGGTGGATGTACGCCGGTCGACCCAGCAGCAAAGACCTCCACTTATCTTCGGCATAAACGGCCCACCAGAGCCGCCGGCGCAGACGCTTTTCCCACGCGGGAATTCCCCACATC
This sequence comes from Aspergillus pseudoviridinutans, assembly GCF_018340605.1. NCBI lineage: Eukaryota > Fungi > Ascomycota > Eurotiomycetes > Eurotiales > Aspergillaceae > Aspergillus > Aspergillus pseudoviridinutans. The sequence goes on along the minus strand of NW_025091290.1, from coordinate 93,595 downwards.
CGACATTCGATGTGCAGACCCAGCGAAGAGGCCAGGCCCACGATGGTGCCGACGAAGGACCAGACGAATGGCGAATCGGCCACGCTGCTGCGTCTCTCGTCAGCGGGCTTGTGCACGTACAGTAGAGCGGCCTGCAGGACGGCTAGGTGCGGGGTGTGGATCTCTTCGGCCAGGAGCTCGTAGACCATGCGCCAAAGGCGGTCGACAGGCGGTGCGTTGTAGGTGTTGAGTACGCAGAGGTAGTCATCGTGAGCGGCGAAAGGGAGGGCCGAGGCGTAGATCGCCGCCAGCAGATGCACGGGGGTGCGATCCAGGGCCCATGGTTCCGGGATTTGGCACGAGGGGGTCAATCCCAGCTGCGAGCGTGAGATGACGGGCCACGCAGGAAAGATATACTTGACGAACCTAGGAAGTCAGCATGCTTCTACTCCAGAACGCAAAATACAGAACAACATACAGCGAGACTAATTTTCGACCGTAGTCATGCGGCACCAAGCGATTGAGTTCGTCACGCGAGGCAGCACTGCCATCCATTTTGGTCTCCTGCTTGGCCGACGTCGCCAGATCATCCGCCGAGATCATAAAATGCACAGGAATCCTTTCGGCCGTAGGAACCCCACCTGCATTGCGAAAATGGACCTTGTAGAAGCACTTGACGCCTGAATCATCAAAAGAACAATGCCGGAGCAGCCACGGATCGGACTCTGCAGAGGCGCCGAACAGTTGGGCGGAAAATCCCTCGAGCTGATCGAGGCTCTGCACGAATTGCGTAGCCGACCGACCTACAGTAACCGGGTGGCTGGAGACTACCGGCGACAGTCCATCTGGAGGAGCCTGTACGTCGAACGACTGTTGCGGCTGGACTACGACATTGCTCACAGAGGCGGCACGAGAGGGAGCAGCCGGTAAGGGTCCATCCCAGGAAGAGAACAGCGAGGCATCCGCACCTGCAGGCACTGTAATGTTTGATGTGCGGTCGCTTTGGGAATTGGCCTGCGATACTTGCCTGATGCGCTTTGGAGGCGGATTGTCAAAGGTGCATTGAAGATCGGCCGAGCGGCATCGCAAACACGGAATACCTCCCTCGGTCTGGCAGCCCAGTTTTCTCTCGCGGCATTGATCACAGGGTCGTTGCCGTTTCGAACGATACCGTCTGGCAGACATTTTTGCCTCCTGTGCATTCGTTGTCTTTCTCATGAGGAAAAGCTGCTGACAAGAGGGGACAATGAATGACGTTCATGGGGTATGGATGCCTCAGGCATGAGATTTCAGCCGTCGGCGAACCGGCGAAGCTCAGCCAGTCAGGCAGCGTCATATCATCCACCGCGTTGGCCGACGACAGAAAAATTGAAATCTTGACAAACGATACTATTTTTGCTTGATGAAATCCATTAGTGGTCTTGAAATCGGGCAATGGCTATGAAAGCTAGAGGTTTACTAGATTCGCAAACTATAAAGCCATCATGTATGTCCCTTTGGCTGTTTTCTATACCTGGCAAGACAAACCAGCCGATAGCCACACGAATAAATGCGGAAGTTCGACCTCGAAAATAATAGCGCTAATGATGATAAATTCCCCGAAGGCGGCCTGTCCGCCTCTCTTGTCGTCCTGGGCAGTTTCAGCGCCATCATGGGCGGCCTAGGGCTCATGAACAGCATCGGCATCTACCAAGCCTGGATCGCTTCTCACCAGCTGCACTCCCTATCAGCCGGGCGGATCGGCTGGATCTTCGGGGTCTACAACTTCCTCGTCTTCTTTGGCGGGATCCAGATTGGTCCCGTCTTTGACGCACGCGGTCCCAGACTCCTCATGCTGCTCGGCTCTGCGCTGCTGGTAGCCATGTTCGTCCTCCTCGGCTTCTGCCGCGAATACTGGCATTTCTTCCTAGTACTAGGCGTGCTAGGCGGCTTGGGGACGTCGTTCATTTTCATAGTCCCCGTCGCGAGCATCGGCCATTTCTTCGCTACGCGGCGCGGCACCGCAACTGGMCTCGCCATGTCCGGGGGCAGCCTCGGAGGCGTCATGTTCCCCCTGGTGCTCGACCATCTCTCGCCGCGGGTGGGATTCGCCTGGGCTACGCGGATCGTCGGCCTGATCACTCTCTGTCTTCTCGTTCCCGGTTGTATCCTGATCAGAGCTCGTCTGCCCCGCAAGGCGCCCGGCGGTGGCAGGAAACAGCTTCTGCCGGACTTGGCCATCCTGTGGTCCCTGCCACTGGCATTGACGACGCTTGGCGTGTTCTTCATCGAGTGGGGGTTCTTCATTCCGCTGGAGTACATTGCTTCGTATGCACTGGCTTCTGGGCTCCCGCCGCGCCTTGCCTCGCTCATGGTGGTCTTTCTCAACGCGGGCTCGTTCCCCGGCCGCTGGTTGCCGGGGATTTTAGCGGATCGGGTCGGACGGTTTAACACGCTGATCCTGACGAACGTGTTGTGTTTGGTGTCTGTGCTGGCCATCTGGTTACCCGCAAAGGGGAATGTCGTCGCGATCGTGGTCTTTGCCGTGGTGTTTGGATTTGGCAGCGGGAGTAACATCAGTCTTGTGCCCGTGTGTGTGGGCGAATTGTGTCCGACGGAGCAGTATGGGCGGTACTACACGACGGTTTACACGATTGTGAGTCTGGGAGCGCTGACGGGGGTCCCTATTGCCGGGGAGATTCTGCACAGGTGCCAAGGGGAGTACTGGGGGTTGATTGTGTTCTCGGGATGTGCGTATGCAGCGGGATTGGGGTGTTTTATTGTGGTGCACTGGATGCCAAGACGTTGATTTGAGACTACAAATGGGGATAAAATAGAATATTATGGATATAAAAGTATATGCAAGAAAATTTAGACGATCATATCATCATGCCAGTTTGGCGTCGCGAGAGTGATGTCTATCCCATCAGCAACTTTATACATATACAGATCACTCTGCCAGAGAGAAAAATGAAAGAAAGGGAAACAGAGGGGGCAAAATTAGGCTTACGCAAAGTCCTCATCAAACTTCTCCTCAGTCTCCTTCTGACAATCGAACCCGAAAATCTCCCGCTGCACATCCGCATCCGCCCAATTTCCCATTAGGACTTATATTTCGGTTCTACTCTAAGGCTTGCTAAATGAGGGGTCCTGCTGCGGCTTGATTGACAAACTGCAGCTAAGGGGAGTTTCCCGGCAGGTTCCCAAGGAGGTTGAGCCTACACCTTACGCCGTGATCAACTGCAGATGGCAACTACGAAGAACGCCTCTGAAATGATCGCTGAGATGTTATAAGCGCAAACCCGTATTTTTGGTCCTTATATAACATAAATCCCGACATTGTAACAGCAGCCCTCCTGAAAAGAAACACGTAATAGGAGAGGCCAAAGTCACTGTGCCGCAAACGCAGCCGCATAGACATTCATGTCCTTCACAAACCCGCCTAACCTTCTCGGCCTCCAGCCAAGAAGCTGCTCAGCCCGCGCAGAAGAGCCCCGGAACGTCGTACTCATAGCTTTAGCGAACTTGTCCCCGCCAGCACCCTTCAGCGTCACCGTCCCTTTGAAACCCCAACATATAGCCATGGATTCGAAGATCTCGCGCATGCTCTCCTGGCTTGTAACCAGGTCAAAAACAGGGTATACACCCGTTCCGGAGACACAAGGGAGCTTCGCAATAGCACACTGAAAGCCTCTCGCCACGTCGTCGACATGTACCAGACCCGGTCTTGCATCCGCGTCCAAAGGGATCTCAATCGGCGTCTTCTCTCCACCCCTCGCTGCGTTGAGAAGGGGCGTCACGAAAGACGACCAGATCGTTAGTTCCCTGCCGTAAATCAAGGCGGGCCGGAGAATCATCACGTCCAGCACTTCGGTCGCGTTTAGTATCTGCTTTTCGAGATCAAGTCGCCAGGCAACTAGCTCCGGGGCAGGGGAGGGTGCCAGATCTACGACGGAGAGGTCGTTAACGGCTCTGGAAGATGAGCCGTGCACCCAGGTCCCGGAGCAGTAGATGAAGCCAAGCTTTGGTCCTTTCACGCCGTGACGCCCGTATTCCTTCTGCCGTTCCTGACCGATGAGCATCACATTGCGGAGGAAACTGTAAGAATCCTGGTTTGCGCCTGAGACGTCGACTACGATGTCAATGTTCTCGGAGCGGATAACGGAGAGATACGGCTCTGGATCTTCGACCGGGTTGCTGCAGAGAACCGGTATTATCTCCTGTCCGGCGAGCTGGACTGCTTTCTCGCGTGAACGCGCCACGCCGTAGACTGTGTGTTGGCCAGACTGGACGAGCCTGTTGGCTACGTGCTTGCCTAGATATCCGGTTGCTCCTAGGATGAGGACTTTCGACATGTTGGAATTGGAGAAGAAATGGAATGAAAAGGATTTATGCTGATTGATTGACCTGCCCTATACAGAACACAGAGAGATGGATAGTATGTGATTTTGTCGAAGCTAGGATTTATATAATGCTTATATTCGGACTTAGTAAGACTAAAAACCGTGAAGGTTTATGCTCCCGGCTTTATCCTCCTCCGCGGTTTTAAATCCGGCTGCAGGTAAGCACCTGACATCAGGCCTGGTCAATAGCTCTCAAGTTCCGCTGGATCTAAACCATAGTCCATAATGATGGTTTGAACCTAGCTTTGGACATCTCTCTCTTGTCGTAGTGAGTGTCAGTCCGAAGACACTACTGTACCTAGTAGTTACTCACTCCCGGTCCCTACCGGACCCGCCCGAGAACTACGGATAGAAAGCATGGAAGATGGAGAGCCCAGTTTATTCCACAATAGTGTTGGACCAGAATACATAATCCCTGTATTCAGAACTTCAGGGACTAACGAGCACCTGCCGCTAGGGTCCTACATTTATCATGAAGGCCCTATTAGCGTCTCGCCCGGACTAACGTGCCTTGTCGTCGAACCACCGCAACGAAGAGGTTAATGCGGATATACCTCACTAAGCCCTGCTGAGCCTGAAGTGATGCCCAGGTAGGGCATAAGAGGAGCTGCTCGATCGCATTTGAGTTTACGATTTCGGATTTCGGATCTACTTATATACCATCCTCTCCAAGGTTACTGTATGTTTTTAATGCTTTATTCTGCTTTTCTATATGCGGTTGTCATTGTTCATCCTATTCACTTAAAATGTATCTGCCTGGGACAGAGCCTTGTCTGTGTAGCGTCCGTGGAGACAGAAAAAGAGTCCATCCGCAGTGACGATCTTAGTGAAACTTGGGAATGATAACATAATGAATGGTAGAGTTACATGCAAACAAATCAGTTCGAATATGTAGTCCTGAAGGGCTACTATAACTGTGTTGATTGGTTCATCGCATTACCGGCTGGTATATGTACATAGGCCTTGCCATCCATCAATAGGGTATATCTCTTCATTAAAGTGACACATAAAATGGAAGGAAAGAAAATAGAAGGTAACAAGAAGGTAAAAAGGAGGGTAAAAAAGAGGGTTAAGAAGTCAAAAAGTAAAGAAGAAAATCAGACATTCATCCCATGCATCGTTTTGCCCGAGTCTATCGACACCGTCCGGGTCTTGACGAACTTGGGCCACGTATTGGTGAGAACGAGGTACTTGATGCTCTCCTGCGCATCGTCAAAGACATTCGGCCCGAACGACTCGGGAACATCACCCCAGTATTGCACGCGATCATGAATGGCGCTCACGGAGCTCTGCAGCTCCTTTTGCGAGTTATTCGAATAGGTCGGCGACGCGGGTGGCTTGAAGGTATCAAAAGGAGTGGCGGGATCGACCTCGCGCTCGTCACCGTACAGGATTCGAGCGGGCTGCTCAAAAACGTCTTGAAGCTTTCGGAGATCCTGAGACGAGATGTTGATGGGAAACTCGGCGTGCGTGACGCTGATGAACTCGGCGTAGATGCGCAACGCGCGGTTGAATCGCTCGCGGATCAAGTCCTCAGTGTTGCTGTCCCGAGGGGCGGTGTTATCCCGGATGGCCTTGGGGAAGGAGTCTTTCCATTCGGCGACACTGGTCAAAAAAGCAATATTCTCGCCGGAAAAGTCGCTGAGGGCGGAGAATCGCTGGAGAGGTGCTGGGTCTCGCTCGAGGGCATACTCGAGAGCGCCCATGGTCAGGATACTGTCACGAGAGTGGTTGGTCTGGACGGAGCCGTTGGTGGACTTGCCGCCGGTCATGATGGATTCGACCAGAGTGGCCGTCTCGGCAAGGGATTTGCTGGCCGAGCTGTTTTTCTTGTTCTTTTCCTCCCACTGCGCGATGGCGTCGAGGGTCTCCTTGCGGAGCGCCTGGTGGCGCATTACCTCCCAGCAGGGAAGGAAGACGGTGAAGATCTCCATGACCAGGATCGAAAGACATACCCTACAGTCCATTAGAAAATATAGGGGAGAGGAAGATCGAGTCGCTCAAGCACTTACCACTGTGGAGGCAGCCAGACTTGGTTCACTTTGTCAAACGCAGGGACGTAGAGGGAAATAAGCCACAGGGGGGCGCCGGGGAGACTGAACGCGACGTGAATTAGACGGAGAATACATCGTTTTGGTGGCGTACTCACTTGGCTATAGCACAGCCGATGGTCTGAACTCGCCAGCCATGGGTATCGCGGATATTGCGAGACTTCCAGAGAACAATAGGAGCAAAGATCCAGGCCCAAAACAGTTGCCAAAAGATACTCGGCCACCTGGATGCTGTTAGCTCCTCCGCTCACATCAGACGATTCTAGTGCTTCGTACCACTCCCAGCCCCGACCCATCGCCGATAACTGGGCCATTTTGGGACCGGTAACCTCTGTGCCTGGAATTCCCCAAGTGGGATGCCACTTGCGCGAAATCAACCACATGATGATAGTGAGCAGGATCTGGGCAATCATCCCCATTCCAACGAGAACAAGGATCCTGGTATTGTAATCGAGACGCTTGAAGCGGCCGATCAGGCCGCTCTTCTTTTGGTTCGGACCGAAATCGATGAGTCGACGATCGTTGTAGACATATTTCTCCTGGAGCTTTGCGACGTAAAGGAAACGACTGTTGGACGCGTGAAAGAGAGCGATTCCGCATGGTAGAAAAGTGCCCATGATCCAGAACTGAGCATCTCCCGGCATGATGGGGCCGATCATGGTGCCGAACTGGACAGGGGCGTAATACAAATGAAGGAGAACGATAGCAGAGAGCGACAGGCCGAGGCCTCGGATGCGCAGAATAGGAGTGTCCCGACGAGCGATGAGATAGGCAATGCCACTGGCGACGAGGACTGTCCAGACGCCTGCCCAGGTGGCCCACCAGATGCTTACCGGACTGTATACAGGCTCCGGCTTCGAGTCGGGCGTGACTCCTAGTTCCGACCCCATATTGACCGGTTTGATTGAAACAAAGGATTAAGGAAAATGAGCGAGTGACTGAGTGAGCGACATGGTGGAAAGAAAGGAGAAAGAAGAGCTGGGACGGCTGTTAATATTAGTCTGAACAACCGGTAGCGGGCCCATGCAGGCTCATGAAACCCATTGTTAAACAAACTTTGCCGGTTTACCTGGTACTAATACAAAGCTGGATCGATCGGCGTTGACGAGGGCATATATCGGGGGGGAGATGGCGAAATATCAAGATTAGATACTGAACATACGACTCCAGTGCCACAGCGTAGCAACGAGGCTGCGAAAGGCGGCCACGTTCTTGGCCTCATGGCCGGGTGTGCCTGAATATCGATCTATTGCCTTGGTGGGAGTCGCCCAGGACGATCAGCGAACTACTTCGTGCCATTGGTTCTGCAGCGTTGGATCGTGGGGGGGTCGAGATGTGCTAGTTCATGCGTCGCCCCACTAATCACGGACTAGTCTCATTGTTATTTGGAATTCTGATCGTTCGTTTCTGCCCACGGTCCAGTTTCACAATCTATGCTCCACTTTTATCTACCTACTTCCTACGGCGTACTCCGTAGACATGAGAGACTCGCGGGAAAACCGGGAAGCATCCTTGGTAGCGTTGAAGCTAGTAGAGAGCTAGATGTAGATAGGAAGCTCTCGCGGGGCCCACTTATCCTGCAGATCTTGGAGACTTGGAGAGACCGAGAAGTGAGAAAGCTTTGCTTTGATGCATTCCTGCCCATGATTTCCCTTCCATTTGGCCAGCATTCCCCTGATCTTCAAGGAAGATTGCCTGATGCATTGGAGATTGCCTGCAAGATCGTATGTTCAAACCCCGACGAGAAGCGCTCATTTGATATCCAACAGGTGGATCGTATGCTTGTCGCCGCTTGGATGCAGCTCGCCTTCTCATGCAGGTCATATGGACAAGGATGATGTTATCGCGCGATATCTGCCCCAACTGTACCTATTATCGTCTCTGCGGCCTGCCACCCTAGTCCTGATTGTCACTTCTCTGATCCAACTTTTCAGATTCTTGGCCACGAATTCTATGAATCCTTTGAAGGATTGCTTTGAATGCATCTCTGACAGGCCGCATATTGACTCCAGTGCCACTGTGCGTATAACATGTTGCTCTATTTGTCTATCCACCAGATACTGATCAGTGGACTAACAGACTTCCCAAGAACCGGCGCGAAGACGTTGGCGCCCACAGACCGCAGGATGGCAGTGCCCATGCCGTTTTCCCGCTTTGGACACGAAAGGAAAAACTCGGGTTGATCACTATATTCAAGGGTCTAGAGTGGACATTATTCGTTGAGGACCATATCCCATTAGGTGCGCCGGTATATTTCAGGAACACCCAAATCTGAAGGTGGTTAATATGGCAGCACCAAGATGAGCAGAGCTGATCTAGTGGTGTTCTTAAGCATTGTGAATTATTTTTGTCTGTGCCACCTTCTAGTCTTGAATGATACCTAGTTTTATGCCTGTAACAGCCCGTCTCTGCAAGGTCCCTCGTGATGGCGAACTGAGCCCCTGCAGGAGTGTAACTCCGAGCCTGTTATTGAACTACTGTAACTGTCTTATCTGACCACTATAGTCACACTGACTACCTAGACTTCCATTACTATCCTCTTGCGGTTGTTAAATGTTGTTATCATAGTATTCCTAAATCTAAAGTCGCTAGAGGTCAGCGTTTGTGGCTAAGTACCTTACTTGGTTGGGCACCCGGCCTATCCACCATGTATAGAAAAAATAAAGCTTTATAGGAGATACATGGTAATTACTATTCCTCCGATTTAGATGTAAACATTTGATATGTATGAAGTTGAATGAGTGGTAGTTGTTAATCATTTTTCCCTATAGTCACGAATATATTTTATCACACTTAACGCTGACATATTTAACGCAGCCTGAATACTCACAACCACAAGACGGTCGGATTGATTATTGTAATTTAAATCAGTATGATATTGACCACCCGCTGAGATCAAAAGTTCTAGGAATATGTCTTAAGTAGCGTTCAAATCGTCCTGACACCCCACAGTACGACTCAACGATTCAGCCGGTTTTGAAGATGCAAGTCATCGACCCGCTGAGTCTCCTACTCCACTGCATTAGAGCATTAGCGTCAATCTCACTCCATCTGGCCGTTTTTGAGCGGTGTGGGTGAAGCGGTTATGCATCATGGATGGCTTGCATCTCGTAGTGTCGTTTTGATTGGAGAATTCCCTCCCATCCCGGCTGCGACCACATCACCAGCCATTAATTGAAGGCAAAGCTCAAGACGTAGATATCCAGAAGACTAACTCCTTATGATGGCCCCCTCAGCAACGATGGCCCCGGTGGACGCTGATTTAGGATGGAACGAGAGAGATGGACTGCGAATTGCCGTCCTCGGTTGGGCGGGACATCCTTTGCATTCGGCAAATAGCGGAAATCGAGATTGTCTCACTCTGCGAGCCAGGAGAACTCAGCAGAGCGTTGCTCAGCGGGATCTTTGGCGTGTCTTGTATGCCGAATGCTTTTTTGGGAGCGTGCTGAAACTGCCACCTCTGCCTGGGCGCATTCCATTCCCTTTTTGGGCTTGTGGATCATGTCCACCCCTCAAGGGTCGTCGCGGCAGGTGGTGATTTTGTACTAGTGAGCAGGTCATGTCGCGGAATATGACTATAGGGCCGGTTGATGAGATTTGTGAACTTCTTGCTGTTTTTGTGAGCAGTCCGCAGAGAATGCTGGACTCTCTCCGTGGGTAACATGTTATATGTGGCCGTTGGTCTTGGGCTACGTCTAGCTTATTTTTAAATAAGAAACTTGCACTACTAGATATAGACAGATTAATACAAGAGCCTTACTATGATTGATATACACCTAGCAAACTTTCACTACATGTATGCTGCGAGGATATTAGACTTCAAAAATTCTTACGTGAATGGATGGAGCAAAACAGTAGTAATAGTCTCTGTAATATGTATCTATTAGTTCTCTACATGCCAGTAGCACTTAAAATGGTGCCGGCTATTGATAAGCCACACCAGAAAGAACTACCGTCATCTGCTCATATATGGAAAAGACAATGCCGCCACTGAGCAATAGCCTTCCCAGCCGCATTGTACTGCCCTTCCAGAACCCCCGGACTCCATGCTCGTAGTACACGCTCTGAACTGCTTCGACGAGGCCTGCGCCCTGGACGCCCTGCGCGCGGGTCTTGACCGTGTCAAAAGGCTGCGTGGCGTAGACTGTGACGACCCCGGCAACGGCACCCATTGCAAAGGTCGTGAAGACACCCTGGGCCAATCCCTGTGCCTTGGCCACCTCCTTGAGGATATTGTAAGTCCCCATCCGCACTGCAGAGGTGGCTGATTGTTTGAGTGTCGTGGGGATCAGACCGCGGTATAGTTCCGTGAATCCATGGGCTCGAACGAGCACCTGCACCGCGTGCATGCTGGACCGGAATTGTTTCGTGTGCTTTGCATCGTCGACTCTTGCACCTGGATCAGCAAGGTTCCTCAGGTCTGTTAGGGCGAGGGGTTAAGAATGGCTACGCACAATGCGGTTTTGATTCTCTCCGTCGGAGTGACTGCAATTACACTCTCTGTTGCGCCTGCGACGACACCGGCGAGGATGCCCCGTGCTGGCGAGAGTGACCCCCGCTCATCGGATAACGAACTTTTGATGGTGTCGTAGGAAAGGAATCTAACTGCCGCTTTGGCGGTGGTGCCCTGCAAACCGTTAGAGCTAGTGGCAGTGGCAGATGAACGCTGGAATTGACCATGATGAGCGTGGAGCAACCGGTATACAAAGCACCGATGCCTTCATGTTGAGCAACCTTGAAGATCAGCTGCAGCGGATTCGAAGAAGTGACGGCCGTGCGGCTCTGCAGGAGTTGGACTCGAGTTTTGGCATATTCAAATGGATACTGAATGTGTCAGTCATTATACGCTGGAATCAGGTCACGGTGCTGTAGATAATAACTTACTGTGACTGCCGCCTCTGCGCMCCCGGCCACTCCGCCGGCAATCAAGGAGACCCACTGCGGGGGATGATGCTGAGAAGAATTAGCATTTCTGCCTCCTTAGTAATACTGTAGTCGGATAAACCCACCTTTTGTGGCTGGTCTCGTACGGGCTGAGTCATTGCTTGAGCGATATTGTCCAATCCTGTGGCTGGGTTGCATTCCCTCTTATAACCTTATCTTACAGCGGGCAGTAGTGGCGGCTCAGACGGAAGGAAACTTGCCGCGGAAAACAACAGTCCGTTGATTTTGACCAGATTTCATCCCCTCATCTTCACCCTCCAGAACTCCAGCAAAATTGTAAGCCATGGAAAGAAGTCGTCCGTCCCGTTCCCGAAGAGCAGCCAAGGCCTGCATGTTCTGCCGGCGCAGAAAGGTGACTGAGCTCGCGAATTCCGGCCGGACTGATTGCGACATGCCGCTAACGTCATTCTCCAGCTGCGCTGCGACGAGAAACCGACCTGCTCCAACTGCCAGGGATATGGAAAAGAATGTGTCTACATGACTGGTTCTCCGCGGCCAAGGTACGCATCAGTACACCCGTTCAACATAACAGGAGAAAAATGGAACTAAACCTGCAAGACCGTCCAATGCCCGGATTGCTCGGCTGCTGGCCGAAAATGAGAAGCTTCGAGAACGGCTAGGAGAGAGCGGTGCCGGCCTGGTGCAGGATCCTCCGCGACAGGACGCAGTTCAGCCCAGCGCAGGGGTCCAGGAACAGTCCGACGTCGACAAACGAGGCCATCCCCAGTCGGTGGTCTCGGGCATGTTTGTTTCGGCGAACGGGGATTCCAGCTATCATGGTCTGACCAGTACGTTGTTTGATGATGCCCGGATCAGCCGGCAAAGCCAGATGCAGCTGGCTGATTACTCTGGCCCGGTGGAGCCCATTCGCAAACAACTCATGGGGGAAGCGGCTTATCAGAGTATGTCCTGGCCACACATCAGCCAAGGAGTTAATTACTCATAAGTCATAGGACAACTAGAGGAATTGAACTTTCGACAAGGAAAGCTGGACTTTGATGGCGTCGACCCGGAGCTGGGGATGCATCTGCTGTCCCTACACTGGAATCGGCAGCACCACTCCTTTCTGATTACCTATCGCCCAGCATTCATGCGCGACATGGCCACCAATGGTCCCTACTTTTCCAAATTACTGCTTAACGCCATCTACTTTGGAGCATCAAAGTTCAGCAACCGCCCAGAGGTCCGGAAAGATCCCGACGATGCGCGGACGGCGGGGTGGACGTTTCGGATGAGGGTCAAGGAACTGCTGGGCAGTGCTTTGGATCGGAGTGAGATCACCACGATTCAAGCCCTGCTGGTCATGACGAGCTCTCTTTTTGCATTGGGGGACGAGCGTAGTGCCGCGTGGCTGTATGCCGGGACTGCCTTTCGAATGATCATCGACCTCGGGATGCATGTGGATGCGACGCTGCTTCCCAACATGCGCCGGCTCTCTGGCGAGGATCTCGAGATCCGTCGGCGCGTCTTCTGGGGCGCCTTTGTGGTCGACAAGATTCAGTCCTTGTATCAGGGGCGCCCAGCCAGCCTCCAGCACTTTGACACCAAGGTCCAGCTGTCTTTCCTTGACCATTTCGAGGAGCTCGAGCCCTGGCAGCCGTTTGCATATTCCGATGTGCAGTCGTACCCGGGGTCTCCGGCCTACAGCGTGTCGACATTCACCCAGCTCTGCAAACTGTCGCTGATCCTGAACGAGATTCTCAACAAGGTCTACTCGGAAAGGAGCTCCAACCGCTCGCCCCAGGATCTTATCGCGAATCTCAACGCACTGGACTTGCAACTCAAGAACTGGCATGCCGCCCTCCCAGACCACTTACGATTCGACAACGAGACCACGGGCGCAGTCCCGCCGCCTCATGTCCTCTCGCTGCTGGCACTGTACAACGTCCTGGTCATCCTTCTCCACCGACCTTTTGTCTCCGAAGGGCATCTTCACACCGCAGACGCGTCGGTTGCCTTGAGTTCGTTCACCACCTGTACGGCCGCGGCATCCGGTATTCTGCATTTACTCCAAGCCTATGACCACACCTTTTCTATTCGACGAGCGCCGTATCTGATCTCGTACGCCACGTACGTAGCGGCGACGATCTTTGTGCGAGTGGCCGCGCAACGAGAAGGTGCCAGCCGAGCCCATTCGAGTCTCCGCACCTGTCTGGACATCTTCCAGAAAAACGAAGAGACCAATTGGGCGGTGCGACGAGCTCACAACGTCATCCTGCACCTGATGGAGCGCATGGGCGTTCACTTGGACCCTCACCCCGCCGGGCCCCCCGAGGCTGAGCGAAGCATGGTCGAGCAGACTCAGAACCTGGGAGACCATCCATGCGGCAGACCCCTTGGACGGGAAGGTGCTGGTAGTCGAGAGCCTCCGCCAGATATCGAGGTGTCTGAACTGGACATTGATATGATCATTCAAAGTTTTATTCGCACGCAGCCCAGACCCGCCGAGGAGCAGCCCTTTTATGAACCCGTGGAGCCCCTTTTCGGCTCTGCTGTGGCTCACCCGCCTCACCCGCCTCACCAGGGTGCTTCGACTCTATCTATGCCTTCCACTGCTCCGGATTCAATGTCTTATGTGCCATTCGATGATATGCTGTTTGGGTTTAACGGGTCTCCGCAGGACAATCTGTTTGGCGATTGATTCTTAGATTTCATGATTTTTATCTTAGCTTGAGGAATATATGTAGGATAGTCACAGGTGTTGTAAAGTAGTATTAGTTGTGACGGTTAGCGGGGCGCCAGAAATGGCTCTCATTAAACTGCTGCGCTGCCGTCCGCCACTGCTTGCCCTATTTGGGTATGTTATTGCCCTTCGCAGTATAATGTTTACTTCTTTGGGGATAGTGATGCCTCTTGCCACTTTTGTCCATTTCTCCTGCTGCCTCAACGCATCCACTCCTTCTATATAAGCCTGACATCTCTCCCTTGAACGACCACGCACTTCCTCTTCCCCCTTTTCCCTTACTATATCAGTTGCTGGTGCTTTGGCCTCTTTTCCCTGGATGCCGTGTTATCCGATGATTGCCCTTTTCCTGGTATAGCGTCCAACTCCATTCTTTTCGCCCCTGCGGCTACGGAGTCGCCGACAGGTCATTGGAATGATAGAGACCCGGTACCATTGCTTCATTGAAATTGTGAGTTATCTGTCACTAGCAGGGGTATATGTCAGCTGACCAACAAAGTGCATAAGCCTTCCATGTGACCAGAAGAGCGGGGTTGATAAAAGAAACTTGGTAAAAGTTTCCCATCAGGTCCAACTGTATTGCAGGTCGTCTACCAATCTATCAGGTTGACAAATGAACCAGACTCCCATTCTGTTTTGATTACAATGGCTATCACTCAGGCCCCCTCACGATCACTATTATGGATAGCAGTGATTGTGGCTCTTCTTCTGTCCACAACAACCAGCTTGAGTGTCTGCCAAACATGTAGACCTAAGGAACTACGGAATGGTCCTGGTATTTTCTGGCTATCAAATACATCAGACAAGGCTAAGAGATGACATGCCAGGCGTTGGAATCGATCTCACCATGGCATATGGGTAAGTATATTTCCTTGCATTTGCAGTGCTTCAGGGTGCTAAAATGTTGCCACGGCCAGTACTGCTGCAATCCATTTCAAGAACGGCACCACTCGGGACCTTATTAAAGTCGATGGCACACAGGAGTATCTGTCAGCAATGAGGACGATTGCAGATGATGCACAAAATGTCCGAAACGGCATGAACTCATCAATGTGGGAATCACCCCCTTACTATTGCTGGAGATCTGCTGATAGTAATGTTAAGGAAGAAAATCTGGGTTCCTATTACTACAGAGCGTCGGAGAGTCAATTGGCGGTCGCCTTGGGAATGGTACCGCTTTATTGCAGGCAAACTAGCCCAGCTTATAAACCCACCTTCAGTACCAATCGCGGAGTTACCTGATGACTGGGTCTATACTATAGCTGCAATGCTGTCTACAATAAAGTTGGCTGCCCTGGACACCCTCGTCCCTCCGTTGCAATATAACTATGTGCTTCTGACATGGCCTGACTTTGAGGCTGATACCGGCCATATCTATAAAGGTCGCTTTGAACTTGCATGTCGCCTAGCAGGTCTAGAAGATTTAGGCCGGAGCAACATAGCTTCATACTACGCTTTGAGAAATAGAGGGACTCATGGGTCAGATCATCCTGCCATGCTTGTAATCAGCTATAACGCCGCCAGTCTTGGGATCACCCTCAACACTCTCCTTGATGAAGATGAAGCCTTCCCATGGCCTTTGCGCCTTGTTGAGGATAGCGACCACGCAGCGGAACATGCATTACTCCAAAAAGACCCTGCAAAATACTGGCATGAAGTTCGGGACCTACTGCGAATGGTAATTGGGAATGAGACTGTTGATTACCATCTTCTAGGCTCCCATGCACGTGATCATGGCTTGTTCCAGGCTGTCAAGGATGTCTTGGAGGGTCAACCAGACGCCAATCTATCTATTCTAGACAGGTATGATCCAGCTATTCCCCATGAGAATCAGGATAAGGACGAACCGCTGTTCACTCTAGCAAGGAAAGCAAGCAGGGCTGCTAGACATGGCATGGAGACTGGTTTCCATGTATGCATTGAGCTACCATCTTGTATTGTATCGGATGAGGAGGACGAGCATTCTGAGTTGTAAAGCATCGGGAACGGAATGAGTCATCATGTTGCCAGCACCCGTCCTATTTTACTACTTATGAACTACCGTAACAATGATCCTATGACTTTGTGAATTCATACCGCAAGCATCCAATATCGAACGATCTGTCTCGCCATTATTGCCCTGAAGCATCCTCGATTATCCATGTGAAATTAACTGTGGGAAAGCTAGTGTGTAGCGAGTTCTGAGATTTAATTATCTTCCTGAGATACCTTTTCTGAACTGCTGAGCCACGGAATACAGCAAGTTCCACAAACTATGCGACAGGGGCATGAATACTCATTCAGGGTCGGGCATAGACGCCAGCCATTTATCCGCCATCCTATCTAGGTCCTGGCCAACCGCAATCTGCCCCGTCTGCTTGTCAATGAACCTCAGATTCTCTTTGGACATGGCCAGGCACAAACTTCCCCCGCGTCTTGCCATGCCAGCAGACCGTCTTCACAGATGACATGAACTTCCTCCACATTAGGATACAATTTTCGTAGCTCGTGGGATCGAAAGTGCAAAAGGATTCATCCTTCTCCCGCTCAAAGGTAAGCCGGTGAATCAGCAGTCGTTCAGCGAGACTAATTGTGTCAAACCAAGAATGCCCAATTGAGATCATGTCAATCTCAAAGTTGACCCAGACGTACCGCGGCTCAACCCCTGCAGAAAAAAATTAAAGGCCTTCTGGTACAGCCCCTGATTTCGGGATTCATAGCAGATCCGAAGGAGCCCTCTTGTAGGGGCTGCAGGCAGCTATAATTAGTATAGGAAATATGGACTCTACACATGACACTATTACTAGGATGGCACTGCCAAGCGCCCTTTGGACACAAGGTGAGTGAACTAGCTAAGCCAGAAATATCTCTATGGCGGGTATAATTGAACAAAGAGTGCAACAAGGTGAAGGTGGTTTGAAAAACCCCCCATATCATTAAACAAATCTTCGACTAAAGGTCAGTTAGACCCTAAGAAATTTGCCACACAAATTCCCAGAAAGCTGCAAATGACACAACACTCAGTGGCTTCTTGCCATATGAATTCTGTAGATGAGTTATTTTTTGCAGGGATCAAGGTTGGTGGCCAAGAAGAGTGTTTGTCAGCACAGAGTTCGTTTCAATGAATACGAGTTTCTTGACATCAAATTGTCGAATCGCATATGCTTCTGCAGAGTTGGGAATCCGGAAGGGCAGACCCTGATCACTATTTAAGCAGACAATGAGCGTTTTGATGTATGCCTATCCTTAGCTCTCGCACCATCCATATTCCTCCCCTCTTCCCTTCCCAAACGATTTTCCCAACTTGACTATTGCCCAAGATGCCTCTCATACCGATTTCTCTCTGGAGTCACTCTATCGGTGCTAATTCATGGAAAGTGGCCATGATTTTGGAGGAACTTAATATCCCTTACACCCACAAGTTTATTGATTTTCCTGAGATGAAGCAAGAACCGTACGTGTCCATTAACCCCAATGGTCGCGTCCCTGCAATTGAGGATTCAAATACCGGCATCACTCTATGGGAATCCGGTGCAATTATCGAGTACCTGGTCGCTACGTACGATAAGCAGAACACCATTAGTTTCACGGCTGGCTCAAAAGAGGACTACCAAACCAAGCAGTGGTTGTACTTTCAGGTATCTGGCCAAGGACCATATTTCGGCCAGGCAGCTTGGTTTCTGCGGTACCATTCCGAGAACGTCCCTAGTGCTATAGAGCGCTATATCAACGAAATTAAACGTGTCTTGCGGGTTCTGGACGGGGCGCTGAAGAATAAGGACTACCTTGTCGGAGACCAATACACATATGCCGACGCCGTCTTTGTGCCGTGGTTCACTATCATGACTTCCTTCACCGACGAAATGAACCTCGATGGAAAGTTTCCTAGCGTACACGCCTGGTTAACTCGCCTGAAGACCGCTCCAGCGATTGCAAAGGTCCTTGACGACTGGAGTGTAGCCTCCGGACAAAAAATGATGTGAATTATTAAAATCATTGAGGGACCGGAATTAAGTGGCTCAAAGAACACATCGTCTATTGGATGTTAAAGGCTGTCGCAGAAGAAGAATACTGTCAAGAGTGGAGCAGTAACTTACTGCATCCTCCCATTGATTTCCAATGTGCTCCATGCTTCTTTGCCATTTACATGCAACTTCTTTGCCTTTTGTATGTAATTCTTTACGCGATAACTTGGACCAGTTCACTCTGATTATCCCACAGGGCATTGCCGCCTTCGAGGAGTATTGAACATCACCCCTTAATTTAGCGCTCCGTGATTCTCTCTTCAATCAGACAACCATTCAATTTAATTGGTCACACTTGGTCTAACAACCTTGTCAATACATACTAGTAGTACTAGTTTATTTGCGGTAAGACAAATCCATATAGTAATTCAATTCCTGGCCGAGCAATAAGAAAACGTATATTGTGACCAAATTTTGTGACATACACACATGTCCACCGTCTTTATATTCGTTGCACAATCAAGTTGGCTATGCAAACGTTGAGAAGGGGGTGTCACTGGAATCCATGACTTCAGGAAGAAAAGGAAGTTTTCTATGATATAAATCTGATAATTGCTCAATCTAGATGTCAAAAATCCACATTGCCTATCTAGGGTAGCTGTGTACGAGAATACCGAACAAGCTGGGGCGCTTGGACCGTAGTTTCTCACCACCCCTTAGATTTTTAGACTTTAGATAGCAATGGCTGGGGCTCATACCGGATCTAACCTACGACTAGCAATCTGGCCTGGCCTGTGCAAGGGAGGCAGGAAAAGAAGGGCATAACTAATATAGCTAGTTTCACTACCTTTAACCGGCCAAGCCTTTGAAAATTTGCAAATATATTACTTGGTGTGTTAGGAGACAAACTCATGTATTTAAATATAGCTAATAGCTCACCTCCCGAACGCCATTACCCGGTACCACAGCACTAGACCAAGACAGAGCTTGGAGGAGAAGGCGGCGAGTTATGCGCTTCCTGAAGCGAGTGCGTCTGTTATTTGAGTTTCTGATATTGTGCGTTGATTGTAGTTGGATGTTACTTGGAGAGCTCATGATGAAGTAGGGCTAGACCAAGTCTGACGGCCAATGGTAATCTGATGTAATGGGAAGGATGTATCTCTCTCCTCGCTGTAACCAAAGTCTGATCCAGAATCACTTCTAATATCGATTCTTAATTCGTCGGCTGCAGGACTGATCCGGTAACAGTAGGCACAAGGCTATCACCTTGCGCCTCCAGGTCTGTATCCCGTCTAACCTTAGATTCCGGCAAATCGGTAGGCATATAGCGAGGTCCATCCCGTTTCTTCGTCGCGCTATTTTTTATCTTGCCTATTATATGTCTCATAATCAGCGTCATCCAGATCCAGGCCGCTTCGATGTACTCGATTCTAAAAGCGGTCCAGATGAGTGCGGCCGATATGAGGCTAGAAATGGGGACTGTAGGATAATTGGCAGTAAGCTGCTGGTTTTCTAAGAAAGACGATGTCAAGGTACTTACAGACGATATAGGAGACGTAACCTAGGACAAGCTTGCCTTCGGCATTTGTGCGAAATTGGCTGATGTCGAGAGTGAAGAACGAAGTCATGAACGACAAAGGGAGCTGCAACGAGTCAACTTCAGCCGCCAATAGGAGAAGCTACACTTACGAAGACGAGAGTAGTTAGGGTAAAAATAAGGACAGTGCGTCCTTGCTTTGTTGTTTCTCTAGTCATCTTGAGCGACTCCTGCGCGTCCATCACACTGTTCTGCTTCAGTTTAAGGTCTATCAGGAAATTAATCTGCGAGCGCGATCAGCGGAGCCTCAGAAGAGACCCGATTGAGATGATTATGTACCGACTGGTTGGCCCTCCGTGCACGCTCAAGCATGGCATTGATCTCGTCGATGCTGGCGTTGACCTTGGCCAACGGCAGGCTGAATTCATCTGGGTCGTTGCGGGCTCCCCATATCACCGTTGCGCGTTGGCCTGGGTAGGCTTCTTCTATTACCACGATTTTGTCTGGATCCGCAGTTGCGTCGCTGCTACTGCTCGAATCGCTTTCCGAGTCTGCTGTTTCCAAGGCTAAAATAAACTTGCCGATGCCGTCCATGACCTTGAGCATGTTGCGCTGGTCATTAAACAGCATGATCATGACATTCAGATCGTCGAGAGTCGCTTTGGCCCTGGAGAGTAGGATGATCTCGCGCTGTATATTTTGCCACGTTTTCCTTCTCGAGTTTGGTAAAGTTGCCAAATAGGACACTCTCCTCTTGAATCTTACACGTATGTAGTCAGCTCCCACATCCATCGCAATGCAGCGGGTGAGACATACTATATCGCTAATTTCCGTCTCATAGAGTTCAGAAACTGGAGCGTCAATTTGGTGTTTTCGAAGCTCAGGGTACTTGCCCGGTCAAGGTAGATCCTGGAGCACATAGCGGCGATCAGCCCTGCCAGATCGTAAGCGGTTTGAACAGAGCAGGCTCATGGAGAAGTCGCAGCTTCACGCAGCGCAGCACATTCGTCAACCCCTGTTGGTCTGGATGTGCTGGATCGAGAACTGGGAAACAGCTGACGACAGTGTCAGGCTTGCCCCGTTCGCCCTTCAGCACCCAGAGCCACAGCTGATCGACCATAGTAAGGATTTTTGGTCGCAGATCGTTTTTCATTTGATAGTAACCGAGTACCTGATTCTCGCCTCTCATTGTAGTGTCTGTAGCAGTATGATAGTGGTACTGATCTAGAGTGCGTCGGATATGCAAAGGATGCTCGTCAGTTAGATACGCTTTTAAACGCTTTTGGTCCCGGGTAAGCCTCTCATTCATGTTGTGCTTTTGAGACAAGGAGTTGGCAATTGCTTCGCGATTTGAGTGCATTTCTTCGAAATCCAAATGGAGGAAGGGCATCTGTCACCATGTGAGTATCTGCCCTTGTCGTCCTCGGAAGAAGTCGTACGAACAACAATAGATCTTTGTGATAGCCCGTCCCTTCCCCGTCCAGAGCCCCTGTCGGCTAAGTTAGCTATGGAGGCAATAGGCATGATAAGAAAATCGCGTACAGAGCGCGGCGCTTGGAAACGCCTGACATTGTGACCGCATAAAGCGAGCATGGTGGGCGCCAGTGGCACCATGATGTTGTCGATTAACCCAACGCTCGGGCTTGAGCACTCTATAAGCAGAGGCTGAGTTATTGTACAGCCGGGCCATCAAAAGCTGTCTCTGGTTAGCTCAATACGCGATGCAGGGAATCAATCCATCGCATCTGAAAACAGTTAGCTCGTCATATACAATAGGATGTATTCGACATACGTTATTAACCGGAAGATGCAGCCATCGAAATGAGGTGGAAGAAGTACCTGGAGTAGTAGAACCCAAGGAGTTTTCAGGAGCTCATCCACAGCAGCTTCTACAGCGCAAGGTGTCAGAACACCACAAACAGAGACAAAGTCGATAACAGTGGCCTTAAATTCATGGTCAATGCTGGAGTCGAGGTGCTCATCCGCTGTTCCCGCGAGTCTCCCAACCTTGTCTACGGCCGCAACCATGTGGAAGAGGGTTGGGTGGTGGTTAGCCAGGTCCATCGGAGCCTCCCCCTTGACGTTCCTCAAATGGACACTGGCCCCGGCGTTGAGAAGCACTTTGACTGCAGCTTCATGCCCAGATCGGATGGCCAGCCCAAGGGGAGTGTCTCGAGCTTTGCTAGTTTGATGGTTGCGTGCCGCTCCAGCCTTAAGCAGAGTATCCACCACCTCTGCGTGCCCTTGCTCCGCAGCGATGCAGAGAGGCGTGCGATCGTCGTAGTCCGGATCTCTGCAGTAGATTTGGACTTTCTTGTCAATTAAAACCTTTGTGAAGATACACCATCCCTTTTGCGCAGCTTTGTGCAGATAAAACTGTGTCAAACGCAGCCTGCTGGGCTGTCTGTATGGCTCAGGGAGTTGAAGTTCTTCCTCCATTAAGATGCGCAAGGTACTCTCCTGCTCATTTTTAGCTGCGCAGACGAGGGGCCTGCTGTCGAAATCGCCATTGTCGCCGATGGGAGTGGCGACTATCAGACCCTTTCTTTTTCGCGTTACTTATCAAGGTGATAACAGCATCGACGTGCCCGTTCCCAGCTGCCCATGAAAGTGGTATTCGCCCCTGGCAATCCGGCCGGTTAATATTGACCATTGGTTGAGCCAGTAGCAGATTTATGGTATTAGCATGACCGCTTGCAGCAGCCCAAGATAGCGGCGTCCTTCCCCCGATGTTCAGTTCGTTGACCTGTACTCCCGGCTCATCAAAAAGCAGCTTTGTGACCATCGCTTGTCCGCCGCCAGCGGCCCAGGAAAGAGCCGATCTTCCATTATGATCGCGTTGTGCCATTCCCTTTTCTCTAAGCAGCACTTTTACGCAGTCCTCCCATCCGTTCGCCGCGGCCCATGACAGAGGTGTCCAGGGAGTGCTCTCTGATTGGCGGGCAGAATATTTTGCGTTACTTTCTCCTCATCTCCGTAGCCTCCGTGGTGTACATAGGCTATGTCGAAAATTACAGGGAATGGAGAGTCCTGTTCGGCTTGTCGGCGCCGTAGCAGGGTAGCCACACCATACCTCTCCGAGTCTTTCAATTCTAACATAGTCTGTTGGACTCCGGTCTTATCAAAGCCGGTACCATCCAGGACGTTCCCGTCCACAACTCCCGCAGAAGACCGACGGAAGAAACCAACTTTCCACTCAGCATCGACCGCCACGCCGTCAGTAGTCGGACTCAGATCACACGAAGCGGTCACCTGTGCGGTCTGGATGTTGCGATCAAATCGAAGCTCGAAGAGCGCAAGATGCGATGCAGCAAGTGCGTGTCGTTTGCCATCCCCGCGCTATCAGGGAAGCCGAAAACACCTTCCAGCGCAACTGTGGGTGGCGGAATCCAGCGTGGGTCATCGACATCCATCCTGGCACGCACCGGTTTATATGCGCCTGCCTCTTTCGCTGCTCTCATCTCCTCCTCTTCCGGCTCCGGTTCCGCCGTTCCCTCCGGCAGAGGCCACATGAGCATGCGGCTGCAAATTGGATTAAGTGCTCAGGTGGACGTTGGGTGACAGGACAGCCCCGCACTATTTTGGCAGGGGTCAGGCCCACCAGCGAATAACAAACTTGTGATGCGCCTGGAATCCGCAGCATGGATTGTTGCTGTATCCATATTTTTCTCTTTCATGTCGGGACGAGTGGGGGTATAAGGAGGCGCATCAAATGGGAAAAAGGTACCGCTTCTATCAGAGCTATGTAGACAAGAAAGGGTGTCCTACCATAAAGACGCATCCACGACCGCCCCTGGTGATTAGTCCTTTGCTTGAGCTGGCCGTCGATGACGACCCCAAGCGGGCCGAGCAAAGCAGAGCAGCCGGACACTTCGGGGAAGTTTCTGAAACTTATTTACAGGTTATGCTGCCGGCTCTGTGTAAGCTCACCAACCTTATCTCTATTCTCGTGCAGAAAATACAATAAGGGACACAGACGCAGCTAGGAGCTGCCTAAATATCATTGCTGTTGCCTAGTCACTTGCTGTTCCAGCCCACGCTCCTACGCACAACCAGATTACCACCACGCCGAGCCAACTCCAAGCAATGTATAGCGGAAATTCAGAAGCAATGCGATCAAGCTGCCAGCCCATTGTCAACTCGATCCCTCTTAGCTTATCCGTTTGGGCGTACGGGCGGTCGATGCGGAATGGTAATGCGGTCTTCTCGCCTGAAAAGAATTCTCCTTCGAGGCGGTTGCAGAAGAACCTCTGACCCGTTTGCACAGTTGTGGTTGTCCATGCGACTGTTGCAACTTTCGCTTGCGGAGTTTCGACTGTTGGCCGCTGGTTTGGACCTCGAGGGGTTGCTGGACGCACGAATGTGGGCTTCGGGGTTGTTATCGGCAGATACTTGTGCGTGTGACTGGTTGTGTAGCGGGTTATCTGACCGAAAGTTTCCTTCCTGTGCTTCAGGATATGCGTTGGAGTTTCTATTCTCGGCAAGCGTGTCGCGGAGAAGTGGTGGAGGGTCGGGATATCGACAAATAGTCTCCGAGATGACGGCATCGCCGTCCGCGTGAATATGCTGGCGTTCATCTTCTGTCTCCCAGGGCCCATTATTGGTGAGGATCACCGGGTCGATCGGAATGCCATTTTGTTCGTCTGCCAGTCTTGCCAGCTCTCGTCTGAGCTGGACACACTGGGTGATGATATATATCTCAGGGCGTCTCTGGTAAAAAGGGCGCATTAATTGAGGCATCAATGGCATCGTGAACTTTGCGTGACGTAGCTAAATCCGGATCCGATGATGGACAAGCTCCGTTTACCGGAGACTGTTCCAGCCGCTCTGCGTGCTGGGTGTCGGATGATGTAGCGGGCGTCGTGGCAGGCGTCGTGGCAGGCGTTGTGGCAGAGTGCAGCCTAGATGACTTCTGGGACGGAGACTGTGGGGCTGGAAAGTGCCAGATGGCGTCACGGCACTTGCATGATTGCAAACCTCGGCTGGGGGCCGCGCCGGGAGCTGATGCTTGGGCAATGGCAATGTTTGGGGGAGGGCTGACTGAGGAAATTTGATGACAGGGGACTCATTGGAAGGAGAGTGTAGGCGTGAGCGCTTGGAGGAGGACCTTGTGCGGAAAGGGGGAGTCCATGTCTTGAAGTTATCAGCGTGAAATACAGGCCACATATTGGGGTAAGGGGAGACTGGGATAGCTGGTGGAAGGTGGCTGTGTGAATATTAGGCATGAGAGGGGAATGAGGCTGGAGTAAAAGGAAATATGCAAGTGTTGAAGAAAAGCAAGCTCCTATACTGCTGTCCATGGGGGTTCGTTAAATCTTCTGCGGTAAAGCTCCCTGTGGACCCTGTTCTATAACTTATCTTGCTCTTAATATTAAGTATACACCGCTAAGTGACCTTAGTATGGGTGCAGGATGTAGAGAGTAATATGTATAGAGCTAGGTGTGACATGACTAGACTGCCACAGACCATGTAGACTAGTAGAATGCTGCGGGCATACCCAGTACATTCTCAAACCACTGATCATCTCCAAGATCCATCGACTGCATCCAAATCATTTGATCTAGATCTGGGATATGGTGATTGTGACTGGTTGTGTCAGGGTTGGCACTCTGGCACGGCCTGGTTTCCACATCATGGATCTGAGAAGCTATGTTCCACCGAGATTCAGCCCACAGGCGACATCTGGTTAAAAGCTTGGATAAAAATTTAAGCAAATGGTCGTTGCACTGAAGTTCCGGCTCCTTGCTGCTCAGATCGAGCTTCTGCAGCATACAGTCCATCGTCGAGATAAGGTGAACTGTGTTCCGCACCGCTTGGCAGTCCCATTCGGGGTCTTTAAGTGTGGATAGATATTTCAACAGTGTCACTGTCAGAATCATCTGGGACCAGAAATGAAAGGGCTGGCCGACTAGTTTCGAGCAAGGGATCCGGTAGAAATTGTCCAGCCACGCCTTGATGTTCTCAACGGACTGCCACAAACACTCCAGGCGTTCGAATCCCTGTAGCCCAGATAGATTGAGAGGAGGCGAGTCTTGACTGACGGAATAGGCGAGCTGATTTATGTATAATTCAACGTATTGGGCGTGTGTATTGAGAATGTCTGCATCCCCCGGTGGAAGGTATCAGCCATCCAGCAGCGGGGATCGTCTGCCAGTTCAGTTGCATGGGAAACTACTTACCTAGCTGGGGGAGATCCGCGGGAAATAAAGATCGTAGCTCATGCAGCTCCCTTCGTAAAGTCTTAAGATACAATAGGCGAGGAGCTGAAACCGCCGCCGGGGTTGTTCCAGTGCGAGCCTCGTCCTGTTGTCGGACGTCATCCGCTCTTTGCTTTAACAACTGCAAGCGGACTTGAGAGATAAATAACCTATCTGCGGGGCATGCCTCGCTTATTGTGAGGACGCGAAGCGCCTCTTCCATCTGAGGTGTCCATCGTAGAGCATCTTGGCGGCCAAGGTGTGACGCAATACTAGATAGTCATACATTTAGTAAGATTGACAGAGTATCAGGAAGTCACGCGCACTTAGAGCTCAAAATAAAACACGCCAGTACTGCCCGCTGCCTTTCCAATAAGTCATAGGGCGTTTCATCGGTGTTGCTCTGATTATTGTCGTCCGCCCGCCCCTGGGTAATAGCCATCATGATTTGTACATCTGGCGAGGATGGTTTGAACAATCGCAGATCATAGACAAGTGAAATGGCGAGCATCATGAAGCGAGAGACAAGGTCTGCTCGGCCCAGAAAAGGATCTGTACTCCATGCTAGATATGTTATTAATCCAAGCAGMAGGTCGATATTTGACTGGACTTTAAGCAAAGCGGATGTGAACAGGAGATGCTTCAGCTCCTCAACTTGAGTCAGTCTTTCCTGCGTCGAGAATGTGGTCACAGTGTGGATAGCTTGGAACAAGAAAGGCCTGTTCTGGCGCAGATACCGGCTGTTCATATCTGGGGTCAGGTCGATGAAAGGAAAAGCCGGCAGCATTCGGGAACGGAAGAAACTAAGCCGTTCATCTGCTTGAGTTGGCGAGGGAGCCGGGGTAGAGAGAGAATAATGATGAGACGGAAATATCGGATTTGTATTCGGCGACAATGCGGCAATCGCGTCCATCGCAAACGGCGGTCCGTCACCGACGCCCAGAGTAGTGCTGGCGGGGGTTACTAGAGTAGGATTCGAACCAGACGTGGATGATGAACTGCCGTCTTGAAGGACGTTGACKGAAGAAGAACCGATGAAAGAGTGCATGGCGGACAACAGGCTCTCCATTTTGTCTTCCAGCCGCGCAATCCGCCTATCAGACACTTTGGCTGTCTGACTCTGAGCATTCTGAGCATTCCGCCGGCGAACCGACTCTGATGGCTCACACCGTTTCTTGAGCCGGAGACACCTTTCACAAGTATCGCCAGTTGGAGCACGCACACACCGGCACTTGGCCTTGTAGCACTGCGTGCAAGCTTGGCCATAGGTGCAGGACTGGCCGAGGGCTGATTTCGACTTCGATCTCTCCATAGTATATGCCAGCTATGCCAGAAGGCGATGACCTGTACGGATAGTTGTTGACCCGTAAGGGATACTTGTTGCGCTGGTCAGACACAGGCAGACGGAGGGGAAATTAGGGACATCCTTGCTGCGGAGATTATCTAAATTCCGCCGTATTATGCCCGACGGATTTGGGACTCCGAAGTCCGGTTATATTATACAAGGGTTGTCCAATATTGACCATCGGATCAAGCCGCCGCCAGGACGAAGAGCGGGAGACGCGGGGCTATATTTAGTAAGAGGTAAATTAACGCTCGTTAATTCCTCTAGGAATGCATAGGTATTATTGCTCATTGATCTGACTATGTTTCGAGAAGAGGAATTTAAGGTTTAAAATCGCTCAAAGAACTGTGCCAAGATAATCAAAGAGGTAGGCCGATAGGGATCAGATTGATAATCTGCATGAATATCTTACTCTAGGGCCTGCAAATAATCCCGCCAAGCTGTGAGTGTCCCGTAGCTCGCCCAGAACTCGAAGCAAGTACTGGACGCCATCGCCGCCCCCCAGTGTGCCAGTAGCGGCATGGGTCCTGAGAAAGGTGGCCGCGTAAGCCAGAGTGTCCGGCAAGAAGCGGTGAGCCTTGAAGGGGCTGAGGTACGGCACTGCCTTGGCCAGACGCACGATCTCGGAAGCTGCTTGCGCGGCGCGCTGCTGGTAGGCTGCTGCCAGGCCCTGCTGGTCGACAGTGCGCCACGAGGCCTGCTGCATCGTGTTGCTGAGATGGACGGTCGCCCGGTACGCCAGCATGCGGGTTAAGAGAAGCATTGGGTCGCTGTCGACGGCGGGGGAAGGGACAAGCATCTGCACTCGCCTCTCCACGGCCGTGGCCAGCCACCCCTGGCGGATACAGAACTCTCTCGTCCCCGCCTCGAATTCAGTGGCGTACAACAGCTGGTGTGTCATGCAGCGACGGTGGAGCGTTGCAATGATGATGGATTCGGCGAACGGGGACAGCGTGATGGGTCCCGTCTGCGCCATGGCCTCTGGGAGAAAGCTGATGCAAGTCGGCTGGCTGTTTGGAAGTTTGCCTCGGGTCCGGGGAGACTCGTAGAGATCTATGTAGAATTAGCGAGTCCTGCCACCAACCACTGATAGGAAACTTGCCATTTCTTCCCGTAGCGTCAAGGATCACTCGTTTTGCAAGCAGAGGAGGCGATCAAAGCAAAAGGCCAGCCAAAGCGTGCGTCTACGCTCTTCGGCGTCGACAAAGCTCTCGCTAGACTAAGCGCTGGGAGAAGCCACAGGAAGCACTTGCAAGTCACCCCCGGGGGCATCCATATCCCATAGACGGGCCATCTGCACGAGGCGAAAGCCCCGACCGGCTGTGAGCATGGCCTGGTCGACACCCGTTCGTAGAAGCTCGTAGTGGCTCAGAAGCAGCCAGGCCTGGATGTGCTCCAGGGGGATCTGGCCCCTGGGCGTAGCTGGCGTCTGGCTGGGTCTCGAGCAGACTGCGCGTCTCAGCAAGAGCTGCTCACTGATATGGCTCCAGTGGGCAGACATGGCTGCCGCCAGGGTCCGCATGGCTGACTGGAGACATGCCTGGGCAGGCGTATAGCTGCCTTGGGCGACCAACGCAAAGTATCACTGGCGATGAATGATGGGACAGAACGCGTGCACCCTGTCAAAGTACAGTTAATCACTTCGGGAGGCTGTCAGCAAGCTCTAGAGCCAAGGTGGGCATGGGTGCTGGGGAGGCTCGCACAGTTCGGCCTGAATGAGGTCCGTCATCTGGACATTGGAGCTGGATTTTGGCTGTCGTAGGCGTGCTCTCGTCCAGAACATCGATGTCGAGTGGGTCCATCAATGTGGTGCCCGTCAATTCTGGTGGCATCAGGCTGCTGATGCCGTTGATATCCTGCCAGTCCAGACAATCTGGCCAACCCGGCAGTCCAGTAGCAGCAGCAGCATCCGAGTAACTTGAGATTCCCGATTTCACCGCCGACGTAACTGGCATGGCCAAAGCAGCAGCCCTCGATGTTCCTACGGATGTTGCAGAGGCCGGCGACATGTCTCGGTCGTTGAGCTCGCCGGCCTGGATGTCAAACTCGTAAAGTATCGTACGAATGTCTGCGCGGGGTTCGGAGTCCGCTTCGATCAACAGGGACGGGGCTGGTCGGTGTCCGAGTTATCGGTCGAGCTGCCATCGAAGCGTTGCTTTGCAGGACAAGGATTGATAATCAGCCTACAGGCCACATGGCGGGCAAGCATCAAGGGACTTGGAGGAAATGCAAAAATGCTGTGAAAATACATGGAATACTGTAGACGAACCTAACTGGGTCAGCATTGAGTTGAGCTGGCCTTTTATATGAACCCTGTGCTGTTATGATGCACTGCATGCCATTCTCAGTACAGAGGTCACACTTTGGTCGCACTCAGTCACACTGCGCCTTTCGTCTGCGACACTCTTCGCACGTAAAACCAGGCTGCTGCTGGCCTCTTCTCCCTGCTCGACACGCCATGAAAGAGCGCCGATGATGCTGATGGCGTGAGATGTGGGTATATCAGCGGTGACTAGGTGGGCAGAGTACATTCTTTATATGGCCTACAACGAACATCTAGCCTAGTCGATGGGAGAGATACTGAGAGCCTCCAGGATTCACCTTTTTCTTACTTGCAGACGTCTGGCAGCCGTGGATTGTGGCTGGATGAGTTGAGCTTGATAAGATGGTAAGCTGGGCATGTAAGCCCGCTACCCCAGCACCCTATTAGATGTGAAATTTGATCACACCATAGCGCGACAACCATTCTATGGTGGAGATACAAGTTGGTAAAATTATGTTTCGGAGAGAGCAGCCGGAGACGTTAGAGGTTATAAGCCCCCTGGCTGCATGAATATTGCTCACGTCGGCCGCAAAGACAGGGGTAGCAGCCACTTAGGACGCCGTGGCTACAAATGTACTCTGCGTACGCGGAAGGAAGAGAACAACACAGGAAATGGAAAACAGCGTGCCTCAACCGGAGTTCAATCCTCTGAATTCCGTGCAAAGTCCGTCCCTGGTAGACTCACCATGAAGCCCCATAGGCTTTCATTAGTATCATGTACATATAACTGAGCTCAAGTTCTGTCGCTTCTGTTTTTGTTTTGGTCTATTTCACAACTATCCATTGCTCCCTTGTTGGTGCAGCCCCATCCCAAGCCGAGCGCCAGCTTACACAATTCCCCGCTTTGTTGGTGCCTCCTCATCTATCGCAATGGCTCCAAAGAACCAAGCGGCCTGGATCCCTGCCAAAAAGGTCCGGCCGTTCAAGGTTGGCGACGCGCCCTATACGGCCCCCGGCCCGGGCCAGGTGGTGGTCAAGAACACCGCCGTGGCCATTAACCCTTTCGACTGGGTGTTGCAGTTCATCGGGCCGGCAATCGCGGGCTATATCAAGTACCCCTTCATCTTTGGCACAGACGTCGCCGGCGAAGTGGTCGAGGTCGGCCCCGATGTGCAGCGTTTCCGCGTGGGCGATCGAGTCTTCGGAAGCGCCACGGCCGTGGCCAAGGAGGTCAACCGCCCGGCCGAGGGAGCGTTCCAGCTCTACACGGTGATGCGACAGCATATGCTGGCGCCCACTCCCTCCCACATCACCGACGAAGAGGCCTGTGTCTTGGGGCTGGGCCTCGGGACTGCGGCGTGGGGCCTCTTCCACCCGGACTATCTAGGCCTCGACATGCCTCAGATCCCGCCGCCCACGGATGTCGTGGGGAAATCAGGCCTACCACGCACCGTCATCATCACCGGCGGCGCGTCAAGCGTGGGGAGCAACGCTGTGCAGCTGGCTGTGTCCGCCGGCTACCAAGTCCTGTCGACCTCGTCTCCCAAGAACTTTGACTATGTCAAGGGCCTCGGTGCCACCCATGTCTTCGACTACAGGAGCAGAACATTGGTCAAGGACCTCCTCGTCGCCCTCCGGGGCCGCGAGTTGGTCGGTGCCTACACTATTGGCGGCGGTGCCGTCGAGGCATGCACCGCCGTGATGAGGCATCATGATGTCCACCTCACCCGGAAATTCATCGCCGCGGCCGGTGCCATAATCCCTGCCGAAAAGCTCGCCACCTTTGTTGGCAAGGGCACATACTTGATAGGCATGATGGGCGGCATGATCAAGTCGAAGGGGAGGCGCCTTCGGACCGGGGTCGAAGCTAAATTCATCCTCGTCGATGGCCTAGTCGACCCCAAGAGCGTCGTGTCTCGCATCTACAAGGAGTTCCTGCCGCAGGCGCTTGAGCAGCACCAGTTTGTGCCAGCACCTCCCCCGCACGTGGTGGGGAAGGGGCTGAACAAGATCCAAGAGGCTCTGGATCTCCAGAGGAGAGGTGTCTCGGGAAAGAAGCTTGTCGTAACGCTGTAGCTGAGTGAGTTTAGAATAGGGTAGGCACAGGATATCGATTTTTGTAGTTAGCAATATACCTTAATACTCCGCTTCCTGCTAAGGGATCGCAAATTCTGTTTATTTGGTATATCTAGTTGCGCGTGCATGGACATACGAGGTGTCAATGGTAGTGAAGATGATTAAGTCATCAAAAGAGTAATATTAAAGGTTAATAGCCTATTCCAAAGATCTATCCTTAACAAAGTCAATGCCAATTTCCCAATTAAAACGACAGAGAAACAACTCTGGGGGGTAGTGCGGCAAGAATCCGATATACCGAAAACGACGACCGGCAACCGCAGCAGCCGGAGATTCATGTGAAAGAAGTGACTACATTGTTGGCACTACTCTACTTGTACCAGCTAACTCTTGATCACCGCTATCAGGAGACTCATTGGTAATGACCTGAAGATCCTTGACCTTGCGAATGTCCTTCCATCCAAGACCCGGAGAAAAGACCAAGACAGCGAGACTGACCGCGATACCGAGGTACATGACGTGGTTGATACTTTTTGCATAGGCCGCCAGCACCGCAGCTAGCTGGGAGCCAGCGACCAGGTCCCGGATGGAGCGGACTCCAGCAGCGACGATGGCTTCTGGACTGCGGCCAATCTGTGCCGCGTGCTGCTGAAGCTGGTGCCGCAGGCTGTTGCTGAAAATGGCGTTCGCCGCGATCAGAGAGACGGCAGCGCCGATGTTTTGCCAAAAAATGATAATGGCCATGGCTTGTGGGATCTGCTTGGGAGACACAAGGTTTTGGATCGCGATATAGGGGGCCGCCGTTGTGCAACCACTTGCTACACCGTAGAGGATCTGGTACCCGATCCATCTGGCAACCGAGGTCGTCGGACTGAGGGTCGACAAGAGGCCGTAGCCCACCGCGGAGATGGCGCCCCCGGCAAGAAGAAAGGGAAGATAGTAACCCAACATGGAAATTAGGGCGCCCGAGACCATGGTGAACAGGACCAACCCGAGAGTGATTGGGAGCATGTGCACCCCGCTCATCAAGGGCGAGTCATCGCGGATCGCCTGGAAATAGATGGCAATGTAGAAATCAGCCACCAGGACACTGGACAGGCTGAAGAACATGGTCATTGCGGTGGACCAGATAACTCGGTGTCTGAGCATCGCAAACGGGACCATGGCCTCGTCTCCCCGACGATGCTCCCAGACTAGAAAGACGCCAAAGGTGACGGCACCGCCCACCAGCAAGCCAATTACTACGGAACTGTTCCAAGGGTGTTGGTTGCCGCCAAACTGCAGCCCCAAGAGGAACATCACCACGGCGGGGCAGACGAGCATGAATCCGGGGAGATCCAGCGACTTGATGGCGGTGCCGAGGATCTCTAGGGGCGGACTCTTGGGTTCTGTTTCGGGGATCGTGTTGAAGAGAAGAAATCCCCCGACGATAACGCCCAAAGGGAGGTTGATGTAAAAGCACCACCGCCATGACACGTTGGTGGTAAACGCCCCTCCGATGATGGGGCCCGTCGCGAGGCCCAGCTGGCCCATGCCCATGTTGAGCCCCATAAAAAGCGCCTGTTTCTTTGTTGGGAGGACGGCGGAAATGGTTGTCACCGCGCCGTTGGCTACTCCAGCTGACCCGACGCCTGCGATGGCGCGGCCGACGATGAACATGGGCGACGACTGGGCTGCTCCGCATAGGGCGGAGCCAATCTCAAAGAGAACAAAGAAGACAAGAAAGGTCCACTGATAATCACCGTGTCAGCCACGATGCCTTGAGTCGTAGAGCAACATACCTTGGTGGAAAACTGGGTGTAAATCTTGCCGGTTAAAGGTTGGAACGCTGCACTTCCAAGCTGGTAGGCGCCGCCATACCAGCCGACGTCCACCAACGAGTCGAACTCGGAGGTGATGGCCGGAGTGGCGGTGGAAAGGACGGCAAGGTCGAGGAAGAACAGGAAATAGGCCAGGGTCACTGATGTGAGAATCAGGGTGACCGCCAGCCCCGAAGGATACTCGTACTTGGGCTCTGCATCATCGCTGGAGGCACCTTTCTCATTCTGCCTCCACTCGAACGAGTCTGTAGAAGTCGCAGCCATTGCAAGATGTGTGGTGCTCTAGTATGATACTGTGATGACTACCGGATCTAATAAGACATACTTGCTCTCATGCTGATTATAAAGGCATACTCATCTATAATCCAGGAGACCGGAGTCTGCCTCTCCGAAATCCGCACCTGCAGCAACAAATCGTAGGGATCACTTATATAATGTGAGACTGATTCCGAAATCCGTCCCAATCACCTGAATGAAATGACCCATACTATTTTGTATCATCAAGCATTTGTATTACACTTATCACCCAGCGCCAAGTCTGGGATTTCAGCCACCACTGCACTACCATCCTCCGTTGTGATGGGCATCCGATGGTCTCCATCCCACTCCACAAGTCTCGCACTAGACCGCGAACAGCAACGCAGCAGCTCCCGGTACATCTCGATGCCAGCGTCCTGTCGTCCATGGACATGGACGGTCGGCAGCTGCTGCAGCCCGGGTTCTGGCCGCATCCTGTCACCCCGGGCCATCGACCATTCCAGGAGCAGGTGACGTGGATGATGCACCAGTTGATAATCGGTGGGACCCACGGCCCTATGGAAATATTGCTGGACTGGTGTATGTATGGGTTGAGGGTGCATTACAACAGCACGAGCCTCAGGCATGTGATGTGGATGGGTGAGGATCAGTTATTATACCAGCAGATCGCGTTCACGAATGGGGTGTTTCGTGGATGGTTCGTCACGGCGGCGAGGGAGATATTAGGCCAGTCCTTCATGCAGAAATATGACCAGATGCCCCAAAGATACTTTGTGATACAGCACATTCTGAGGTCCAGTAACATTGTACACCCTCGATCTATATGGAAAGTCTCTCCCTTATACACGATAGTATACATTCCCTTCAAAGAGCCGCCGAGCGGTCCGGAAAACCGCTACATTATCAACACTAACCCCACCTGTATGGTCCATCCCCAACACAGCTTCCACGTGTATCACTCCAGCCGGATGTCGAATGCCCACCGGCAACGGACGTGCAATCTGATGACTGGCCAACGACATGCCATGCTTCGGCCGTGTGTCCCTTTTCCCGTTCTGCCTCAACTCCCACGCAATCGTGCCGTGGATGACCGTGGCTGCACCCACACACACCGCACCCGTCAACTGCAAACTCGCATGGGCCTTTCCCATGGTGAATGCCAGAATACACAGATCTGCCTCGTCATCCTCCGCCGCCGCAGAGGATAAAAGGGCGATCTTGGGAGTCCCGCGCACCGTGCCCGCCGCCTCCACATCGGCAGCCAGCCCGAACCGCACGGCGCCTTCCCGGCGGATATCCTCGATCACGGACAGGAACGCCGGGTCGTCGGGACGACGGTCGTGATCCGGTATTGGCAGTGACGCTGTGTCGACGAGAACAAACGGGTTCGCTGCGTCAACCAGGCTGACTCGCACGGTGAATATCCCCATAGTGCGCGACTGGATGGTCAACATCTCCTGCTGCGCGCCGCTTGGGAACAGCCGGCCCGTCATGCTGCCTCCGGGGCGCAGGAAGGCCAGCCTGATCGGGCTGGATGTGCCCGCCACTCCGGGGATGCGGTAATCGCCTTCTTCTTGGAAGGTCCCGTCCGGGGCGACGTGGACGGTTTCCACTATCAGTTGTCCGGTGTTGGTGTTGTACGTTCGAATGTCAATCTTGGATAGCAGAGATCAGTTCTGAACGATGTACCAACGACAACATAGCAGGGACTTGCTAACCTCTTTCTGTCCTGGTGCGGCCCTCACAATTCCCTCGTCCAGCGCAAACGGGCCCACTCCAGCGGCGATATTGCCGCAGTTCCCCGTCATGTCGATACGCGGCTGGTCAGGCGCCACCTGCACAAATGTATACTCCACGTCGACATTCGGGCGACTTGATCTCTCCACTACGGCAACCTTGGACGTCGTCGACGATGCACCGCCTACTCCGTCGATCTGCCGGCTATCGCCTTGCGAGGACCCCATGGCCGACAGCAGGATCGGCTCCCAGAGGTGGGTGGACGCTGGGAGATGATGCCGGTGGAGGAACAGGCCCTTGGACGTGCCTGACCTCATCCACACAGCGGGTAGGGTCTTTCTATTGGACTGGTGGGCATACTTTAGAGCTTTGATAGGACTGTACTCCACGGGTGATATGGCGTAGGCTGGTGACATGATTGAGCGCAGGGTACAGGTAATTCTCATCTGTGAATTGAACTCGGACTGCGTGGGACATTCTATGAATTAACATCTATGCCACACTATATATCACTGGCCACTACTTTTGTTCTAAACAGCTATACTAAACGTCATGTTGTATACTTTATTTCGTAGATGATACCGGCTCATGCCCTATTCCGCGGCAAGTTATGTTCCGTCGAACCCCATCGGATGTCGTCGGTTCCATCCCACGGAATTCTCAGTCAGACGAAGAGTTCGCCTCACCTCTTCGAACCCGCAAAGAAGCAGATGTCCTTAGGACAAATGACGCCTGCTGAATGTTCACAGGAAGTGGACATCTTGGTGGCGAAGAGTCCCGGGTGCATAGGATACGATTGGTATCTCCCTGTATCATATCTCAAACACAGAACTATTCACTCGAGAGGCACCAAGATTCCGTTTATTGCTTCTTGGCCTTTCTATTCCACCGCGAAGCACTGTATCTACACTATTCGGGTCGAAGGTAAGATGCGGATACAATGTACAATGAGAACACCCGGGGGAAAATAACATAGTCGCCATAAAACACTTCTGAGGTACATGTATTGAGTTAGATTGCTTCTCTACTGGGACCGAACATGGCGGATACAAAGACAACCGTTGCATGTTTTCATTATAGCTATCAATTCACAATAGCGGGAAATGTGGGCAAAGGGAAGAAAGGAATTAATCATGCGTGCTCCTTCTGCTCCACCACAATCTTCTCCTCTCCAGGCCTATCAAACCCAGCCACATCTCCTTGAGGAAGTCTCTTCGCCATTGCCACGATATGCCACACAGACGGCGCATCGCGGAAGACCTGATTCATAGCCTCCAGGTTGCGGCCCATCGTCTCCGGATAGAAGAAAAACACCGCGACCGGGATGCAAGCCGAAATAGCCGCAAAGACAATATAATACCGGTAGCCGATTGTATCGAGCGCCACAGGCGTGATCATGACCACGATAAAGTTCCATAACCACTTGTTCGCAGTGGATGCCGAGGCCATGGCGACGCGCAACCGCATGGGCGCCACCTCGGTGCAGTACACGAAATTGGCGCCGGAGAAGCCAATGGGATAGAAGAAGTTGAACAGCCAGATGATTGCCGCCGAGACGATGGAGAGTGATCGGTCACGGGAGCTGAAACTGGTCGTCACGGCTAACACGATCATGCACGCGCTCATACCCGTCCCGCTGAACATGAACAGCTTGCGCCGGCCGAGGCGGTCGATGGCGAAGAAGGGAATGAAATTGCACAGCGTTTTCCACGTTAATGCGCTGGCCGCTAGGATCCGCGAGAGGTCACTTCCCAGCTTGAGGTTCTGTTCAAAGATAGTCGAGATGTAAGTGGAGATCAGATTGCCGCCACACATCTGCTGGAAGAACTGGATGAGCATGCACAGGCCGAACCGGTACAGTAGGCGATCGTCGTCCTCCCCGAGGCACAACTCTCGCAGGGTAAGGCGGCTGGACTGCTCGGTAATTTCCAACGACGACTCAATGCTCGCAATCTCTGTCTGGACGGCCTCATCGTCCACTCTGAGGCCCTTGTAGGCTGCAAGGCTGTGGGCCGCCTCATCGCGGCGGGCGACCAGCACAAGCCACCGCGGCGATTCAGGTAGCAAGAAGACGGTCCCCAGGATAGTTAGCGGGAAAAGAAAGGACAATGCCAGCGGGACGCGCCATTGAGTTTCACCCGATGTCTTGCTGAAGCCAAAGTCGATCCAGTTGCACAACACAAACCCTAGAGTCATGCATATGCCGTCGACAACGACATGCTGCCCACGATGCTTTGCCGAGCTACATTCGGCCTGGAAGACTGGGACTGTGGCACTCAGCTGCCCAACCCCAATGCCGAGAATCACCCGGCCCAAGGTAAACTGAATGATGCCGTACGATGAGGTCTGCAACAGCTGGCCGATAATGGCGATGATGGAAGCCAGAAAGATGGTCTTGCGCCGGCCAAGCCGGTCACCAAAGGAAATGCACGAGAGGGCGCCCACGAGCGCCCCGAGCTGCAGAGACGCAATGACTGCCCCCTTTTTGGTCGAGTTTGCGGCCTTGAGCTTACCGCTGGTGTTGATCGTGTCGATTTCGGGGAATACATGTACCCTTGCATCTGTCAGTCTAAGGATTCCATTCGTTTTGATTCAGCTGGCGCCAATACCATGACTGCAAAGTAGCCAGCGGTCCTAATCCCGCTTGGTTGTATCCGTAAGTGATGAAGGCCGGCACAACTGTGAGAAGCAGCTGGGCCACACGAAGCGATTTTTCTCTGAGCATCTTGCTTGTTCTGGAGGACTGGTGACATAAATGAAGAGATAGGTCCTAGAATGCTCGACTTCAAGAGATCGAGCTTCATTTATGCTCGAGGTGGAGCTGGGACTTTCTGGGGACCCCGCATGTCAACAGGGCAAGATATGGGTAATGACATTCGGGATAGGCTTTACTTTCTTTGCTACCCCACGATCTGTCACTCGCTCAACCTGGAAAAGACATGGCTTGGGCCCTAAGCATGAAAGTACGTTTGCGGTATCTCAGATCCCATGGCCTGGTGTCAAGTGTCGTCGGCAATGAATCTCCTTCCCTTTTGGCAGGCAGAGTTCCAAGTAACTAGCATTAGATCGGCAGATGGGTGCAAATGTGAGAGAGCGGATGCCCTGATTAGAGTTTTTGTTCCATGGCATGTAAGTTTCCGCGGACAAAAGCAAGCCGCGGATGGTTCCAGATAAGACTAACTT
Source organism: Aspergillus pseudoviridinutans (assembly GCF_018340605.1). NCBI lineage: Eukaryota > Fungi > Ascomycota > Eurotiomycetes > Eurotiales > Aspergillaceae > Aspergillus > Aspergillus pseudoviridinutans. The sequence continues at coordinate 55,196 of NW_025091290.1, read as the reverse complement.
CTGCATCCGGGATACCTAGAGAAACGCATTGAATATCGTCGCATGAGATTTTCAGTGTCACAGGAAACACCAGTTGGCTATTGCGTACGTATTCTGTTGTTCTATCGCTTCTCTCCCGAACATGATTCATCAGTGGTGTTCCGATATATTCAACTAGCTCTGGGGAGTATTACCCAACAAGATAAATCCAACCTAAGCAAGACCAGTTTGCAAGATGGACCGATCACAAATCTTGACAACGTAACCAGCAATTAAACAGATAATCAACATACTTCTCCATCAACGCACAGTCAAAAGGCGGATACTGTAACCCCCCTGGATAGGTGGCTAATGCCCACCTCGTGTTGGTATCGTCATACGTGGGCATATTCTCGTATAGTTCCCATCGACTCAGGCCCTTGTGCACCTTCTCCGCCAGCATAGGAAGTAACGGCTGGAGACTCGCATGCGCACTCGCCAAGAGCCGCTCAATCCACTCGCTGTAGCTGACTCGCTGCATCACCGCGCCCCGCGCCTGGCTCAGCAACTCCATCACCCCGTCCATGTCGACTGACGCTGATCGCTGGGGCAGGATATGGAAGGCATGGCCGAGAGAGGACATGCTGGAAGAGATGTGCAGCATGGCAGTGACGGCGTAGTCCACAGGGACGAACTCCTTGCGCTGGTTGGGGAGGGCGGGGTACGCCCCCAGGTCGAGACTGGCGCGGATCAACCGGCTGAAGAAATCGTCCGAGTTACAGGCTCCCGTCCGATGATCGCCTGTCACGAAGCCGGGGCGGTACACGGCGATGGGGAATCCGCGGCCTACGAGGCGTTGGAGGAGTTGGTCGGCGACCCATTGGCTCTGCGCGTAGCCGTGGTCATAGGGAAGGGCATCCAGATGCGGGAGGAGAGGCGCGTCTTCGTAGATGATCTTGGCGCCGGTCACGAACCCAGTGGGGCCGTAGCAGGAGATGCTGGAGCAGTAGTGGAGACCCTTGAGGCGACCAGTGACGGCCAGACGAGCGACGTTGAGCGTGCCGATAATGTTGGTCGGACGGTGGAGAGAGTAGGGCTGGGTGTAGTTGACGCGCGCGCCGAGGTGGAAGATGACACTGGCCCAGTTAGCAATCTCACCGAAGCGTTGCTCGCTGAGGCCAAGCCAGTGGCCCTCTAGCGAGCCGCAGAAGGGGAGAAGCTTGGGCAGGAATGTGTCGTGCCAGAGGTTGTATTTGCGTAGGGCGGATTGCAGGCGCTGTAGGCCAGTGGCGTTATCAATGGCGCGCACCAGGCAGCCTACCTGATGCACGTCGGGCATCTTCAGCAGATCCGCCAGCAAGAACGCCCCAACAAACCCCGTGGCGCCCGTCAGGAACACGCGGCCTTCGGTATCCCGGCGCCAGTCAATGACTGGCCCGAGAGGGAGCTGAAGGCTATCCGCCAGCTTGGTGTCTGCAAGCCACAGGGAGCGCTCATTGCGCACCGTCGCCATGGTTGATCCCCTGTGGCGGTCGATGACGGAGGCAAGCTGGCCAAGCGTAGAGTGATCATACAGCGTGAGAAGAGAGATCCCCGTGCGGAACTGCTGCTGGATGCGACTAATTAGCAATGAGGCCTGAAGGGAGGTGCCGCCGAGGGCGAAAAAGTCATCGTCATCTGTATAATCAGGAAGGGGGGTGGCCAGAATAGTGGCCCAGAGATGGACCAGGTGGTCGCACGTACTCATACCCCTGATCTTCCCACGAAGAGCGCAGATATGCTTCTCCCGGCGCTGGTGATACATCTCTGCCAGCTTCCTGCGGTCCAGTTTTGCGTGCGCATTCAGTGGCATTTCTGGGATAACCTCAATATGCGGCACCATGTACTCTGGCAATGTCGCACGAAGTGTCTTCATCGCGTCCGCCACGGCATCGTGCGTGGAGTTAACTTGAAGGATAACAAAGGCCACGAGCGTCGAACCTGCCCCGTCCTCCGTCGAGTCTATCCGCATAGAGAAGCCCTCGGAGAAGTGGCCCGTCTTCATCAATGCGGCATCAACCGCCGCCAGCTCGACCCGGTAACCTCGGACCTTGACCTGATGATCCCGACGACCCAGGAAGTCATGCTGTCCGTCACGATGAAGCCGCACCATATCCCCAGTGCGATACATCCGGTATAGCCCACCAGTTCCGGGGTCGACCATTCCAGCAACATAGATGAAGGTCTTGGCGTTCTTGTCAGGCTGGTTAACATATCCCGGCGACACGCCGGGACCGCCCACCAGCAACTCGCCCTCTTCGCCCTCTGGGACAGGACGACCCTCCTCGTCACACACGCAGCAGACATTGCGGCCGATGGGCTTACCAATGCCGACTTTGCCTGCCTTCACATCATCCATTGTGATCTCGTGCGTGAGACAGAAGACGCAGCATTCCGTGGGCCCGTAGGCGTTCATGAGATGTTCCGGTGGCCCAGCGGCCAGAATCGCCTCCATTGCGCGGAGATTAACCTGCTCACCGCCCATGAGGACTGCCCTAAGCGGTTGGAATGTTGTGGGACACGTTGCTGCCGCCAGGTTGACCAAGGGCGCGGTAATAGCCATGATGGTGATGCCCAGCTGGCGGATAGCGGCTGCCACGGCGGGGATATCGAGAAGGGTGGGCTTGCTGAGCACCCCGATAGTAGCCCCACGGACGAGGGCGGCCCAGATGTCGAACAGAGCCACGTCAAAGCTGGTGCTATTGCCGTGGCCCACCACATCGGATTTCTGGACAGGTTCATAGGGTGCATGATGCGCCACATGGACGATGGAGCGAGCAGCGATCTGTACGGCTTTGGGCTCGCTGGTCGTGCCGGAGGTGTGAATCAGGTGTGTACAATGGGCCATGGTCGTCGGGAGGGGAAACTGCACCGCCAGGGTAGAGGATGGCTTGCGGAGTTCAGGTTGCAGCTCAACAGGCAGTAAGGCAAAGGGAAGATTCCGCTTGCTGTTGGTCTCGTCCACGAGGACGTACCGGGTGCCTAATCGTTTCAGCTGGTTGATAATCTGCTGGTCGGGCAAGAGAGGATCAAGAGGGACACACGTCCCTCCCGCGTAGATGATGGCGATCTGTGTGACGGCGTCCCAGAGCCCATGCTGAACCACAATGCCGACTCGTTCCTCCAAATTGAACGCTTCCCGGGTTAGAGCCTGCGCCAGCTTAATGGCTCTCTCATGTAGTGCTTCGTATGTCAGACTCTCGCCGTGTTCATCGACAATTGCCACGGCGGCGGGGTCCTCGACCATCCGCTGATAGAAGAGTTGACCCAGCCCTTCGTTTCGGGCGACGGCCACATCGTACTCGGAGACTGATGGTGTTATTGAACCCATTCTCTAATGTCCAATGAGAATGGGAGAGTCCTGTCGAGAGATGAGACGCAGATCAAAGCTTCTCCATCTCTTGACTTGGAGGCAAACCTACGGTTCATGAACGGCTTCGTTTTGTCCCTTTCATGACCCACGCATGAGGGCCGAAGTGCTGCTTACCGAGGTAAAGCTGGCCTGCCTCTGTGCTTGACATAAATCACAGCTCCAATGCTAGGTTGCTTGCATCATGCTTTGCAATGTGTACGAGGGGGGATAGTTGTACAGACTTGCGGGCCCCTTGTATTGGAAAACCTCTGGTGCATTCATGGCTTTGAGCATGCGAGACATTGCCGCGGTCCAAAGCTCGCGGCTGAAGTAGAGCAAAACGAAGGCAGAGGGACGGCATAAAGTCGACTCCTCAAGATGTTGATGGTATCGCCTAAGTCTGGCGATTACCATGGCATCGTTCCTGCTCACAGCGATGACCGGCCACTGCTATCCTGGGAAGGTGCTGTATGACTCTCAACCTGTTTGTGAAATACTCGGATCATTCCTATTCAGGGATAAAAGATCAAAAAGCATGTGAGCCTTTTGCACAGAGGTATTGCATGCCAGAAGGATTAGAAGCCTTAATACCAATCCTACTGTAGTTTTGAGCTGAATGAAATCGTCCGTATGGTTCTGATAGTACCATTTTATCATCTTATATATCCGTGCCTGGTGCACTTCGACAATGGTGTCTTAAACGTGATTCCTGCTATAGGCAAGGGCTTTCAAGTCCGAATCTTGATCGTAAGAATCCCGTAGGCTCGCCGTGACGCGACAGGCCGCTCCAGTAGTAAAAGTGTAAATGTTTTATCATGTACCAGACTAAGGCAATAGTCCGTTTCGGGACGGTAGCAGTGGGATCTTCAGACAGCAACGTCAGTAGGCTGCTATCACAAGCTTATTCATTATATCTTATTTCACTCTGTTATGTCGGCGGAAATATGAATAAAAACGGCAGTGATACAGTGACAACCCCTGGGTTCTAGTGACACCTCCCTTACCCAATCGGGCAAGTGACAGGCATGCGCCCACTATGAAAGGGGGATTCCACCACACATGTGATCTGCGCTTTAGGCTTAGAAGTAGGGCATTACTACTTGATATTCAGGTGTTCTGTACTCCCAGGCGGTGTCACTGTATCACTAATCCAAGAAAAAGCCACATGTGACGGGCTGGCGGAACTATATCATGCTTCTATTATGCTTCTCTGTATGTCATGTCCACTGCATACAGCCTCGGCTGCATATAGCATAGGCCATCACCTTGAATGACTCTCGTCATGGTGCACATTCGCCATATAGGAAACTGCCAATGCAGCAAGAATCTTACGTGGCAGGATAACTCGGAGAAAGGCCGTTAACGCTACTTTCACGCATAACCTGCCTCCCTTGATAAATCTCGCTCCACGTCAACCACATCGATCTTACACTTGTGCAATATTCCGGTTCTCTGTCGATTACAATCATGACCAGCTCTACTCCCCTCATCACAGTCTTCGGAGCGACTGGCAACCAAGGCGGTGCCGTTGCCAGATCGCTCCTCAAACACCCATCCTTCAAGGTACGCGCTCTCACTCGAAACCCCAGCTCAGCTGCCAGCCAGGCCCTGGCCTCTCAGGGGGCGCAAATCCACCAAGCCAATGGTTTCAGCAGCGAGTCAATGGTGGAAGCCTTCCGTGGCTCCTGGGGCGCTTTTGTGAATATTAATTCAGATGATAAGGTATGTCAACGATTGTCGTTTCTGTGGATATGTGTTATATTGCCCCATTCTCATAAATACTTCTCACTCAGGCATTCAAACCTGATGGTCCCACTGAATTCGACATGGGCAAAACGATCGTGGACGCTGCCGCCGAAGCCGGAATCCGTCATTTCATCTTTAGTACTGGCCCAGACTGCTACAAGCTTACCGGGGGCAATATCAAAATGAATGCCGCAGACAGTGCGTAGCCCCATCCTCTGACCATGATATCGTAAGACTAAGGTCGGACAGTGAAGTACAAAGTCGAACAATACGCACGTACTATAGACCGTTTCGAAACCGTCAGCTCCATCTGCGCAGCCTGGTTTCTAGAAAACTTCCTGATAAAGGAGATCGGACCCCTCTTCGGTGGTTTTCCCCATGTGCCTGATTCCGAAGGCTATCTCACTTTTGTTGCTCCCAAATGGGGCGGGAATGAGGAGGTTCCCTTCATCAGCATTTCTGATGATTTTGGGGACATTGTGCAGGGCATGTTTCTTGATCCTGTTCGGTGGAACGGCCATGTCATCCACGGCTGCAGTGATATTTGCAGCTTTGATCATGTTGTGTCAGCTTTTGAGAAACTGAGCGGGCGGAAATGCCGCTTCCAACCGCTGCCCTCCTGGGAAGATTTTGATACTCACGGGATCCCTGAGTTGGAGGACACGAAAATGATGTTCTGGTTCACGCAGAACAATCAGGGACAGTACTTTGGGCCTGAGCCGTCAGAGAAAGAGACTGCTGGTACACTGAAGTTGGTGACTGCATTGGCACTGGGGTGGCCCAAGGAGGAACACAAGTTGATGACAGTTGAGGAATGGTTCCGAAAGCACTTTCAGTTTCAGTAGTCCTTCCTGGCGGGGCCTGGGCAGAAAGACGTTCTCCTAGCAAGCCTCCAACCAAATTCGATGTCACGCCATTGATATAGCCTACACGTACGTCGAATCATGCCCAGCCACCACACGTGGACTAGACGTAGTAGTATTTCGATAATCCCCACCATCAAAAAATCTAGCCGCACCTCTAGTTTTCTGACGATTTGTTTGTCATGATTCCTACGTGTGAGTCGTCCAATCACAAGCAAATTAACAGGCAACTGATTAAAACTCGGAAGGCAGAACGCTGGCAGCAACATTGTACTACTCCGTACATCCTTCGAAATCCAGTCAGCACAGTCTTCACTATTTAGACGAATGCGGTAACAGCACGATCTCTATAATTTCTACAATCTCATTATTTGTTGTAACATTGAAATCGATAACACGCGCAGCTTGACCTATATAATGTCAATTGACACTCCAGCTTACTCGAATGCCACACAAACGACTTTGGCATCATGGGGTTCGATATCTCAAACATGTTTCTCAGACAACGCACCCTTCCAATTCCTGCGATGTTGTCAAGGAATGCCTTCGTTAGGGGCTGCGTTGTTAGACCTAGACGTCCTAGTATAGTACTTTATTACTTGGACAGTTTTCGGGGTAATCAGGTGCATCACTCGCACTGTTTCAGTCAAGTGAGACTCAACTGCATTGGTACATCCGCTTAGACCAGTCCACGCACAAATTCTTGGCTCCCCACGCAACTGCATCATTGTGGACGATCTTGGGCGCCGCCCTGCTTGGCCTCCGCCGGCGCTCCCACCCTCACTGGCTGTTCCGTTCTCGGCGCCAAGTACGCCGAGGTCTGCCCATGCTGATCCTCCCACTTCTACATTATCTCTCTGTGATAGCACGGACATTGAGATAACAGGTATCCCGGAGGGCCAGAAAGCCATTCCCGGACATTAGAAACTAATTTCCTTGGCATCACGCCATCCTTCGGCCATGGTTCTACCGACCAAAGCCGCTTCAGCGTTCCATCCATGAGGGGCGTGGTTTTAGTCGTTGTCACTGTACCGGTGCAGCCGTGCTCCATTTGCCTTGGCACTCCCTGGCTCGCTTGAGGAGCCGCCCGGTCGCCACGCCAAAGACGTTGGTAGTCAGCCATCTACGCCATCCAGCTCTTTGTTCTGACCCCGCTGGTCTTGGCTCGGGACGCTTTCGGTCAGCCGAGAGATACTGTATCTAGACTGAGTCAGAGATAATGAATCCGCACATCGAGCAGGAGAGGGTACTAGCCTGAGGGGCCGTTTCTCGGCCAGAGGGGTTCTTGGCGATCGAAACTATAAAAGGCTACCTCCACTTCCCCCCGTCTCTTCCCCGGATCTCTCCTCGAATTCTCCGCGTTTGTTTTTCGTTGGCTGATATTCTGTGAAGTATACCCACTTCGTCCTGAACTTCTGCTGCTTGTCTGTCACTATGGGGGAGAAGACTTCCGACCCTGAGGCTCCAAGTCTCTCCCACCATGAGTCTCCTATATCTATTGAGAAGCGAGAGGAAGAGGCAGCTACTGCTCGAGAGTGGGCTCGCGATGTGGACAAAAGCACCACTACCAACACTAAACTTAAGAATCCTCTTGCCGAGTTGAGTCGAGAACAGCTCCTGAATGATGTCGAGGCTTTCGCGAAGGAAAAAGACCTTGAGCATATCCTCGATGATCTGCGAAAAGGGGCCCTTGTCTCGCAGGATCCAAGAGCGTTCGAGCAGATGGACGAGCTGACGGAGAGTGAGAAAGAACTACTTCGACGGGAGAAGACGCATCGGTGGAGTCAGCCGTTTATGATGTATTTCATGACAGGTAAGTCTCCTCGCGGTCCTCCTGTTGGATTTAAATTTAACCCAACCTGCAGTCCTCTGTGCTGGATCTGCTATCGTGCAAGGAATGGATCAGACCGCCGTCAACGGTGCGCAGGAGTAGGTACTCTCACATTCCCCATCTGAGCTATGCTAAGCAGAGCAGGTTCTACTTTGCTGAATTTAATGTCACCGACACTTGGCTCCAAGGCCTCCTCAACGGCGCTCCCTATCTCTGCTCCGCCGTCATCGGATGCTGGACCACGGCGCCGCTGAATCGCTGGTTTGGTCGCCGCGGATGCATCTTCATTTCGTGCTTTATCTCCTTTGCCGCCTCGTTCTGGATGGCGGCCGCACATACCTGGTGGAATTTGTTGCTCGGCCGTTTCCTCCTCGGCTTTGCGGTGGGCGCCAAATCCACAACCACCCCGGTGTATGGCGCCGAGTGCTCACCGGCCAATATCCGCGGTGCTCTGGTTATGATGTGGCAGATGTGGACGGCATTTGGCATCATGCTGGGGTATATTGCCTCTGTTGCGTTTATGGACGTGTCGCATCCCACGATCCCTGGCTTCAACTGGCGATTGATGCTAGGGTCGACCGCCATTCCGTAAGTAGACCATTGCATTGCATTTACATGTGCTGACGACTTTGAATCAGTCCCTTCTTCGTCTGCATGCAGGTCTATTTGTGTCCCGAGTCGCCTAGGTGGTACATGATGCGCAACCGCTACCACGACGCGTACAAGGCGCTCTGCAAATTCCGCCCGTCAACATTCCAAGCTGCGAGAGACCTCTACTATATTCATGCTGCTCTAAAGGTCGAGGAGAAGCTCCGCGAGGGCAAGCATTTGTTCCACGAGATGTTCTCCATTCCGCGCAACCGACGTGCGGCGCAGTCGTCCTTCTTCGTGATGTTCATGCAGCAGGCAAGTTAACATCTTCTCACCACATAGTCAAGCTCTAACTGTCGTAGTTCTGTGGTGTCAATGCGATCATGTACTATTCCTCGTCGATGTTCCGGGAAGCCGGTTTCGACACCCGTATGGCACTCGTCACGTCCCTCGGGTGCGGCATCACCAACTGGATTTTCGCCCTGCCAGCTGTATACACGATCGACACCTTTGGACGACGGAATTTGCTGCTGACCACCTTCCCTCTGATGTGTATATTCCTCCTCTTCACCGGCTTCTCATTCTACATACCCGATCAAACATCTCGGACAGCCTGCGTCGCGACTGGCATATACCTCTTCATGATCGTGTACTCGCCCGGTGAAGGACCGGTACCATTCACCTACTCCGCAGAAGCTTTCGTAAGTCTCCTCTTCAATCACTATCGCAGTCTACTGATAATGTCAGCCCCTCTACATCCGAGACATCGGCATGTCCTTCGCAACAGCCACAACGTGGGGTTTCAACTTCATCGTCTCGCTGACCTGGCCGTCGCTCAATAAATCGTTCACGCCCACCGGTGCCTTTGGCTGGTACGCGGCGTGGAACTTCTTCGGCTGGATCTTTTGTTATTTCTGTCTGCCGGAGACCAAGGCGCTCTCGCTTGAGGAGCTGGATCAGGTCTTTTCGGTTCCGACGACTAAGCACATCAATCACTATCGGGCGATGTTGCCGTGGTATGTCAAGAAGTATTTGCTTCGGAGAGATGTGCCACCGCAGAGGCAGCTCTACGATTATTATTAGGGGATGTTGTATGTCGATTTTGGATGCGGAGGTATATTCCTCGACAATTTGTGCTGTTGGCCTGGTTTCAGTTCTTGCCATAACTGTCCCGGTCTTTGAGTCTGTTGTTCAATACTCGATAACTGTTCTATAACCATCAGTATCCTCCATTTTACTCCTCTCCATGCTATTTCTTATAATCGGTGCAGTCGCCCCTGTTTCTCAATGGCTACGAGCACTTGGAAGATCAACAGCGGAAATCATTCTCATTGGCTGCCAAGCATCAGTGAAGCCCCGCCTTGGTTAGAAATTTCTTCCATCCAATCAGATGCTTGTATCTGCGCGGAACCATGTTTCTACTACCTCTGATTGGCCAACAATTTAAAGAATGGATCAATTATCCTCATTGGGACCTGTGAGATCTCGGCATTAGGTAACATATACCAATATCAACGGCTGTCCTGAGGAATGGAGCACACGAACTGGGCCCCCAGACTGAGGGTGTTGCCGTTGAGTCATCATKATGCTGTCGCAGTTTTGTTTCGCCGTTGGAAGTCCGGAGCTCGCAGTTGACCTGTCAGTATCAAGTGCTGGTGACACAGTGTATCTGGGACGACGAAGAACATCCCGGCCTCGACACCGGTTTCGTGATTGCATTGTATGCTCGAGATCGGAGGGTTTCCACGCTGAAAAAATCTGCTTTCCAGCTCCACTCGTCCGGGGAGCCGCTCGACCAGACCTCAACCGTCTCTGCCGTCACTCGTCAGAGTCGCAATCATGGGTTCCATGCTCGAGGGAGGATCCCGTCCTGCTGCGGATGCTGATGTGGACGCGGATCATGTACATCCCGAGGCTGTTTCCGATGGCGAGCGTGACTTTGAGAAGCAGGACTCGAAACCAGAGTATCAGGATGCATTCGGGGACGAGGAGTATGCCGAGGTGAAGTACAAGACCTTGAGTTGGTGGTGAGTTTGTCGTCATGGACTAAATAGCTGGACTATTACTGACCCGCATAGGCAATGTGGTTTCCGTGAGTATGCCTTCACAAGTTCGAGGACATAGCTGATCGAGAGCAGTCATGGTTGCCGAAACGGTGTCGCTGGGTATTCTCTCCCTGCCGGCGGTGGTGGCTGCGTTGGGCCTCGTTCCGTGAGCCTATCCATTGCCCTCCGAAGACGACTCTAAATTCTAACGAGTGTAGAGCCATCATTCTCCTTGTAGCGCTTGGTCTGATGTCAACCTACACCGGCTACACGATTGGGTAAGTTTGTCGTCGTGGACTAAATAGCTGGACTGCTACTGACCCGCATAGACAATTCAAATGGCGGTATCCGTTCATCCATTCCATGGGAGACGCCGGCGAGGTCATCCTGGGCAGATTTGGCCGGGAGCTCTTCGGAACAGGCCAATTGCTCCTCGTGGTCTTCATCATGGCTAGCCATATCCTCACTTTTACCGTCGCCATGAACTCGATTACCGATCATGGGACGTGCTCGATTGTCTTTGGAGTGGTTGGCTTGGTCATTTCGTTCGTGTTGTGTTTGCCGCGGACCTTGGCCAAGGTCTCGTTTCTATCAGTTGCTTGTGCGTATGTCTCTGACGATGTAGAATGCCACTGACAATTCGCAGCCTTCATCAGCGTCTCTTCCGCGGTTCTGATCGTCATGATTGCCGTTGGTGTCGAACGTCCATGGCACGGCGGGGTCAATGCCACCGTTGATACCAGTTTGTACAAGGCTTTTCTTGCAGTCTGCAATATTGTCTTCTCATTCTGTAGGTTTCCTCCTCTTCATCTTTGCATGGATCGTCACTGACAAAACAGCCGGCCACGTCGCCTTCTTCGGCTTCATGGCCGAACTGAAAAACCCCCGCGACTACCCCAAGTCGCTCTTCTTGCTGCAGGGCATCGACACATGCTTGTATATCGTCGCCGCTGTAGTGATCTACTGCTATGCTGGGGACGACGTCACCTCACCTGCGCTAGGCTCAGCCTCGGAGACTGTGAAGAAGGTGGCGTATGGAATCGCCTTGCCGACTGTAAGTCTTTTGTTACTCAGCCCAGGATCCAGCTGACGAGGAGTAGATTGTCATCGGAGGCGTGGTGAACGGCCACGTCGCATGCAAGTACATCTACGTGCGGATGTGGCGCCACAGCGACCGCATGCATAAGCGCGATCTTGTTGCGACCGGTTCATGGGTGTTGATTGGGCTGGCGACTTGGATCGTTGCTTGGATTATTGCCGAGGCTATCCCGGTGTTCAACAATCTATTGAGTCTGGTGGTAAGTTTCCTTGCTGGTTCGCTCTGGGTCAAGCTGAACATTTTGCAGGCGTCGCTTTTTGCAAGCTGGTTTACCTGTAAGTTTCTTTTTCCTTTTCATTTGTGTAGACATCTTGCTGACGATCGATTGCAGACGGATTCAGCGCACTTTTCTGGCTGTATCTCAATAAAGGCCGGTTCTTTTCGACTCCGATGAAGACTGCGCTTACTATCCTTAATGTTGTCATCATGGGGATCGCGTGCTGCATTGTAAGTTCTTGCTGGACATTCTACGATACAATTACTGATTATCTTCACAGTGTGGCCTGGGACTTTATGTGTCTGGCAAGGCCCTGCACGACGATCCCAGTAGTGCCAGTTTCTCATGTGCGAATAATGCCTAACGGCTGTATATAGATTTTCAGAGGCCACATTAAGGGTGGAACATGTACATGTACAGTAGAGACAGTGTATCATAATTCCGTGTTTGACCTCGTGTTGAGGTTTGGCTCTGCGGCTTCCTCTTCTACGTAATTCCTTACTGGATCTACGGGGCCTACAGTGCCAGCAGGACCAACCGGGCTGGGCTGAGGTGCTACAGTCTGGGTTTGTCCTTCCATCTTAGGCTGTATCCGGTGCTTGGCCTGCGCCAGAGACTCTCGCCTTAGCACCTGCGTCCGCTCATCCAGCCCCCGGTTCCAACGATTCATCGCTTGGTCCCGAGCCTGCGGAGGCCACTCGGCCGTCAAGGACTCCAGTTCATGGTATTTCCAATATAGGTTATCCAGACCTCACGTATCCGCTCTCCACGCATCGCCGCCGACCTAACCTTCCGCTCATCCGTCTCCGTCTCCTGCCTCTTGCACCCCTTGCTCGCCTTTGGCCGCCAGCTCCCACAACCCAGAGGCAACCTTGTGCTCCAGCGCGGAGTACTCGTGGTTGTGTGCGCCCCCAAGACGGGAAAACGTAATCGTCGCACCGTCGGTGACCGCTTTCAGACGACAGGGATACCCGACCGACTCGCGGAACGTGCGCTCGCGCTTGCGTCTTGCGCTCCGCGGGCGAGGCCCGCGACCCGCGACTCAAGGTCTGTTTTCTTCCCCAGTCGGCGCCGGTAGCATGCGATAACAGGGGATCCGTGCTGCGGGTCCACGTTGTCAGGAAAGCCCAAGGAGGCGTTGAATTCGCAGAGGGGCACCATCACAGGCGCAGTGAGGGCGAAGAATTGTGCGCGGAGCTTCTGGATATTAGAGGTAAGGTCAATGAGGGTTGAGATTAGCCGCGTCGAGGCTCTCGGGGGGTGTCATTTTGACTAGTTCGTGCTGTATTGCAGTGTTGATTTCGACGAATTCAGGGAGCTCAAGTGGGTGACGAGCGTGGCTGCCGAATCGGGTCTAGTCGTCACGTGGGGTGTCTCATATGAATGCCGTCATTTTCAGGCTACTAACGAAGCAAACATACGACTTCAACAACTCGATGCTCGAGTGAGAGCGAATCTCCAGGAATGTTGACGTCGAATCGAAGCCACGATTGCAGATTCCGGTTTCACCCTCAGACTCGACCAGGTAGTGTTCGAACATTTTGCCAATGAGGTGTCCAATGATACATGGGTTATGCTTGTTGATATCCATTCGGAGCTAGACGATATATATCAAGCAGAAATACCCCGCAAAGTATAGTCGAAGGCCGTAAAAGTGTTTGTCTGTCTTCTGACAAGCCGAACTTCCAATCCAACGAAGTTCTGAAATCCCGTCCAATGGGACAGTGGATTTTGTACACCGAGAGTGTCCTTCACTGGATGAATTGCGAGAAGACGTGGAAAATACATGATGTAATTCAACATAAAAGGTAATAACTGTGGTCAGACTCAACAGACAGTCAAGGCGTATCATATTCCATCATCAGTCAGTGTGCCCGAGTGGTTAAGGGGAGTGATTAGAAATCACTTGGCTTCGGCCGCATAGGTTCGAGTCCTATCGCTGACGTTCTTTTTTTTCCGCCCTCACTGTTCCTTAACGCACTCGCAATCATTGCAACATAAACAATTTTTCTTTTCCCCTTGCTGCTTGACACCGGTAAAACTGCTGAGAAATGCATTGCTAACAACCCTATCGATGTACCGATCGGATAATCCCCTCTGTATACTGTAGTGTCGTTAGTCATATGGACTTACACGAGACCCAAACAACATATACGCGAAAATAGAACATCCTCGATTGCCATCAGATGCGTGTTCGTTATCATTCTTGCTTTCCCGAAGTCCACTGCAACATGAATACAGTAGTCCGTCGAGGTGAATGAACAGGTGATGTATTACGCATCTTTCCTGATTATACTCCCTTATTATAGTCTGGCACCGGCGTGGTCGTTGCCCAGAGAACTTGACACCGCTGACGGAGATCGAGTTCGGCCGGACGACGCCGAAAGACTTGACCTTCAAAGAAAAAAGGATTCCTGAAGCATGAATCAAGGGGAATACCGGGGTTTAATACCGAATGAATGATAGACCCTTCCCCGTGCAACAACTGGCGTGGGAGAAGTTCATAGTCGCAGCGCTGCCACTTCCACTGCGAAATTGAGAAAATTCGAGGTCATCCAAAGATAAATATTTCTCCATTATTCTCGTCCATCGTTGTCTTAGGGAATGAATTTGTCAAGCTACATAGTACGTCCTCCCTTAATTGCTGGTTTTCCGGGACTGGACGTATACTGGACGATGAATACTTCAAAATTATATTAACGACGTTGCAAGGAAAAGCAACCCTTCAGAGTGCGAGTCTAGCCCTACTGCGAATACACATCCGACAGCCATTCCCCAACTTCATCGCCAAACTCTCTTCCGTTGTGCTCGTTCCATCTTCTCCTTCTCGCTGCACGACCAACGTACCGAGTCTCCTGCGGATCCTTCGCAGCCAATCTTCTGGCGACTTCATTGGCCTCGAACAGAGAAACCAATCTCCGCTTCGCATCGGGTCCTTTCAAACTCTCGGCCTTGCCACGGCAGAAGTCGTAGATCCTCCATTTCATCGTTGGGGCTTCGTCATCCTCCACAACAAAGGACTCGGGCTGACGATCCACAAGGCTTTCTCCATACTGATTGCTGCTGTACATGAACCTGTTTCGACGGTTCGATCCGGGAGGGTTGGATGTAACTTCGGTGACCCACGCGGCCTCAGCGAGTTCAGCAGGCGTCGAGCCCGAGGCGTTCTCGCGATGGAGGAGGTCCGGACGGCGTTCGAGCAAGATCTCCAGCGTTCGGAGGAGCTGGCACCGCACGGCGTCGTGCACGACGGTGTTGCCAGCCCCGTCCAACAGCTCGAGATGCTTCTGTCCGGTACTTTGGGCAAAGTCCAAGATCATTCGAAGAGCTTTCATCTGGTTATCGCCTTCGCGGTTGCTGCCATTGCCATAGACGGAGTAGGTATGCGCGGTGCTCAAGGCCCGCACCATCCACATTGCCAAGGGTGTCAGGGAGCCCGGCTCGTGTGACGAACGCTCGACTAGCAGGGAGGGAATTAAAGACGGATCGACCAGTTCGAGCATCTGCTGGAAGTCATCCAGTTTCTCGGCCGAGGGGGAGCTGGCACTGCAGAACAGAAGATGAAGGATATTGCTGCCCTTCTTATCGCGCATGGTCTGGTCGGCCCCCGCTTCGATGAGGATTTTGGCATAAGTAGGACGAACAAGCGAGAATGCAACCATCAAGGGGGTATATCCATCAACGGACTTGACCTCGAGACAGTGAGGGACATGCTGAACCAAGTACTTGACCAGTCGTTCTGACTCGAGTGTTGGCTTTGCGAAAATGGCGCAGTGGAGGACGAGATCGCCTGGTGGCAGTTAGCATCAAATGTAACAACATCTTCAACACACCACGAAGGGAACCTACGTCTGATATTCAACCAGTTCGTAATGGAACGCTCGACACCCAACTTTCCCATGGCGAGCCTCTGGATGCGCTTATCGTGCTTGTGTGCCTCGGTAAACTCCAAATAGTAACGGCCAGGCGCAGTTCCCAAGAACCACTCCACTGCTTCGAGGTTTCCTTCACGGGCAGCAACCAGGAGGGGAGGTTTCTCCTCTTCAGGCTCTGCGGGAAGGACGCCGCGACCGGCAGCCGCCCAGTCCGTTCGCTTCTTGCCGTGGATGGACAGTCCTTGGTAGTATTTGGGCTTCTCCTTGATTTCCACTCCGCTCTGCTCCGCCAGCTTATCAAATTGAATGCCAGCCCCCGTACGTTTGATGAGTTCTGCCAGGCAGCGGAGTCGTCCCAGCTGCATTGCCATAGTAAGATCCCACTGCTCAACCGTGAAGATGGTCTGCTCGGAACTTCCAGACTTCGCAGACAGCTCCCGGCCGAGATCCAGAAGGAAGACCAGAAGCTGAACATCATCCTTCCAGATTGCGTACTGGACAAGATTGAAAGGCCTTCGCTCATCCGGCAGGGTTGTTCCCATAAAATCTTCATCCGAACAATGGTCCTTCAACAGAGAAAGAGGCGGGACCTGGCTCTCGACCTGCGTCTTAACCTCACCAATGTTGTCGATAGTGAATTCTTCATCGAGAATCTGCCTCTCGATATCGAGCCTGTCACTGTCGTCCTCGGCCTCGTCGCCGGAATAATCATCGTCATTGCCAGTTGTGGCTCGCAATGTATACCGCACATTTTCTTGCTCGTCCTGAGGCTTGTACTGCACTTGTGCAATGGCGATAATCGCCCTCGCCACGTCCAAATGTCCACGCAGGACGGCGATGTTGAACGGGTGGAAGTTTCTCTGGTCTTTCGTAGCAATCTCCAACGGCGGTTTGTTCTTGTCTGGACCCCATGTCCCGAGGGTGAGTGATTTGATCGTCTCAAGGTCACCACGCCACGCTGCCTCAAACCTAAAAGCAGTCAGCATAAGCGAACACTGCAGCACATGGAAGGAACCGATTGAGCACTTACAGCTGGATATAACCATCCCTAGTGATGTCGTTGAGATCCGCCCTCCGGAAGTCAAAGGTCATATTGAACGGACCAGGCTTGGTGCCGAAGCATAGGCGATGCTTCCGGCCGTTATGTGAAGTATCAGAAGACATCTCAATGTCTGGAAACAACTGCTTGAACGTCTTGGCACCCCTGGCAAGTAATTCCTCCTCGAGCTTCTCAAACTCGCCGAGAGCCAGTTGGACGGCCGCCTTCTTCTCCTCGACACCCTTGCGACTCGCTGCACACTTCACGTCGTCGTCGTAGAGCTTCTGCTCTGATTCAACACGGGAGTGCGCACTGCAGAGAGCGGCCTTGGCCGTCCACAGCTGGTATGTATCTTCTTTGAAGGGGGCGAGATAGAAGCTGTCCTCGTGTTCCAAGGGGCTGGGCGGCTCCCGGGTGTGAGTTTCGGGCTTGTACGCACGCAGAGCGTTCAGCTTTCCGCGCACGCAATCCAGCAGTGATTTGCCGTGCTGGTAGTTCCTAGCGTATTCGTCATGCTGCACGTGGTGCCCTTCCTTGGTCAGTGTATTGGGATCTGCGCCTCGGGCCAGAAGCTCCAGGGCCACAGAAGGCTGATCTTTGAGGACACTCAATATAATAGGCTGGGTGACGTTGGCATCAAAGTTTCTCTTCACTTGCTCGGAGGAGTCGTTCCGTATTCCATCGATGTGCACCTGTGCCGACTTGATGAATTCATCAAAATCGATAGTGGGGCTCGCGTGTGCTTCAAGCAACTTCAAGGCTCCGATGACATTCCCCGAATTGATAGCGGTTGTCAGCGCAGTCTCAGCATTGGGGTTGAATCGCCAGCCACTAGTAGCAATGTAGTTGATCGTCCGTTCGACTGCCGGACGATCATGCTGCAGGTACGAGTCCAGCAGCTCAGTGTATTCCGGAGAAGCCGCAATGTGAGCCACGGCAGTTTTCTGATCAAGGTCTGCCTGTGCCGGTGAGGCACCCAGTTGTAGCAGCTTCGTCGTCATTGCCTTCGCCTGCTCTATTGGCAGTTGGAGAGCCAAGACCAGGGTGAGAATGGCAGCTCGCGGGCTGTTGTTGTACTCGTGCAGCAATTTGACCGGCAGAAGCACATCCGCACCAAAAGAGGATACCAGTTCCTCAACAGCAGCGACGTGGCCGTTCAAAATCGCGTGATGCAGAGGAGAGGCGTGACTGTCCCAAGCGATCACGTTGATGTCGTAGACGTCGGGATCCTGGTCGTTTGAGTCATCGGGCACTGAGTCCTGTGGACTATCCGGCGCATCCTTTTTGACTTTGACAAAAGAACCGGTGGTAAAAGACTGAACATCTGCCTCGCTCTCAGTGGAAGGATGGCTGATGAGCTCGGCAACTTCCTCACCGTCCTTGGCCTCTTTGTCGGATGAGGCTGCCTTGCGCGACTGCTCTTTGCGAGCTTCTTCCTCCTCATTTTCCTCGCTCTTCGTCAGCAAGATCCTGATGATCTCGGCATGGCCTCGAGCCGCAGCGAGATGTAAGGCCGTTCGTCCGTCGGCCAGTCGAGAGATCAAACGAGCTCCGTGGTCAACGAGACTCTGAACGATTTCGGGCGTGGAGGTCATGACCGCCAGATGCAACGGAGTGCGACCGGTAAAATCGCGACGGTTCACGTCAAAGTCGTGCGACAGCCACTGCTCCACGCCTTCCAAGTCGCTGTCGATGATCGCCTGACACAGGCCTGCTGTGTTTCCGACGTATGCCATTTCTGTCCCAGTTAGTAACTCCGACATCGTCAAGCCAAGGAACACTGACCAGTCCAATCGGTTTCGGTGATAGGGTTAAAACTGCCAATCTCCTGGCGGCCGGGGTTGTCCTGGAGGAATTTAACTCTGCCCGAGACGTAGATTTTGCTCTCCTCCTCGGCCAATTGCTTTTCCTCGGGAGTGACGGGGACCGGACAAAAGCCACAGCAATCCTCGATCACGTCTTCAAAGTTGCCGAAGAAAGCCGGATGCCGATGCAGATGGACCTCGCGGTCTTTGGGTCTGTTCCATTCGGCATTGAGCAGCAAATCCTTAGTGTAGAGCAGTTTCTCAATCTTTCGAGCGTGGAATCTTTCGCCATAAGGAATGGTCTAGATGTGATTAGCACTCAGCTTGCCGTCGAACAAGGCATTGCTCACAAACGTATGGTAGTCGGACACGTCCTCCTCATCGACCCATTCAGGCACCTCGTTGTCCCAGTCATTCTTGATGTTTCCTCGCAGCTGCTTCGAGATTCGCATGGGAACCGGTCGGCCTCGCTCTCGACGCCGCTTGTCGATGTATGCATCCCGGTCGGAAGGCTTCGGGAGCTTCTCCAGCACCAAAAGGCGGGCAAGGCCGAGAGTCCGGGTGAAGCTGCGTTCAAAAATCGTCTGTGTGAAAGTCAGTATCACTCGCAATGTTCGGTCACACGGCATACTGGATCAATCTTGGAGCGGTCCAACGACGGCCAGAACACTTCAAATCCTCGGCGAGCGTACTTGGAAAGACGGTTCTCGTACGACGGCGACCGTCTGGACAGATCCACATGGTTGATTTGGGTGACAAACGCACCAATCGCACGTGGTGCCATATACACCTGGCGACCATCGTAAGCGGCGCACGAGCAGTCGACATCAAACCCGGTCAAGATCTCGGCAATGGACTTGTAGATTCGCAGGACGATTTGAACATGGCGTGTGGGGTACTGCGACACGATCGTAATGGCATTCTTTGTGCGAATGGTGGAAGTCTCGGCCAGGATCGAGTCCTTGATGCGGGTTTCGATCTGCTTGATCTTCTCCATGGCCTGTTCCTCCGTCAACCCGTACAAAAACAGATCGACATCCGAGGCGGGAGCAAATTTCTGATGGTAGTATTCGCGCAGGCCGCGTTTCGAGTCGCGGTACTCCTCCGGAACGGGCAATAAAGACGTGGTCACTGCACTTCCCGCTGCAACTACATTGCTCCAGTCGAGATCGCTCAGAGCGCTCTCAGAGAACAGGTTGAAGTTCGTCTGGAACTCTTTGAAGGAGGATACCACGGCTGGCGACCCGTGCGCTTTTCGATCCTCGTCTTTCAGTGGCATCAAATACTTGGCCTTGAGCTCCTCCGGCTCCGAAGCCAGATCACGTGCGCGAATCCGAAGATCGGCCGAGCCATTGGCATCGAACAATGGCACAACATTGAGGAGGTTGTCTGCGACCGCGGGGTGGGATGGTTGCTGGGCGTAGATCTTGCGAAGGACTGCATCATATTCGTTGTATGGGTGTACAAGATTGGGGATTGACACTTGAGGGTGAGAGTTGACGTAGCCGATGAAGGTGGAGTGCTTCGTGGGGACGGCGGGGAGCGTGTACCGATCGGCCATGTTTGCTCGGCAAGAAATTGAGAAAGAGAAAGGATCGGTGCAATGGTTGGATGCAGTGAATTTGATTGTGAAAATGCTCAGTGAGAATAAGGAGTGATGAAGACGACTGAAGCACGCATTCTTAAGCTCTTGCAATCTCCAATTTTGTTGATCCTGCTGAGCACGCGTCGTTGAGCGCGCCAGGCAGCTTCCCGTTGTGGCGTCCTTGATGCCTGGGATGTCGCCCAAAGAGGAAATCAGCTCTGAGGCAGCAGGCGGGTGCCTCGGGTATATCCATCTGATTGGCCAAGTCCCGTCGCAGAGCTCCTCCAATCACCGAGATCCAAACCGTACCTGATGTTGCTCAGCCGCACGACCCTCCCAAACGTCGTGAAAGTTGATCTCACCTATAACCACTCCTGCAGACAGCCATCCCATTCCCTCTCCGATCTGATTTTCTCAAGAAGGGGAAAAAAAAAAAAGAAAAGAAAGAAAAAGAAACAAATAAAGTAAAAAGAATAATAATAATGGGCCTCTGTTCCAAACTAAGACTGGTGCGGAAGAAGAAAAAGACCAATGGATTGGGGAGAGGCGGCGTGTTTTCCTCTCCGACCGCAGGGCCACCAGCTTGTGTACCGACTAAAACTTCGTCGATCCTGCCAACCACCGTACAGCCTCCCAAGCAGGCCATGTTTTCTGCTCCACTGCCTCCAAATGCCACTCCCGCCTCACCGGAACCCTCTACTCAGCCAACCGCTTCTGACCCGACCCCTCTTCCCCAGAGCGGCTTCGAACCGTGGACTCGGGCTTACGAGATATTGCAGACCCAAGAGCCCGAGTTAATAGAAGACTACAAGAAGCACTTAGGCTCACTTCAACGTGATGGTACAACTGATGCAGACCTCTCAACTTCGCGGTCGGTTGAATCAATCGTGAAGCAGCTGTTAGACGATCGGGAGAAGAAGCAGTGGCGAGTCTCACTACTGGGGAAGGAGGTAAAGATACGGGAGCAGGCTGAGAGGTTGGCGAAGTTCCTCCTATGGTCCGACCCGGTAGTCAGGAACGCTCTCAGCGCTCAGCCATACGCAGCGTTGGCTTGGTCCGGTGTTTCATTAGTTCTCCCCGTAGGTCATTGAATATCCGACTACCAAGTTAATACTGACCTTACCAGCTACTCACGAGTAGCACGACCAAAAATGAAGCTATGTTGAGAGGATTCAATTCGATTGGCGATGTCCAAGTCTACTGGGATATCTGCGAAAAGACGTATCTCAAGTCCTCACATCAACAAAGATACCAAGAGCTTATGGAACCCTTAGCCAAGCTCTATTCGCACATCATTGAATACCAGGCGCTCGTCATATGCCATCTTTCTAGAGCTCAACTCTCCCGTGCGTGGCAGAACGTGGCTGGTTGGAATGATTGGGATGGGAAAGCAGCAAAGATTAATGACTTGAGCAAACAATGCAGTAGCTATATTTCTCCTCTTGAAGCAGAGGAAATCCGCTGGAATAGGGACAGTCAACTGCAAGAAATGCAGGAGTCGCGGACCATCCTCAATGAAATCCGGATGGTTCTGGAAGCGGGCAGTAGACAGACGCGGAGGAACTATGAAGACCAGAAGGAGCGAGACCTTCTTCAAGATCTCGCAGCAGACTATGAAGACTACAAAGACTTCAACCCTCCGAGGGTCGAAGGCACATGCGAGTGGTTCTTTAAGGATGACAGATTCCGCAAATGGCGGGACAGCAACACTTCTGGTCTCCTCTGGGTCTCTGCTGGCCCTGGTTGTGGAAAGTCAGTCTTGTCGCGGGCTCTGGTCGATGAGCGGCGACTGTCTACGAATGTCACAACGTCAACTATCTGTTATTTCTTTTTCAAGGACGGAGATGAACGCCGCATGTATGCCACTAATGCTTTGTGTGCAATACTGCACCAGCTTTTCACACGTGACCCTGCTAGTGGCCTAATTGGACATGCACTTCCTAGCCATAAGAACTATGGCAAAGATTTAGCCCGAAACTTTTCCGAGCTGTGGCGAATCCTCATAGCCTGCGCTGACTCACCAGATACTGGAGAAATTATTTGCGTCCTTGATGCCCTGGACGAATGCAGTATGGACAGCAGGCAGCAGTTAATTGACAGGATGAAGGAGTTCTATTGCCAGCCCTGGCATCTATCTAATCCGCTCTTGAAGCTCAAGTTCCTGATCACTAGTCGCCCATATGACTACCTGGAGGCATCTTTCAAAAGATTCTCTAACACAACTGCGTATCTGCGTTTTGACGGCGATGAAAAGTCTGCACAAATCAGCAAAGAGATTAATCTAGTCATTGATGCCAAAGTGTATGATATTGCGCGTGATTTCGAGGAGGGCGACCGGCGAAAGATTTCCGAACAACTAAAGAGCATGGAACACCGCACATACCTCTGGTTATATCTCACATTTGACATCATTGAGCAAAGTCCGAGTGAATATGGCAGGCGGTCTGATATGGAAGCACTCCTCTCTGATCTGCCATCCAAGGTATCTCAAGCATATGAAAAGATCCTGGGTCGGAGCAAGAACCAGATTCATACAGAGACTCTCCTACAGATTGTTCTGGCTGCAACACGGCCTCTGACACTTGATGAAGCTAACGCAGCCTTAACGCTAGCGTTGCAGAAGCAACCTTTTATTTCTTACACTGACCTGGAGTCGAATCTATGGCCCAAAAATGTCTTCGAGAGCACTGTGAAGAATCTATGCGGTCTCTTCATCAGCGTCTATGACTCGAAGTTGTCATTTATCCACCAGACAGCGATGGAGTTCCTCATCCATCCTGAACGAAAAGGCGAATGGCAAGGGCGGTTGAATATGTCAAAGTCGCACAGTAAGATGTCACTGGTCTGCCTAGCATATTTATCGTATCTAGATGAGCGGAGCCCAGTCATGGAAATCAAGGCACAGTTTCCGCTGGCGCAATACTCCGCACGATATTGGATGTATCACGCAAGGCCTGCCGAGACTCAGAAGGACGTCCAAGAAGGCATCTTGAACTTCTTCCAGCAAAGGGAAGCGTATGCAGTCTGGGTGAATCTTTTTAAGCATGATGAAAAATTGCGGCGATATGGAAAGATGGAAACTCCATTATACTACGCATCCTTAGGAGGTCTCCGACATACGGTACAATTACTGATAGAGAAAGGCGCCGATGTGAATACACAGGGGGGGTATTACAGCAATTCGCTCCAGGCTGCTTCTCACAAAGGCCACAAGGAGGTCGTGCAGCTGCTGCTAGAGGAAGGCGCTGATGTAAATGCGCAGGGGGGGTATTACGGCAGTGCGCTCCAGGCTGCTTCTCACCAAGGCGACAAGGAGGTTGTGCAATTGCTGCTAGAGAAAGGCGCTGATGTGAATGCGCAGGGGGGGTATTACAGCAATGCAATCCAGGCTGCTTCTCGCCAAGGCAACAAGGAGATCGTGCAGCTGCTGCTAGAGAAAGGTGCTGATATAAATGTGCAGGGGGATTATTATGGCAATGCGCTCCAGGCTGCTTCTCGCCATGGCCACAAGGAGGTCGTGTACCTGCTGCTAGAGAAAGGCGCTGATGTGAATGCACAGGGCGGCCGCTATGGCAATGCGCTCCAGGCTGCTTCTCACGAAGGCCATAAGGAGGTCGTGCGGCTGCTGCTAGAGAAAGGCGCTGATGTAAATGCGCAGGGGGGGTRTTACGGCAATGCGCTCCAGGCTGCTTCTCGCCAAGGCGATAAGGAGGTCGTGCAATTGCTACTAGAGAAAGGCGCCGATGTGAATGCGCAGGGGGGGTGTTACGGCAATGCGCTCGAGGCTGCTTCAATTCAAGGCCACAACAAGGTCGTGCAGCTGCTGCTAGAGAAAGGCGCCGATGTGAATGCGCAGGGCGGCCGCTATGGCAATGCGCTCCAGGCTGCTTCTCATGAAGGCGACAAGGAGGTCATGCGGCTGCTGCTAGAGAAAG